>NC_092596.1:10455161-10758629 GCF_047663525.1 Anas platyrhynchos
GCTGCAAAGAAAAATGGTGATTTTGAATTCATCTCTTGACTTAAGACTGTCAGTTTTTCCAAAAACCTACTCTGTGCACTGCAAAAACAACAGTATCTTTCACTCAAGCTTTTTGTTCCTCTTCATGAGGAGCTGAAAGTCTGACAGGCTTGCTTTTAAAACCTAGTTAACAGTACACTCATAGAAAAAGTCAATCTCAAATGATGAAAACAGCAGTTTTCTATAATAATCAATACTTCCACACTTATTGTAAAGGTATGCTCCTGGGAAAGCAACCAAAACCTCCAGGCCTTCTGGAAAAGCAATACCTAGCAAAGAAAAATTATAAATCCTACCATGTGGGAACTGGAACACAGATTTTGCAAACAACTGTATAGATTTACAGGCTCAGGAAACTCTACATGGTACAGACTAATGCCATTACTTGTTAAAACCTACAGTCCATTTAGCTTTTGACATCTGATAGATTAGAACAATGTTTTGAGGGCTTGCTCTTCAAAATATGTTAGGAACAGCCAAAAATTAATATTACTTGTACGGTATTAGTTTCTCCTTTTCTGTGCATGTTCCGACACAGTGCTCATTACAGGGTAACAACCTTTTCTTTTCCCTCAAATAACTACAGATCCATTCACGATGCAGGAGAGGGAGTTAGTCTGTATTTTAATCCACATCAATCAAATACAGAGCGGTTTATCTGCTGATGTATGTTACCTGCATTAAGTCATGCTCTGGAAATCCCGACTCAGACACACAGAGAGAACCAGTTGGGTACTGTAAGAAACTTGCCTTGCCTTACAAGAAGCTCTGCAGTGAATGCAGGATGAAAGCTAGCTATCCAGGGCAATACTCAAGTACCTAACCCACAAGGTTCCTTCTCCTGACATCTCCTGCCTCATTCTTTCATGCAAAAAGGATGGACTCAAAACCACGGATTGTGGACCAGCAATGCCAAGCATTTCCAGAGCCATATGATAGCCTTTTCCTGCCACAAAATGATGATAAATCAAATGTGCAAACCTTAAAAATATTACAACCAATGTCAACATCAGAGAAGAAAATGCTGGGTAACTTGACCAAAGGCAGGTATAATGGTTATGGACACCCCATGTGCCAGACAACAAGTTATACCCAGTACGTGGCAACACAAAGCATCTCAGTAATTGTATTTTCCATTTGAATCTCAACTCTTTTTCCAGTACCACTTAGCATCTTATTTGTCCTTTTAAATAAGCAATTTTTTTGTTTACTGACACTGAAGTTTAGCTGAGATCTGATCGCTTAACTGTTCAATGCGTCAGATTCTTCTGCAATTTCTACACAGCAGAAAAAAAGGCAGCAATCATTGTACCCTATTTATATGCTTTCCAGATAATTTCTGCATGCACTGTACAAACAGCTATTTATGCCTGCTTTTTGTTTTCCTTTTTTTTTTAAGCCAGCTATTAACCTCCGAACAGACTATCCCTGGCTGCTCGTGGAATCTCTGAAGACTGCCTGTAGCAGACAATCCTATCCCACTGCTTGAACTGAATTCATTTGTTGTAGACAGTGCTAATCTTAAGTTCTGGATCAAACTCTTCACACACACAAAAAGAATGAGTTTGAAAAGTCCTAAGGTTTCCTACAATACTCTCTCTAGCACAGAGGCCGAATTTCCAGAGCAGAGCTTGGAGAAAAAATTGCAGGCATAGAAAAATTAAAAAAAAAAAAACAAAAAACAAAAAACAAAAAACCTGTACTCCAAGGGTAGCTATAAAAACAACTACATGTACTCTAATGGACGACGCAAATTTATCAACTAAAATACATCCTGGTCCTTCCGTCACACAGAGCAAGCCACAGCTTGAATTGAAAGTACCAGAGTTTTTACTCACGCTCTGCATATACAGATTGTAAAGTGTGTACTAGTTTGAAAATACTGCCCCTGCAGAAGCCATTTGGAAACATCATTTGTTGTGTTCCCCCCACCCTCCAGAGTTGCCCAGGCAGATAACTAACCAACACCTTGCAGCCAGAACTTCTCAGACCACTGTAAAGAGGTCTGAACAACTACATGGGAAAGGAAAGAGAAATAAATGGCATCATCTGAAAAAAAATCAAGAGCATTGTACTATCTTATCTATTCCAGGCTAGTAGATTCATCTGTAAATACAGCAGCAGGTACCCACAGATCACACACCTCTGTACAGAAGAATGAAAGAGCTTATCTTCCACAGGTCACATAGAAATACACATTTCTGCAACCCCAGGAAAGGGCAATTCTGAAAAAAATCCCTGTTCCCAGTCAATGAATTTAAATATGATAGGACTAAAATCTATCTGATTTTCTTGGGACAAGAAGTCAATAATGATGTAATACCTCCAAACTGAAACCAAGGAGCGTTTTATTTCACTTAAGACTTAGAATGACCTTGTTGAAGCACAGCTTAGCAAAAAGGGAATCTGCAAGAGATATCCACATTTAACCGACAGTCTTCCTCACTGTTACTTATCAAGACATTGTGCTTTGAACCCTCTGGAAGGAGGCTGCGTGTCACCTAATTGCACAGGATCTATTGCAATATAGCTGTAATCCTAACATGGGGCTCCTGATATAATAAATACCATCAAAAATACTGGTCGAGCCTTCCATAAAACACTGAAGTGATGTACCATGGTATGTAATCTTTTCTTTACGCCACCTCCAACAGAGAGTATAACTTGGTGGCCAAACAGTTCTTGTATTTTCTCGTTATGCCAACTCTTCCCACCTCTTCACTCATTTTGTTTGGACAGGGACTGACTTTCACGTATGTTTACAAAATCTGCCCACTATAGATCCCAATTAAATACAACTGATAACCTGACATTGCTGCGGGTCAGTTATACCAAATTGTGCATAAACCATACAAACGTTTTCCAGCAAGCAGGCTAAGGAAGGATGACATGTTCTTAAAAAGCAGTTGACAATTTTACTTTAAAGTCAAGAAGATTAAAATATGCCTTATTTCAAGTTTTAATGTGTGCTAGAAAGAGATACCTAACATTTATAAGACTACAGCAACCAAAATAGAACAAGTGAGGGAAACGTTTCAGTGAGAAAGCAAGCAATCGACACTTCTCCTGTATCTTAAAAGGTATTTTTCAGATGCCTGGATTTCTACCAGTGTTCTGTCCTTGAAACTTACTTAGGAACACATCTTTTAAAACAGCCTGTGACTTGTGGGTGTCTAATAAATTTGAAACTCACATCTCATGCTAACTGCCAGCAGATGAAAGCAGCTTTCAAACAGTCACTCAACGTAGGTAATTTATCATAATACGCTTGGGGATACCTTGAAATGTTACCTTAATAAAGAGACAGCGTAGCACCCTCAGATATATTATGGTTACGAAACAAACTGATTGTTCTTTCTTCAGAATTCACAGAGCATACAGAGCATTCGTTTGATGAGATTCAGAGATTTATCTGAATAGCAGACATTACTTATCAGAGCAAATACGGGATGAATCAAGGAGCATGTATAGGGACTGTTTAATCTTTAGCATGCCAACTTGAAAACAGAAAGGTCAATTGAAAACAAGCATCAGTAAGACAGTAAGCATCTACAAATGAGTTGGCGTGTAGTCCAAGTCCTTCACAAACCACTGCTGTATTTTAAATCATTGTTGGTAAATGGCAAAACATGATTCAAGATAAAGTTATACTAAACTCTATGAGAAGGTTAAGGCAATAAAAGTATTAAAAAGTGCTATAAAATATTATAGAAGTGTTATAAAAGTAATCTTCTGATAACAAAGTTTGTTAATGACACCTTTTACAAGTCACACGGTAACACTATTCTACTGGTGTCTTTAATGAACATTAAGCATTTTACCATGTTTTAACATATCCCATACCTTGTTTTAGAAAATTACCCTATTCCCCATCAGCAACAGACAAAGAGTACTTTGAAACGAAATACTGCATTTGACCTTATGAAAAAGAGTATTTTTATTTTTCTCTGTACTTTTCACTAGAACATAAAAGTCAAGTGAAAACTCATACCTGAGGCCTCATTCTTGGGTTCCATCTGACATAGTAGTTGACCCACAGTTCCAAATGGTTCAGACTGGCAACAGGATACAGGACGTGGTTCTCATAGTTTACGTAGAAAGGATTTGTGAATTCATCTAACTGACTGTTTATATAGGACCACAACGATACAGTCTTTGTGCTTAGCTCCTGATTTAAAAAAAATATAGAGATTATATAGATTGCAAAAATACAGATAGATTATAAAAATATAGATATGCAAAAATATATATAGATTGTATAGAGTGCAAAATCTTAAAACGTGAGGTTAATAACTATAAGTCCGTAACTTTGTGAAAATTACCGTATCTACTGCAAAACTGCACTCTGAAAACACCAGTAGCTGATCATTAAGTAGCCTTAAAACTTTGTCAAAACTTTTAACTCTTGTTCCCTTCCAAGGCTAACTGAGAAAGGAGATTCGTGCATATTATTTTCAAAGACACCAAGGTCTAGTTGAGCAAAAGAAAGCTATACTCGTCATAATTTACAGCAACGTCTACGGCTCCTTAAGCCTATGGTTGCACACTGACCAATTCAAAAATTTAAAATTAAATTAGCCTTGAAAAGAAAATCGGTGAAGAGAACATGTAGTCTGAAAGATCCAAAACAGCATTTGTGGAAAATAATTATTCTGTTCTCCTACTAGCACTATTTGCTCCTATCTATTGATATTATGCTTTAAGATGCCTATTTTAGCTTTACTTGCACTTCAGAAAGTTGTATTATTCTAAATGTAATCAGCATAAACATTGTCAGATCAAAGTTTCTAAATCTGAACTTAAATCAGATTCATCTTGCAATTTTACACTCCTTCAGTGTTGTAAAGCATGTGTTTCTACTACCGCTGAGTCTTAAATTGCATTTCTTTATTGAGAACTGCATATGACTACTCATTTATGAAAAAAAGCTGTTTGGAAACCCTGTATTTGCTGAGAATGTGTTATTCAGCTCCATCTTGTGGTATTTGCATGCAACTTTTTCCCTACAGAAGCAGTGAGACAAACTAGAAAAATAACAAAGCCAAATCTGCCAAGGAATAGTTACTTCATGTTTGTGTTAGAGCAAGTATTATAAAGAACAAAGCCCAAAGTAAGCAAAAGTATATTTGGGATACTAACAAACTTTTTTGTTTTTTAATCATTTTTTCCAAACTCAAAGTGTTTCATGGAGCCCTAGCTTCATTCATTCAGGCATTTTAAATTTCCCTGGTCTTCAACCACAGGGTCAATCAAATTACGCCCTAAAGTGACCTGCAAAGACACGCATAGGAGTTGCTCTGGAAACAGTTGAAGAAATTTTAGTATCACTTGATAATGTTTACTTAAAATTGTGTATGTTGGCCAGAAATATCTGAAAATTAGTTTTCTAAAACCCACAAAACCCACAACAGATGATAATTGAAGAAAAAATTAGTAGCACCTCAGAGGTAGAGCATTCTCGTACCATGAAATTTAATGTTCATGTTGTATTTGAAGACTATATGGCAAATTTATCAAAAAATACAGCTGAAGTGTTTTTAGGTCACGTATCTTAAGCATTTTCATGTAAAAATCAACAAATTAAGAATGTGTATTACAGAAGTTATTTACCTCTTTTAATCTCTCTTTTTCACAGTTGCATAAGAAAGTCCCGAAGAGACAACTATAAAGATGATCCAGAATGGTGATCAAAAATAACTCATTGAATTCAAAGGCTGCAGGAAACTGAAATTAAAATAAATGGTTAAATTACTTTAAACTACATTTTAAGCAATGTAGTAAGGAAGAAACTCACATGTAAGAAATAACCAAAAGATTCGGATGAGATTTTTTTTCTCTTTTAGTGATTTTCAGGAAAACTAAGCAATATCTGTAACTCCCACTGCAATAAAACATTTCACCTACATACTTCTTTATAATACTTCTACATATTTCTCTCTCTATATATCCCTTGGAGACGAACCTTACATTCATTGTGCAAGTACACTAGTATATAAGTGTAAAAATGTTAGCTAATATGAAAATGGCGACTAAAAGCAATTCATTATAAGGAGCCCTATCTAACATTTGGTTCTAACACACCCCAAACTGTCTTCAACATAAACTTTATGTCTTTTCTTACAGACCAAGAAATCATTTTGAAAGAAAAAACAAACAAACAAAACAATGGATATTTAAGAGCTTAATTTCCTATTCTAACATGTGATGAATTGGATAATAAATACAACAATAAATACAACGTAAAATACACCTAGCATATTTAAAGCCTTTATTTCACTTTTTACCCAAATAAGTTATTTTTCTCAATTTCACCTCTTGAGTTTACCATCAGCTATGTACAATAATCCTTTAATCCCTCTTCTTTCACTATTAGAAAGTAAATCCTGTATGTAAGAACTGTTATTTCTGTTATTTCACTGATTGCTGTTAGCTATTTTATTCACAAGTAAAGGTTACCTGACATATTCTAGAAAAAAAATGGAAAATCTGAAAACAGACGAAATATTTAAGATGTGTATTAAATATGTAGTGCTTCAAAAGTCATAAAGGAAGGAATTAATACGAAGAGTATGGGCTGCTACCTATTCAGGTGGAAAAGTCCTTCTTCAATCATATTCTTTGGTAGGACTACATATGGCAACTGCTTCGCGTGACAAAATAACTTTGTGTTCAGAGTGACAGGGCCTCAAACACAGATATGGGATGATAAACACTTAATAGAAAAACATTTTTAGAAGACTAAATGAAAATTTTAAAAGTAGCGTTTCTGTAATTTACCATGAGAGAGTATTGTTAGAAGAGATGGTTTTAGGACAAACAAAACAATTTTTTTTCATTCCCACTGAAGAAGTAAGTGTTTGCAGAAGTCTAAAATGCAGTGTTGTAGATTCATAATGAAGAGTTTCATTCCATATGCAGAACTCTCCAGTCAATGTTTCAGATGCGAAGCAGAAAATTGGGTTCTGCCTTGTGCCACTGAAGAACACTGAACACCTTGGCACGAGTGATTCAAGAGCTAATTTAAACACAAAAATGACAAAAGAAGACAAGTATACCTAGGAGGAATAACCCAGCAGTTGGGACTGGATGAACTAGCTGATCCAGGAATTCCCCCTCAATGTCATCTGTGATTTATGAAGGGCAAATGTTCAAGCATGTTGAAGTAAGTTGAATAACACGCAATGATTGTGCTTGTATTAAAAGCAGAAAGATCGAAGTTTTAAGCAATGCTCTTTTAAAAGAAGACTGATTTTAGTCAAACATTGCAAAAACGTTCTCCTTCCAAGGCTTCTCAAGCCAGGATACGCCAACTTTCAACTGAAAATTTTGCGTAAGCAAACTATTGACATCATGGCTCACAGAAAGAATGGAGCCTTCCTGTTGACCCTGCTATGGATTAGGCACCATTCAATAGAGTGCAGGGCTCACACTGGGGCTTCTCTCACAAATCAAGTTTGTTCTCAACCACCTAGCCATTTGTTTTATAAGACATAGAGGAACTTGATATTATCAAATTATTTTTTTCAGACATGCTCAAAAGTTATCACTAGCAGCACTCCCTTCTCTTAGTAAATCATGCCAGAACTTAATTACGACAATCTTAACAACGTATATATGATTAAAAAACAAACAAACAAACAAACAAACAAACATGAATCTGATAAGCAGGTCTGCCAGAGCTAGTTAGGAGAAAATTTGGTACCTCACAGATCTCAATCTCCTGGACCCAGCTCAAAGCAGCAATCAGATGCATAAAACAAAAATAATTTGCAAAGCATCAAAATGATATTTGGAAATAACTTTGAGGACAAAGCCCCTCGTAAAGGGACTCTCTTTAACTAAAAGCACTTAATGAGCCTTGTCACATTAGGGTTCTGTGTTGTGATGGGTCCGTACTAATCAGACGGATGCCGACACGGCTGCTATTCCGATCCAGTGAAGCATATTCAAAATTCCATACATCAGTGGTTGCACTGCAACTAATTTATTAATAAATGATAGCACTTTATTGAAACTCTGCCTTTGAATACAAGAGTTGTACTGTTGGAACTGATGTATCAAGACTGTAAAGCTTCTATTACTGCTGCTGAAAAATCACTGACCTAAAAATTCTTTGCTCTGTAGTTCCAAGCCCATTAGCGTCTGTTTGAAGATTCAGGTGGAAAAATTCCCCAAATGAAAATTTACTTCTTGTCAAATCCACTAATTGCGAGAGAACACATGGGTCATTAAAAACTCCCACTTGATGCTTCTGGAGTTGTGTTTTTTGTTGTTGATGTTGGTTTTTTTCTTTTTCAAGGAGGTACTTAAAAGAAGAATTCTCTTGTTTAAGAAGTCTGATGATGCCAAGCGGCATCTGATTCAGAAGCATGCAAAATAAACTTGCTTTTTCATTTTATAATCAATAAACTCATTGTGTACTATAGTAACATTTAAAGTTGAAACACTCTGCGGAATAGTCCTTATGACTGTGGAATTGGACTGAATTACGTTAACTGAGCAGGATATCATAACAAAGTACATTACAGAAATTAATCCAGAATGCATCTCTGGCAACCGCTGACATCTGGTAATAAACACAATGCAGCTTTTTACCAACATACCTTCCTCCTCTGTGGGTACTGTGCAATAGAGGTAGAAAGATAATGCTTGAACTGCAATACTACATGCAAATTTTGCAGTTTTGTTTGATTTTTAACAGGGCTTTAGTATTTCATCAGATCACATGTGGCCGTTCCAATTTGACATCGGCTGCTCAAAATCATCAGAATTTATAAACAGAGAAGGGAAATCACTTCATCATGTTTTTTATTAAATCTGATAGCATTGTACTTCTCTCAAGTTCTCTATTACTGTATTTGTTTGTCATCGAGACTGTAAAAAAAACGGGGAAATATAAGGCTGTCAAAGATTAAGTTTCATTGTCTGAAGCTATCCAGATGTCTGCATCTTAGATGGCAGTTGGAAATTCTCTTGCTATATTAAGTTGAATGTTTTAAGAATGTAATTCTCAGAACACAAAAGTAAATTTGCTTGCTTTGAGCCCATGCCCAAGCACGAGCCCTTACACACACGCCCTCCCAGTCATTAACGCTTATTTGAGCTTTGGAACATTTCTCATATGTTTGCCATGGATCCTAAAGCACGAAACTAGCACTGTTTTATGAGCAAGTGATCTGCACGAGGATAAAATAGAATCCTGGTTTTCCTACATCTATGTCAAAGTAATCACAATCTTCAAATGTAATCTCTAGGTGTTGAAGTCAACTAAAAAATATAAATAAGTGGGCAAGAACTCTCCAGGAATGATGTTTTCAATTTTTTGTGCTGTAACATTAAAGATTTTTCAACGCCACTGCTGTTCATGAATTTCACAATGGTTTCTGGATCCAGGTTTTGAACAGATGTGGTACTGGCTAAATATTCCATAGCTCCCCCCCATTTATTTTATTTTATTTTTTTTAACAAGAGGGAACTAAACTGTTTATAGCAAGAAATTGGAGGCAGCAAGGGAGATCACAAAAATAGAAGAGGCTGCTCTTAATTAAGGATCTCCCCAGAGGACTTTTGTTCCTACCAGGTGTTTAGATCTCTCTTTGCTATTGTTATTAGCTTTCCTCGGAGAGAGGGGCAGCATTTTTCTTTTTTTTTTTTTTTTCCAGCCATAATAAACAGCACATTAATGCTGAAATGCAGATACACGGAAAGAGAAAGTCTTCAAGTGACTCTGGACAAGGGCCCAGTATCACTGCAGGGAGCTTTCGTAATGCACATAAAACAATTGTTTTGAATACAAGTTTTGGAAACTGTGATGCAAGGTTTTTAAGAACCGCGTTCAGAACAAGAAGACTGAGGTAAGAGATCTGGGAACACTAGCTTCACATAGAACCAGACCTTTATCTTCCTCTCCTCCAAACAAATCACATCATATACAGACTTCAGTACTTCAGATTTTACTATAACAGCACAAATCAATGTTAAGCTTCAAGGAGAGTGAAGAAGAAAAAGAAAGAAAGAAAGGAAAAAGAAGTCAAGCACTTCTAATTTACTCGGAACTCTCCATGTGGACAATGAGTTTCAGCAACACCATTAAAGAGTCCCAATATAAAAACACAGAGAAATCTTAAGTTTATATTCATGTAGGTAGAAACATTGCCCAAACACCTCAGTACTGTGACCGCCCCCTGGGGAGCCTGTGCCAATGCCCGACCATTCTCTGGGTGCAGAACCTTTCCCTCACACCCAGCCTGACCCTCCCCTGTCCCAGCTCCATACCGTCCCCTCGGGTCCTGTCGCTGTCCCCAGAGAGCAGAGCTCAGAGCCTGCCTCTCCGCTCCCCTCGTGAAGGAGCTGCAGGCCTCCATGAGGACTCCCTTCAGCCTGCTCTGCTCGGGGCTGAACAAACAGGAGACTTGGGATGCTCCACATATGTCTTCCCCTCTAGACCCTTCCCCACCTTTGTAGTCCTCCTTCAGACGCTCTCCAATAGTTTTATGTCCTTATATTGTGGTGCCCCAAACTGCATACAGCACTCGAGGTGAGGCTGCACGGTGCAGAGCAGAGCAGGACAGTCCGTTCCCTGGACCAGTTAGCAGTGCCGTGCTTGATGCACCCCAGGATACGGTTGGCCCTCCTGGCTGCCCGTGCATGCTGTGACTCACATTCAACTTGCCATCGACCAACATCCCCAGACCCCTTTCTGCCGGGTGCTCTCCAGCCTCTTGTCCCCCAGTCTGCACATACACCCAGGGCTGCCCCTTCCCAGGTGCAGAATCTGGCACTTGCTCTTGTTAAACTTATCTGAGATCAGGCTCATTTTGAGCTAAAAGTTCCCCTAACATACATGTAGTAGTACACAGCCATAGCGAAACCAACTTCAGGAACACATACAATTGTGCTGCCAAAGACTGTATTGTCCTACAGGAATTACATTTCCAAGATAAAGACGAAGACCTCATAGAAATGTACTGAGCATCTTACCTGCTTTGTCATTTGCCAAACACAGTCAATGAACTGAAGGAAAATGGGAGATCTGTCTGCATCAGCATGATCATCACCTCCATGTCCTACTCTCTGAAAGTCAGAATAAGATTTTCATTTCAGTCTAGTGTATTTACAGCGTCACCCCAACACTTTAAAGCTGGTATTTTCCAAAGATGAACACAACAAGCAAATCTTCCATAAACCTAACCTGTATTTTTCAACTACTAAAGATGCAAATTCACTCCTAATATTCACTTATGGGCATGCCTTCACTGTTCAGCAGAGCTATAAAGTCACCCAGTCAGCAAACATCTCCTGGTTGTTTCCCCACCTTCTACTACACAGATGTTTCTTTCTGTCAATGGGTCAAACTGGTAGGTATTTACTATGACTGCACTGAAACAATGATGCTTCCATATCCACCTGCCCTAAATACATATTACTTCTCCTAAACCAACCTCAAGTAAGAACCCACAAAAATTTCATAATAATCTCTGCCCTATTTCCCTGCTAGCCCTTGTGTTAAAATAAATACTGCAATGTTAAGTCACAACAACGGTTGCAGTGATTTTACCTTCTGGACACCTTAAATGTTTTTTCTTGGTTTTCCATTCTTAAGATTGTTAAAGATGAAACAATGTGTTATAATCTCTCTTCCTTACAACTGTCATGTGATCTTTTTAACAACTAAATTCAAGTAATTTATTGTTTATTTTATACTAGACATACCTTTCGTATGTCACACAAAGATTTCCCATTAAAAAAGGATCGCTCACAATTCTTTACAGAGTTTGATACACTCACACCATTAAAGGAAGGATACCAGAGATGATAACAAAGAAGCAAACTGATGTGAGAAAACATACTATTCAAAATGAAAGAAAGTGACAAACTGCACATAAATCCTTTCACCTTACCATTGCAAATCGGTGTCCAAAACTTATCCATTCTTTCTCTATAAGGATTTCAAACCCCTTGATAGTTCTGTAATAGCTGTCCAGCATTAGCATAGCTAGCGCAGTAAGTTGTGCAGTTCGATCCCAACCATCACTGCAATGTACCACCACAGATGTTTTACCAGACTCAATTTTATCTGCAATTCTTACTGCTCCAGCAAGAAGCATCTTAAATAAAAACAAACAAACAAGCATATTAAATACTAACCAAAACTGCAAAAGAGTTGTCATTTTATACTCTTACAGTTCGCATATTTAAAACGTTCAGATTAATTACATAATCAACAACTGCTTTAAATCAGATTTCCAAATGGTGGCATGCATATACCTAGAGGTACAAAGCCAGTTCTAAACCATGTGCACACTGCTGCTACCATGTCTCCATTGTTAGTACAGAACAAGAGAAGCTGGGAATCCCTTCTCTAAATTAAATCTGAAATTCTGTGTCATGATGAAAATAGATGCAAATACTGGAACGTACTTCAAAGGCTGAAGATTCAGTGTTTTCAACGTTCATCATCACAGCAAACACGCTTTCTTCCTCAGCTTTCAGTTCTCAACTACTGAGTTTAGAGAAAAAGACAAACCATCCAGCTAATCTAAACCAAAACACAACCCAAACAAAAACAAATTGCTGGCTAGGAGCCTGTGCTGATTTGTTGATGCATGAAGTATACACAGTATTCAACCCAAGAGCAGGCCATTAATAACTTGGGTTCAGAGGCACGCTGGGGAGCAAAGGAGAGATGGCACAGAACTGAGACCACTTGTGTGAACTTGTTATTTGTCTCCCCCACAAAAAACCCTCTCCTAGTTTACTTTGGCTGCTCTCTAGATTTAATTAAAAACTTGAATAATCTCTCTCCTGTGAAGATCTGTCTCTAAAACACAACCTATGATAGCACTGAAAAATGTGTGGGGGGAAAAAACACTAGAACAGGAGCACACGAGAAATTTGTATCTCTACATCCCAACATTAGAAAACAGTAACTTGCAAAATACTCGCATTCATCCCCCCTTCCCAGGCATGCAGAAACATCTTCTGGGAAGAAAAAAGGCCTACATCCACAGGAGAAGTGCACAAGACCAGTCTTTGAAGCCATTCCAAAACCATGTTTTAGAGATAATTTTCACTGATTGTATCTCTTACAGTACAACTGAAGGATGCTCGGATAGAAATATCACGAAGCACTACAAAAGCTTGTATGAGAGAGTAAAGCTTGTGGTCTGAACTAATTAACTGCCAGTTACTTCAGTTATGAAGATATACTGCACTGAAATATTAAAACAGTTTGGTCTTCAATAAAAACAGAAAACTTGTCTGTATAACATACAGGTATGAAAAAGTTTCATCTATTGTCCTAAAGAGAATACAGATACCTCTGAGGAAGTACAGCTGAAAAAAAAAAAAGGCTAGAACACATATAGGCAATAAGCAGAGAATGGGAGATGAAAAACAGAATTACTACTAGTATCTGCGGAGCAAACAAAGCATTTTATTCTACTTCGGGCAAAAGCCTTTAGAAAAAAAGAGCTGCTTTCTCCACAAAACATCATTATTCTTCATAGATGCTTCAAAATTTATCAGCCATCACAATATTTCAGTTAGGGCTACTAATGAATAATTGGCTTTTAATTGGGTTAGAAAATGAGAGTTGGTTTAAAAATAATTGACAACACAGATTCTGCCCTAAAAGACTGAAAAAGTATCTTGGAGGACAGGAGGAAATATTCTGGGTGTACAAAACATAGCAAGTGAATTGACCCGAGTTGTTACTACTGTCTTCACACACACAGTGTACTCTGTGCCTCCCCAGCTACTTCCAGATCACACTCAATGTGTTTTTTGGGGGCACAGTGCCAGGGAATTGAATTTCTGGTAATGGATCATATCAATCTGGGAGGCGATCCCACTGTTCTGAGCCAGGAAAACAGAAGAGGCATTAGAGTAAAGCTGTGGATTTGTTAATTGCTGTTTTGAGTCAAATCAAATAGGAAGGGAAGGCAAGCAGTTACTGGATAAAAGTACAAGGAGATGCTATCAGCACTGTTAACACGGTAATGCCAGCTTTTAAGAAATCAGGCTGCAGTTTGTGCTGCCCACACTGTAACATGAAGGGTTATATTAGGGACAGGTTCATGAAGAATGTTACACATATGTCAGATCTTCTAAGTAACTTAAATTAAGTTTCAAACTGCTATGCTAATGTCACCTGTGAAACAATGGTATTAAGGTCCACCTTGGTCATTGTGTAAAAGCAGAAACCCCACTGAAATCAATGAAAGTCAATGAAAGGTGACCACTGGCCTAAAAACCTCCACTTTTAAAACTAGATGATTGTATTTAATGTCAGGTTGATTAAATAAAAATGAAAAAAAAAGTTTCCAGCTACTTGGATTCTCAAAGCTGCTTGAAACAGTCCAACTTCAAGCGAACAAGAAAATTATACTGTTCCCAAAAGGTCATTAAATTTGCTTAATTTTTAATTTAAGCATTTGCTCCCTCTACTGGTTCTCCTGCAGCAGTTAGCAAGCTACAGTTATTAGAAGAATATAACTAATGAACAATCCAAAACATGTTTTGCATGAGTGACATGTGAGGCAATTGCTAATAAAACAAATTCCAGTCCACCCCTATTCATCATAAACAGAGGAGTGAATGTGATAATGAAATAATCTATTCTAAAAGCATTGCAGAGGTTAATCAGACTGTAAAACTATGATAGTGATTTATTTTAAGATTACGTTAACTAATAGAGCAGATTATAGCCCAGTGCAGCACAGACTATAAACAGCCCATGACGGCGGAGGCATCCAACACATGAATACCAACATCGCATTGAAGGAGAGAAGGATGAGAAAAGACTGCAGGATCTACAGCGAAGTCTTTTCGGCAGTTGTTCAAATATAATCTGAAGTTCCCAGGGCAGTTTTCCAACAAGAAAGGATAACCCTGGGCTGCTCACAAACATTCTCTCTCAAGAAAATAAAATGTTGTCCAACACCAGTGCTATCAGTGATTAACTCATTACCTACCAATACATAGAAATGGTAACACAAATTTACAATGGAATGAATATATATTTTACTTAAAATGACATGTCCTAAGTGACCATTTAAAAACAAAGCATTTTTTTACAAGATTATCCTGATCAAAGACATGTGTTTAAATCCAGACATTATTTTAGTAACATTTTCAAAAAATGAAAGTAAATTACATGGTTTAAGAAACAATTGTTAAACATCAAAAGTGTTTTACCCTTATATATTCCAGCCAATGCGTTGAGTCCACATTTGATAACCACCGAGTCTCATCGATAGTAGGATAAACTATTTCTTTAAGTTTACGCAAGGATTCTCTCATTACATGTATATTGTGAATTTCGAGAAAGACCAGCTCTGCATTTGGGTAGGCACTTTCACTTTCATATCCTCCACCTTTTGCCTGTCATTCAAAAGGTAAAAACAGACAAAGAAAAGAACATGTACAGTACTTCAGTATAAGGTTGGAAGAGTTATTTCAGTCCAGTTTCAGGATTTTTTGAGAAAGGATTATTTTAGCACTAGAAAAAACAAAACCAAAAATATGCTTTTAGTGAGAAGCACTAGGAGAGAGGTTTTTTTCGTAGAATAAAGAAATTCTATTGCAATAGGATTTGATAACATTTGATAACACATCCAAACAGTTTCTCCTTTTTACTACTTAGGTCCTACTTAGAAACCTTAGGTCTTCTGTGGGTGTTACAGCATTATTTCTCAGGTCTATCTTCATGCTGCCTTCAACTCCTACCAGCCTTTCCAAAATGCTCCAAGCAACTTACCTTCCTTCCCATGCTCTAGGGATTTTTTTTAAATAAGAAACTGTTTTCACATCAAGTTCTCCTTATCTTCATCTCTTGCTCAGTCTTCAGCCCTGAAATAAAGACAGAGCTACCACTGCTACTTAAGATATCAACCTACCTTGTTTGTATCTGCAACACTATTCTGCCTGGCATCAAAGATGATAAGTTTATGTGACTGAGCATTGGCATCCATTATTGTCTGTAAGTATTTTTCATCTTCTTTACAATGCTTATCATTTGGGCCAACCAATGGTTGACTGCACCGTGTTATTGTTGCTTGGCTCTCAGGATGAATCCAGGATAACACCTGGAATAAAGCAAGAACGATTTTAGCTTACTATACTAATATAAAAGCAGGAGGCCAGAGAGCAGTTATACAATCACTGACTACATGGCATCAATTTTCTGGCAAATCAACAAATGCAAATTTAAGGACAAGCTGATGCAAAACCATTATTGACAACACAACAGCACCACTCATCCTAAATGTGGAGAAGAAAGGGAGAGGGAAGTGTTGGTCTCTTCTCCCTCATAACCAATGATGGGACACACGGGTATGGCACAAGGGGAGGTTCAGACTGGACATCAGGAAAATTTTCTTTACTGTAAGAGTGGTCAAACAGTGGAACAGGCTTCCAAGAGAGGTGGCTGATGCCCCATGCTTGTCAAGTGCTCAAGAGGCATTTGGATAATATGCTGTAACTTTTGGTTAGCCCTGAAGTGGTCAGGCAGTTGGACTCTATGATCTCTGTCCCTTCCAACTATTCTATTCTATATCTGATCAACTTGAAACATAAATGAATTCTAAACAATTTTTACTTCTAATAAAAACTAAGCTTGCCACTGTATCTTATTAATTAGGTTTGAAAAGAACAACAGAGGAAGAAAAACTGCTTCCATGTAGAAATTTATGGACCTGTATGCTACTTTGCTAAGCAAATCTACAGCATGAACCATTTAGCACGTTATAGAGGTTCTTACACTACCTGCAAAAATTGTCTATTCTCAAAAAAACCACCGTGGCTGTAACAGATTCCACACCAAATCAGAACACAAGTTAATATGCAAATTAGCATCAGACATCACCGTGTTAATTCCAAAAATTTATTACACAGCACAATAACCAAGCAATTAGACTCACATTTGAGTTGGCTTCTTCAGTTCTAAACCCATCAAGCCTAATTCTTCTTCCTTTGCCCCCTTGTCAGGAAGGAAGTGGGCCCATTGTTGTTAAACAAAAAAAGCCCAGAAGAACTCCGATCATTTCTTATAAGCTAAAAATACATAGAGAACTTCTATCTCCTTGTAAAAGTTTCACTTACTGGAACTCTGCCTTTGGCTCTAAACGCTGCCACTTTTGAGAGGTCATCATCCTTTACACTGGTTGGCACAACAAGAACAGCAGGATATGTATCACAAAGCTCATAGGTGTTGTTAACTTTGGATATTTTCCAACTCTCATTAGGCAAGCCCTGTAAGAAAACAAAACATTTTTGTATTTTTCAGGTTAGACCTCTACATATCTAGGTTTGGTGATGAAAATTTTGGTATGCTACATGTTGGGTTTTTTTTTTTTTTTTTTTTTTTTTATAAAGTGTGCCCACATTTTTGTACGAACAAGTTACAAACTTTAGCTCTTCAGACTGTACCATAAACCAAAACACCAAAAGACTTTCCTATTACCTTATAAACCACTTCAAATGGTTATTTTGCATACACAGACTGTACACTCAAGTAAAAACTGATCATATAATGAAATAATTTTGCAGCTGGGAAACCAGATTTACAATGAGAAACTAAGGTTACTCTTCTGTTAAAAGATGTGTATTCAAGACCAAATTTTCGTAGAGGCTATGTTTTCTAAAAACAGCACTTAGAAAAGGTGGACTTAAGAATGTATGTTAATAAAGACCAATTTGCTGAAGTATTCAGCACATGTTGTGTCCATCAACTTCAGCAGGTACTCAACACTCTCCTGGTCAGGCCACTTGCTCTGTATTTCCTAAATATGAGATCTAGACAGTGTCTGCATGTAGAGATGAAAACTTTTGAGTTTTTTGTTGCTGTTGTTGAAACGACTTTGGGGAAGGTGGAGAAACAAACAAGTAACATGCCAAGTAGACGTAACTTACCTGCCTCTTATATTCTGCCATTGGATCGTATACTTTCCATCCATTAACAGCAAACTTTTCTTTGTAGTTGAATGCAAAAAGAGGCTGAAGACAACAAAGCAAAGGCTTACATTACTATCTGATGGGCTGTAAGCACAGTAAGCTCCAAAACACAGACCCCTATAATATCTCAGATGTAACATTTCTAGAACTCTTTAACAGCAGTCATATGACTTTGAGTCAAGAATGGACAACACTGTGCTAAAAAGTAAATAAAAGACAAGTTTTTCTTTCAAGTAGATGCTATGCAATTAACAAAATCAAGAAAGGAAACAGTTAAAGTTACTTGCCTGTGATCATAGAACAGATCAAAGGCAAAGCCAGGATGAACTGGTTAAAAAAAACTGGTTTCCTACCTTCCAACCAGTTCCTTACCCACACAAGCACACAAAACAGCATTCCGCAGATAATTAACAATACGACTAGTTGTACCTATGTTTCATACATACCTTCTAGACTGAATTATCTGCTGCAGAAAATTAGAGTCTCTATACATATATTTATTCTTAATCAACAACATTAGGCAAATCTACATCTCAATGGTTATGTACAAATTCACTAATTTCACTGATAGCAAGACATAGCATAATGTTTTATGATGCAACAAAGGAAAAAGGATCAGAACAGCTTCCCTGCTCTGTAACAGATTTTATTTATCAATACTTTAATGTTTGTTATACCACACTTGTATTTCCCCACTTACAGTTTCAAAGAATAGGACAGACCCAGACATCCTTCTCTACATCTTAAGACCTACCAGTCCATTAGACACGGGAAATGCACGTGTTACAAGGTTTTCAAAAATCTCCAATCTGTTCTGCTCTTCCTGTTTATAGGCAAGCCGCAAATTTCTCATATCCTGTCAAAAATACGTCACAGTATTTTACCCCAGGGTAAATTAAAAAATAAATAAATAAATAGCAGTTATAAGAAATATGACTGAAGGAAAGTATATACGTAACACTAAGTCACTGACATCACTGGACCCATGTCAGAACAAAGTTCTGTAACTGTTTGTATCAGATGACTGCAGTTGTCTTTAGAGTTGCTGGATACCACAACAATAATTCACTCTTGGGACAAAAGGCAGAAGCATTGAAGATTACACAGTATCACAAGAGGAATTGAAATGCATTATCTAAATGAAGCAAGGTTTAAATACAGGGAAGTGAGCAGACAGAGAAACAGCAAATGTGCATGCAGATTCCTCTTACAGAAAAGTGAAATGAAAATCCTTAATATGAATAAATCTGTACCATGTCATACCTTGCAAACTATTTCTATACCACATGAGTTGTCTCCATGGCTCTGTACTCCAATTTTTTCAACTCTACTTATCACTCCAAGAGGAACATCAACAACAAAAGGTGGATCCTGAAATTTGTGAATAAAACAAAAGAATCTTGTTACATCCAGAGGAACACACCCTCTTATTATTCACGTGTGTTTCATTAGGGTCAACGACAATTTCTGTTTAATAGACTGCTGTGGAACATCATGCTTCACTTACAACAAACCTGTCACCTTTTGAAATCTACTTCAGCAATATTTCTACCCGAAAGGAAATGCAGATAGATAGTGAGGGCTTACCCTTTCAACACTTTTGATGTACATTCTGAAGTCCGTCACTGTCAGTGTACCACTGACTGCTCCCATAAATGGACAGATATACATAACATCTTTAGCTGAAAAACAGACCAATTAAAGCTTTATCATTACAGACATTTGTTCCATAAAAATCTACTTCCATTTAAAAAAATAGCAAGATTTTTGATGTTCCATAATACCTTAAGATTCTGATACTTGAACTGCAGGAAAGAGGAAAAAGTCTGCTCTTAATAATCCAAATCCGAGATGCTGCTCAGCACCTACTGAGCAACTAGGGCTGTGCTGCTTGGAGAGCATGTCCTGCTCTAAGGGCAAACAGGTAACAAGAAGTCTGGCACCCTGCTGGTATTCTTAGCTGCAGGCAGCCCTGGTCCCTGTGCAGAGGTGTAAAGCACCCACACTCACCTCAGAGAGAGAGCATGCAAATAGTAATTACTGAAGAGTATGCAACTGACCTCAGAGTCAGTCAGTGACATGCTCGTAACTTCATTTATGTTTTCATTTGAAAGAACACACATTCTTTTCTAGGCAAGAACTGTACTGCTAAAACAGAGCTTGCCATCATAGGCCAAAGTGAAATAAATCCAACTAAGAACTGGAAATTAAGTTTTATATAACTTCATGTTCTTTGTTCTCACAATGTAAAACTTTTCTATCTACGCAGCATCTTCAGCAGCCCCAAGCAGAAATACAACCCCATCCAGCCCCATGGAACAAACTAACTCCTGACATAAAATGATTTATCTGTACAGAGCAATCATCCGGTTACTTTTTCAGGTCTACATTTGGATTTAAAAGAAAGAAAAGAAATTCCCACCAAATCTGCAAATCCAAACTAGCATTACATTGAAACAACAAAACTCAAAAGGAAATAATAGTCTATTTTTAAATAAACAAACTAGGGAATTAATAGTATTCAACGTGGTACTCAGTAGTATGCTTACCAATAACTTTGATGGATTCTCCAGGAAAAAGCGGAGCCTCTTCCATCTGTGCTAGTTTGTTTCCATCCCGTAGTGCCTGGCAGAAACCCAAACCCATGAGTAAATCTCACTTCCCCTCTGTACTACATTGATACATTTTGATGCAAAAAGTGCTTTTACTACAAGATTACTGGAATACAAGAAGTGTATCTTTTTTATAAGGCACAACTGTATTAAAAACACAGAGTGTGGTATTATAAATATTAGACATAGGTGTTAGTAACATATTAGTAACAAAGCTTTTATGCAACAGTTTCACATGCGAGCTACAGATAGCGTACAAAACCACGAACAATACCAGCTCAAATTTATAATTAATAATTTGTTAGTCTTTTGCTAAAAGCAGGTATTATTTTGCTTTTTTTTTTGCTTTTTTTTTTTTTTTAATGTACTTGAGAACATTTTAAAGCTGATATTAAACTGTTTCCTATTCTTAACGGTGAACATTCAGTAATTGAATATTTTCATCGGAGAGCTTTTTATGGCAGAAGCTTTATTTATTTAGCAATTCTACTTTTGAATTTTAGTAGCAGGCAGAAACACCCCACCAGGTTGTATCTGAATCAATACCCTGCTGAGAGTGCCACAGTTACGGAAGAGGTCCACTGCAGGAATTTTGGATCCAGAAGGTCAGATTGAGAACACAGTAATAATGAAATATAGAAGAAAAATCAGTGATTTTAAAACAAGGGCTAGATTCCTAAGTTTTCATTTAGGTAATTGGCTTGATTCCTGAATGAGACACGATTAATCCTTCGGGTCCTTTGCTGGCAACTGAGATTTACTAAAGATTTTTATTAAGAAAACAAAGGTTTGTGGGGCTTTTAAGAACCATATGAGAAAAACACTTCTTTCAGGTCAACATGATGAGAAAGTAAGGTTTCAATTTTGTACATCGTGAAGGGAGAATAAACAGAATGGTCTACTTTACAGTAAACAGATAGTCTTGCCTTGTATTACAGCTCTGATCAACATAAAAATAATTGGTAGGATCTGCCTGCCTCAAAAATAAAATGCAAGCCCTCATTAGGTAACTTCCAAAAACATTTAAATTGGTCTTTGGTTTTGTATTTTCCTGGGTAGTAGCAGACTTTGATATCAGCACCTGATGACAAACGATGACGACATGCAGAGAACCAGCCAACGCTTACAGACTCGGGTGGGTGGGTGGGTGTGCTCTGCCCACGGGGCCTGAAGTGCAGCATGACAGCTGGGCTACACCACATCAGATGGAAGCCCTACCTAGCACAGAACCAGTTCACACACCAAATGCTTTCTATTGGTTCTCTGAGATGAGAAATATGAGGTTTCTATGGACTGTACTAGCATACAGCACTGTGCTACACAGTTAATGAAGGGAAGAGGAGTAGAACTTGCCACCTGATCAGCTTCTCCTTCAGAATGATAGCCATTGTGTCCATCCTGAATCTCCTGCATAGCATGAGGCAGCAGTAGGGTAAGAGAGAAGTAACGAGAAAAAACATGCAGACAACAGGTGAAAGGACAGAATCTTTTCTTTTTTGGTTTCCCCTTTTTTCATTTCTTTCCTTAAAGAGACAGCATATACTTAAACTCCACTTTTGCCCTCCAAATGCTCCCACTCCTGGCACAAACTGCTTTCCACAAAAAGATGCCAAGCTCTCAGGGCCACCCATTTAACGTTATTTGCACAACAGAAAATTAAAAATGACTCCCTTTTGCACAGAGTCCATGCTGGTACACAGGCACAAGAAGTATGTACTGCCTTTTTAAGACAAGCAACTCCATAGCGAAGAAAATGAATTCAAGGTATGCCACATGCTTATAAATAGAAGAAATTGAGTACAGCTTGCAATGGTAGCATTAGGGGAAAAGTCATGCAATCTTTCAAGGAAAAAATAGCTCAATGTCAGATAGAAGTATTTAGACAATTTGAACAATGCTCTACTGGGTAAACCACGTCTGAATTGAACTTTCAGTTTTATGGTTTCACGCATTTTTCCAGCAACTTCTGTGTTGCTGCTTGTCAGTAACTTTAGAGAACTTAAAATTATTCCTCGTGGCAAAATATGAATATTACTCACATTTTTACATTTCTTTCTGCAATCACATCAGTAGAAAATTCTGAATATTTATTAAATCTGTTTAATAAACATGATGTCCCTATGCACTCCGAGTAGAAGCAAAAATGTCATTGGGTCAAATGAAGGAATTGTTTTAATACATTCAGCCAAAATTGTTCTTTTCATCTTCTTTCTGTATCAACTAGAGAGAAGTTGTATTCATGACATCCCAGTATTCCCCATCCACATACAAAGAACTTCTCATTTGATAGGCTGAAAATCCAGATTTCAGTCTAAATTTAAAACTGTTTGCTGAAATCAATTTTTCTTTTAACAGTATTTTTACAGAACCCCCCAAAAAGAAAGAAGGACTTCAGATAGCTTCAGATAATTTGGACTCTACATGTGCTTAAAAAGTTTTAATTAATAAAAGAATATTTTGAATTATAAAGGACTACTAATATTTAGGTCTTGATGGAATTCTGTTAAATTGAAATTGCTTAAGTTCCAAACATAAAAATGTTGTTTCTGCAATTACAGTAGATATCATGATCCCTGAGAGAAAACTAGAAGGACCAGCAAAAACACCAAAATATTTTAAACAAATGAAAGAAAGAGAAGCACAGAAGATCATTCAAAGATCAAAGCCTTTACAAAGAGCTACGAAAAACTGAAGGAAAACAATCAATTTCTGTTACTCATCCCATGCCAAATATTTCAAGAGCCTTCTATTCCAAGCAAAAAAAAAAAAAAAGATCAACTTGGATGTGTGTGACTGGCCTAAACACATCATTTCCAAATATGTAAACAACAGATGAGAAAAAGAAATCATTCAGACTTCATCTCTTGGTGTGCAACTGAACAAGAGCTCTTTGTGTGAATAAAGGCGTTAGACACATTTCATGAACAATGTCAGAACACTGTCCAGATCATTTCTCACTCCATAAATGTTTCTAAGAGAGAGGGACAAGAAAACAAGGCATGCTTTTTTTTTTTTTTTTTTTTTTAAATCTCCAATGAGGAATGGGCAAGACCTGGTCCCAAAATTATCATTAAAAAGATAAAAAGATGTAGGTCATTGCAGTAGCGTCCGACTTCAAACCTAACTTCTAATTCTTCTACAGGGCTGTAGCAATTAAGGTAAAACATGTACAAAGGCAAGCATGAATCTGAGTCTTATTTAAAGAGGACAGAGAAAGACGTAACGCTTTTAACCATTAATATTCTTCAGCACAGGTAACACATTAGAGTTGCTAATACAGTGCTCTGTAGTCCGAAGCATGTAAGCCTCAGTTGCAAGCATCCATTTTGTCAAAATTAATGTGATAAAACTGGAGTTAGTATTGCACATTCATAACATCATTTAAATATACTGCTCTCTTACACATCGACTTTTATTGCTCATGAAAACACAGTAACATGTATAAAGCATTTCTATGGCAAAGAAGCTGTTGCATTGCGTAGCAAAACGGTCTGACTGCTTCATAAAAAACATTAATGAAGTAAAGAAGAAGGCTTGACACACCAAGATCTCACACAGCACAAAAGACAAACAGGTAGGAGGCCGTCTTACTGCTAGCCAAGGGGAATCTTACCCGTATGTCAGGCCTCCTGAACACCTGTTAGTTAAAATACAAAATGTTATCCAACAAAACAGGGTTTTGATTGTCAAAGATACTGTATCTTACTTCATAGGATTTCCAGAAGAACTCTACTTCCAAGCATATTAATTACAGGTGGATTTTGAAAAAAACAAAAACCCAAAAAACCCTACGTGGATCCAGTAGCTCCCATTTGCAAAACTGCCTTGCTCTGAAAACACCCTAGCTGCTTCATTTTAGCGATGAAACAAATGCCAAACTCCTTTGAAAAACGTATTTCTAATCACCCTTTTATCCAGTTACAACGTGCTGTTGTGAAAGGAGAAGAAAGAGCCTGGCAAGCCGCCTAGGTGGTAGACCATAAGCCTGCAATAATGGCTATGAAACATACCGTCCAAATTAAATTTTAGATTAAAATGGCAAAACAAAGACATCCAGCTTTTCTCAACTTATTTCTAAGCGTATTTACACTCAGCTACTGCAACCGAGGTGATTTTCGTTTATAGGCACCCCTCCCTCACGATCTTTCTCCAGGCAGAGCGTGCATACACAGCACCCTCTGGTTTTGATGGTTCCTTTACAGCCCCTTTGCTTCTGTTTGATTTGTCTGCTTCCCTCACCCCAAATTACATTTTGATAAACTGATTTTGAATGAGTAACACAGAAGCCACCAATAGATACAAGAATCTGTGTATTTACCTCTATGCAAACATATTGATTGAAATATTAAAAAATAAATAATTAATAAAAAAAAATAAACTCGAGAGTTCCTGATAAATCCAGCAGAAAGCAGGAGAACAGCCTGGCCAGTTCCAGCAGCAGACGGACCATCCGGCCCTATCTGAAGTTTCTAAGTTGTAAAGTACTCTAAACGCAGGATGTGAGGCAGCCAAAGGTAACAGAGACTCAAGGAGTGGAGCAGTGGGAACCAAAAGGGAAAGATGCCTGAAAGGAAACTGAGTTATAAACTCATCATCTTTTTACATGGGAACTCCACAGTAATAATGAAGTTTGACTTCTGTACCAGGAACTTGCACATATATGAAATGAAATACAGATTAATTTTAAAGAATTTGAATCACCACTATAAATTTGTTGAAACACTTGCTAATGCTGGGCACTATTGGTTTTGGTGTTATAATGACGAAAATAAAAACCTTTCCATTGTTGTAAGACACCACAAAAACCAAAAGCTTTGGTTTGGCACATGAAAAACATGCCAAAAGGTGCTACACACATCTGGACAGATTACTTAAATCACAGGCAAAATCAAGCAGAGTCTCAATGTTATATGAAGTCATATGCAATTCAGAATTGGTCAGCATAATTAACTATCCTCACTCAGGAAGAAAACTGTTCAATAAGTGAAACCCTTGAAGGTCTAATATCTGGGCAGTAAAGTTTCTAAATAAACTTCCTGTATTTTCCTTAGTTTTAGCCCGTGCATATTTTTCTTCACTTACACACATGCCAACTTCAACCACATCTTTCCAAAATATTGAGCTTGTGTTCATTTCTGTATGCTGCACGTGCGGCACTGAATTGTCATTCTGGAACTACGCAAACCCAGCGTGTTTGTGGTCCTGACTAAGCAACTGGCAGCACCACCCAACTTCTTGCACAGAAGCTAAGTGCAAAGGAAACCCTTTCCTAGACAGCTCTCTACAGGATACTGGTTCAGAATTTAAATAAAGAAATTCTAGGTTAAAAAAATTACATGATGTTATATACAAATACGGGAGTTCAAATCACAATCACGTGATGGCAAATACCATTTTTCCACAATTCTGAATACTGTAAGGCTTATTTTTTTTTATTTCTAAGAAACAGAGAACAAAGCAGAGTTAAACACTCCTAATTAGGCCTCGAAAGACTTATTCCTCTTAAGCAATATCCATGATGACTTTGGAATAGAGAACGAGGATACTAAGAATAAAATAGCGCTCTGTACTCTGGAGAGTTGTCATACAACTCAGAGACAAACTGAGCACCAAGCTTACACACTTGGATTTTACTAAAATGAAGTCCTTGATCTACAGGGCAAATACAACATCGACAGCTGTAATGCAAGGTTTCCCACAACGTTTTATCAAAGATGTTAGCCTTGACCTCAAGTAAGCATTTGCAATTCAGCTGCCATAGTAGGAAAGAGCTGCCCTTTTTTATGAGGATAAGCTGCTGACTGTGCCAATGATGTGAAACTCTGTGAGGTGAATTTCTAAACAGACTACGATCAAAAACATTTTGTAGATTCATCTCCAAGCTTGGGGTGAATCTGACCTGCAGTCACAGAAGCTAAAATACGCTGTTTCCAGACAACAGACTTCAATCGCAGAGCTTATTAGTAAATAATTTAAAATCTTGTTAAGAACAAGAAAGGTAAAATATTCATTTGGCCATTTTGCATAAAGAACATAAAATTCTTTCAAATCCAGGAAGAAAAAGGATCTGAGAGGACTCAGATCCAGAGAGCAACAGCCTGCCTTTCTTAAGGGGACTTGACACATGGGTGACTTGTAAATTTATCAGACGATGAAAACTGAGTATGCTCTACTCTAGATGGTTTGCTCAACTCTTGATAGTTCAGTTGGCTGTCGGCGTACTGGAAACAGCAAATGAGCACAAAATAGGGGATGAAAAGCATAATGAAACCTAGGTAAAGCACACCGTGCAATCGCTACTTTAATGACAAAAATGTTGCCGGGAGGGAACAAAACAAGTGATTTTGTTTTGTTTGACATTAATTTCTCTCCGTCTGGTGAAACCCCATGCAAAATGATAATCATTTATGTTCTTTGCACAGTAACAATGACATATGCTTTTTTTTTTTTTGGTGAAATCTGAAGAGCTCAATTTTGTACTCCAGATGACACTAGAAGCAATTTCAACCTGTAATTATTAATCTACTTTACCAGGGTTTTTTTGATGTAGTAATCAAGAGGAAAGACAACTCACTTTTGGCTTTTTATTTAAAACATTGACTTTTGATTTTCCTATAGACTTCAATGCCACTACTCACAGAAGAGACTCAAAAGATGCTGGTGCATAATGAGACGTCTCTAGTTCTGACACATTCAGAGACCACTTAAGTACTTACCACCTGATAAATAGGTAGCAAGGACTTTCCTGATGATTCATTCTTATCTCAACCAAACCAATGCATCCCTCAAGTCACTTACCCTGTAGTCTCTGGACACGCCTTCTGGAGGGACTGACCCAGAAATCTGACTAGAAATTGTTGCAGCTATCAGCTGTTTGCACCATTCAACATGTGATCCAGTAGGGCTACAAGAACAGAAGATTTGAAATTATTCAGCAGTAATTCAAGATGTACATTGAAAACAGCACAGCCACTGAGCACATATGCAAAAGGAGGCCATAAATGATCGTTAACATTACAAAAATTGTTCTTGTGAACAGAATGCAATTATTTCATTGAACCACTCAGGGCAAAGAATTTCACTGGATCTTATCAGAGATGTAGTACTGTCAAAAGGTCAAAAGTGTGCTTAGGGACCCGGGAGCTTACAGAAATGTTGGTTTCATTATCCAGTGTAAATTCTTCAACATTCACCCATATTTTTCTTAACACCATCCATGCAATGAATTTGATCAAGTAACAGGAAACACCTTATACTTTCTTTATTGTTATTTCCTGGTTATTCAATAAATCCTCTATGGATTTTCTATAGGAAAATCCCTCTATGCTAGCATTTAAAAACACATACTACTGTCATATTGTATTCTATACTAATATTAAAAATAGAAAATGTATGTTTTCTAAAGAGTAGCTTCTATTTAGCTACTTTTTTTTTTTTATTCATAAAATAATCTCTGAATAATGTTCACAACTGGCCTTCCCATGCCACAGCAATGAATTCTGCAGCATGGGCTGTTTAGAAGAACCCTGAAGACAACAAATCTGAACAGCAGAACTGCACTGCATCAGAGATGATGCATTTTAGAGCACTTGCCTGAGCTAGCACAGCTTACAAGTAACACGGCATTGACAGTGAAGAGCAATTATGAGTGGTTGCCAGCCCCGTGAAGTGCACCAGATCTGCTTCAAAACGTGCCATTATCTGATGAGAAGCTGGGAACGCCAGCGGCACGCAGGCTCAGCTCATGCATTGGATAACTGCTGTTCTTTCAAACAGTTTAGCTAGGCGCTGGTGCAGATTTAACGCTTATTCGGAAGTCAAACATAAACAGAATATTTCAATTCGTTTTTAAAATTCATTCACAAATTAGCTTGGGATTCTGTGCGTATCCCGTGAGAATGAAGTGAATCACTACGTGCTCACAGCCAGCACAGAACAGGTACAACCGGGATGTTAGGAGGGCGGGATAACGGCAGATGATGACAAATTGCTACTTAACTAGAGGTCTTTCTTCACGCTAACTGTGCTAGTCTAGGTAGGGGCAGGCAGCCAACACGAAGGTTTCTCAGGCATGAAGTTAGAAACTTAGCTGACAAACTTTGGCAGCTTTCTCCCCACCTGCAAAACTCTACACAGTACCAGGTCACAAAATGCTATTTTGCAAGTAAGACATCCGTGATATTCCTGCTTGAACATGGAATAAACTCTAACCCTTGTGTTAGGACACTTACAGAAACTTTCACCTACATTTTGCAAAACAGGGAACGAGCTAGAAATCTACAGTAATCCCTTCCTGAGCTCATTTATTTCACATACCCTCACATCTCTTGATTTCCAGTACATCTCTTTAGGGTTTGCCTAAGTTTGTTTCCAAATAACTAATTAAGAAAAGGATATATTTCCCTTTGGCTTATCTTCCCCGGGGAATCACTAGATCAACAAACTTGATGCCAGGAGGGAAACAAACGTGCACAGGCACACCCCCGAGGCCCAGCACGTCTCAGTGTATCGGAGGGGGCAGATCGCAGCCTGAGCCCTGCCTGTGCAGCGGGGAGCACCTCAGTGTGTTTTGTTCCCTCCCAGGTCACGCACAGCGCCTTAGCCTGCTGCAACCACACCGGCAAATAAATTACGTGATGTAGCATCAGTGTAACCTTCTAGGGTCCAGCAGGATGAGAAGAAAATAAAAAAAAGATGAAAATTGAGGTATGAAAGCACCATAGGAAGGAATAGAGATGTAAATGCTGGCGATGGGTAACGGGCCTTTGATTCCCACCTTTGCTAGGGGGATGTAAAACTCCCGGTTTCTCCCAAGAGAAAAGCCCGTAAACGTGGAGCCTGGCACCAATTCCTAAACCCAGCGTTGTTTCCCTTTCCTTCGTGTAAGTGAAGTTTCAGCTTGTTTAAGGATTTTAGGCTCGTGAGCCTGTCTCCGAGCGCCAAGCCGTGGCGCAGGGCACAGCGGGGACCCCAACCCCTGTGTGCAGAGCCCCCAGCAGCTGCCCCCCGCCTGGCAGGGCAGCGGGGCACCCCCACAGCCGCCTTCCGCCCTGAAAACACCCCCAGCACGGCCCGAACAGCACGGCGAGAGCTGCCTCATCCGCCTCCGCCCGGACCAGAAGTTACGCAGTTCCCCCAAAAAACCCCAAATCCTGCAGGCCCGCCGCCCGGAGCCAGCAGCTCGCGACCGCAGGCAGGAAACCCGGCGGCCGCCGATTTGTGCCGGATTGCAGCGCCGGGACCGGCCCCGGTCCCCGGTCCCCCCCCCGCCCCGTTCCCCTCTCACCTGTCCAGCGTCTCGGTGCTGGCCTGCCGCGACCCGGTCCCCGCTGCTCCTGCTGCCGCCGCCACCCCCGGCCTCCCGGCGCGGCCCCTCACCACGCCGCCGCCCTCCCCCGGCGGCCCGGCCGCCGCCGCCCGCTCCATGGCGCCCGGCCCGGCCCGGCCCTGCCGCCTCAGCCCGGCCCCGCTCGGGCCCCGGCGGCGGCCGAGAGCTGTCAGCGGGCGGCGGGGCTTACCCACAGGCCTCCGCGGCACCGGCAGGGCGGGCAGCGGCCCCGTGTGGCGGGGGAAGGAGGGGGAGCCCCGGCTGCCTCCCCCCTCACACACACACAAACACACACAGAGGCAATTAAACGGCGGCTTGAGGCGGCTGGGTTCAAAGTGAGAGCTTTATTGGGTTCTCCTTCACACGCGTACATGGCTCGCAAGCCCCCTCTCTCCGGCCAGCTGAGGGTGTTAGGCAAGGAGAGCACCTCAGAAGGCTGGCCGGGCACACAAAGCTGCCTTCTGGGGGACACAACGCTAGACGCAAATGAGACAGAACGGGACAAAAAGAGAGCTGAAGGCAGAGTTTAAACATACATCGAAAGGAGGTAGTATGCAAATGGTTTCTAGGGTGCACCCCAACAGCGGTGCTGGGGGGGATAAGGCAAACAGCAAAGACAGAAGGCGTTCAGCAGCAGCTTCCTCTGCAAGGGAAGCCCGGTACAGAAATGGTTAACCGCTCAGGTCCATGGAAGGAAGAATACAAAAATAAAAATGAAAAAGCCACCACTAAAATACAGCTCTGAGACTGATGTTCCACACCGGCTGTCAGGTGTTTGAAGCTGTTGGTTTTACAGCTCAGCCCTGCATTTTTCCCCTCTCCTGAAAAAGGCACTCAGTGCCTAATTCTTACTCACCACCTCCAAAACTTTCTCTATTTTGTTCCTGACTACCACGGCTACAGTAACATGTTAACTTCAGTTATTTCTGAAGCTGCTATGCAAAACCCACACAGCTGAGAAGAGAGGATGGGGACTGAGTGGGGAGCTATTGTACAGATACAGTGTATTGCCTCGCAGTGCATTGCAGAACAGCCCAAATCACTCCTTTAAATGGAAAGATGAAAAGCTTCCTATTAACATTGATCAGTTTGTATGCCTACATTCACAATAACTCGAAAGTAGTATTTTCCAGAAAGCATTGGATTAAAAACATCCCTACATTTGTCTACTTGATATTGCCATCACAAAATAGAATTAAATCCAAGTATCTTACTTGCTGGCTTGAAAAAAGTCAAGCCCGCACACAGCTAGTATGCTAGAGAGTTCCAAAGAATGGCATTCAACCGCAGCAGTAACATGAAGAATGGAATATATGTAATGAGCTAAGTGCAAAAAGATCCTTTCCATTATATTACACTTCCCCAAATGCAATAGGTTAACATGTAGTGTTTACACAGTAAAAACTATTATATTTTCTGAACTCCTCCACACTGCTCAGATGTCACCAATGCATTCAATTCAAACACAGACTTTAAATACTCTAATAAACTTGTATATGTTTAGAAACTTTAAAACTCCACAACTTAAAAACTTTATAAACCGCAAGTAGAAGGCAAATATACCAGAGTATGCATAGTTTTCAAAACATAAGTATATCATGATCAATTGAGTATCCTCCTTCATCTGAAGCAATGCATCTTATTTACCTCAACAAGCCACGATTTGAGGATCGCGGAATTAAATGTCATTTTGGAAACATATTGAAAAAACATTGAAGGGAGAGTGAAATTTAGAGGACAAAAGTAAGTCATAGAAATCACGTGTATTTAGAACACACATGCAGTATGCTCTGAGCTTCCCTGAAAAAAATAGTGCAACTCAGTGTATATACTGAATCAAATCAAGATGCGGTATACTTTTATTTCTTTGAAAAAAAATACTGTTTCTAAAAATATTCAGATGTCCTCTAAACTTTGACTTACTTTATGGAACTATAGATTTAAATTTACTTTTCATATGCAAAATATTTACACTTTATAAACTTGCAGAATTTCTAAAACTATATTATGTATACTTACACAACTTAATTTATATATAATACTATTATATCCTGCAGATCAAAACTCACATGTACAATAATTTACAGTGATAGAAGTCTCAAGCATCAAAACAACTCCTTAAAAATAACAGTATCAGTCCTCAACAGATTCTGAATTGCAAAGTTTGCCTGCATATCATTAAACTTCTGAGAATATGCAAAATCCTAATTAAATATCAAGTAGCAAGGTCTGTGCTGTCATAAGAAATGCTTGCAACTATTAAAAAATACCTGAAAAAAACAAATTAAAGGTTTAAAAAAAAGCCTCTGAAATGAAGACTTCAAACTAGAACTCACTGGAAGGTTCAATATAAGTGCACACACTATATGCAATCTCATATACTGAAATCCCTTAAATATTTAAGAATAAATTCATTAAACAAAAGTTAAATATACATTAAACAGTAAACTAGAAATTTACAAGTTTTCAACAGTATTCATAATTGATTTTTTTTTTGCCTACTTTGGTATAAAAGCTCCTCTAAACAGGCACATTATTTTTTTTATAAGACATACTCATGGTTTAATACAATGGCTATTGCTGGATATTTAAGCAATGTCCCTGTGGGTATGTTTTTAATTTTATCAACCTTCTTTAGAAGCATTTTATTCTGTATTAATCCAAAAAGCCAACAGTGATAATTTGTAATATACTGAAATGTTCAACAGTTAACCAAAAAAGGACTTCCCAGAATCCAGTACAATTGTCATTTGTTCAAAAGAGTTACAATAAAAATAGATTTTTATTTTATTTTGGTACCTACTGGGCTATTTTAACAATTTAGTTAGAAAGAGAAGTTATCAGAGAAATTCCTTCCAGATTTTCACTTATTTTGGAACAGGAAAATTTGGAATTCTCAGGTAACCAGAAAATTTCAACACTTCTCTGAAATCTTACAATGTGATTTATTTTTGCCTCATGAAGTCCATAGTCCTATTCCTAACAGGAATACACACATACCTAATTTTACACAATGTGAATATTCCTATTGGTGTTCATGTATTTTATTCACAACCCAGACTGAGCATGAATTCCCTCACAGGAACACAACCTACAATGTAATAAATTAAAGCATTCTTAGGAAAACAATCAATCAATTTCAATTCAATTGTACCAGGCTTTCCAAAATAACTCAAAGCATTCCGTAACTAGAAGCTGATTATTCATGTTCCCACTCCACAGGTTCTGAAAGGCACATAAATGAAGAGTTGGTTTCGTCTGTTTTGAAGTCCTCCTCAAATGAAGACAGTCTAAAAATACTTTGTGTTAGGACAGTCTAATGTAAGGCATTAAAATATTCTTCTTTATACTATAGATCTATAGTAAGCACCACTTGCTATTAGAATAGAGAAAGAAGCCAACTTTTTCTTCAAAAATGCGTTTGTACTTGGGACATCATTTGCGAGGGAGATGTTGATGAGGCTGATGAGTTGGATATCTTAGAATTATTTGTGATCTGTAGCTCTTCAAGTCTCCTCATATAATCATCCCGTAATGCAAGGAGCTCCATGTAACGCTGCTCCACTGGATTTGGCTGCTGGAAAGAGATCTGTATTAGTCCTTTATCACTTCAGTCCAAGTACATCTATAAAGGATGCTTCAGTATCTGTAATTTTCCCAGTAGTACCTAGTATTTCTAGTTTCCAACACACGTACCAAGTCATAGCTAAAGAGAAATATTTGATTCTATAATGCAAGAGCCCTCTGGGTTAAAGTTGTTTTCATCCAAAGCAAAATCTTGCTTTACTCAAAACAATTCTTCCTACCTCAATAAAAATGAGGCAGAATTTCCTGGAGTATATGGATTTTATTTTCTTATTATCTAATATTGTGTGTAAGATGAGTATCTCATCCACAGCTTTTCTCTTCCTGACTTAAGAGGTTTTAGTAGATTCCAGAGTTCTAATGTCTTGTCTTCCTAAAAAAGTGGTTAGCCAGACTGAAGTTTAGCTATGCTGATCAGGTTAAGATGAAATCCAAATTTTTAGATTAAATAACCACTCTTACTGATGAAAATTACTTTTTTTTTTTTTTAACAGTAATTTTGCAACTATATATAAATGAACAAGTGAAGTAAATGCAAAGTTCATTAGTGAATACTCTGAACAGACTTGAATGTGTTTAAAAATCAACTACTCAAGCTTTCAGGAGATTACTCAGAGCAAAAACAACTAGATCTGTTTTAAGTTTTGCTTCCTTCATACAGATAGAGTAATAAAATAAATGGAAAAGAAATGTTATAAATATCCAAAGTAGATACAGAGCTTTAAATTACCTTTAACTATTATATACCTGTCAAGAAGTTGCTGCTGTTTCTCAATTCTATGCCCATATAGTTATTAACAGAAAATTTGCAGAAGCAAATTTAAATACCCTACCAGGTCAAAAACAACTAACCAGTGACTCTCAGACAAATCACTTGCTATGCACCCCAGAGAAGGAGGTAATAGGTGTTGAAGCAAATGTGGAAGTTGGATCAAAGACTGAACCTAGTTACTAAGATGATGAGAGATGTAGGGTTAACAGCGCTGTTTGTGACAGACCAAACTTTCAGGCAGAAGTCTGATGCCCTCATGGTTCTACATAATGACACTAAGAAAGGTCATCTCAAAAAAAGGGTTCATGCCACACATGCACCACTCAGATGCTTAAGTCAAGACAAAGCGTAAATTTCATGTGCAACAAACAAATTTGTTGCATTTCAAACATAAACATGGTGAAAAGGAGGTACCACTAGCAGAAGCACAGGATGTTATCACAAGGGCTTGCATATCTAATAAGAAACTCCTGCCAAAAATTTTTCCTGAATAATGGTAAAGACCACTTTAAAGTAGATTTACTACAGCTAGTTTGTGTACCCTAAGTATCCTCACTTTAAGTGATATTTTTGGATTCATCTTTTATGAAATGCCTTCATCTTTCACAGCAAGCAACAGAAGCCTTAAAATGAGAACGTCAAATTAAAACTGGTGACATACTTGCAAGAAGATATAGCATATTGTCTGGCTTCCTTACAGCCTCTAGAGTACTGTAAATAATATAGGAGATCAGCTGCAGAAAGAGGAACTGCATTGCTTGAAAACTCCTGATTCATTCCAGAATCTGGATTGTGAACACTGCTTCTGTCAAAGAAATTGCTCCTCTGTTTTCTCCTCCTCAAAACTACACAGCTTGTTAAGCAGGACAAATAAGTCTCTGTACACTATAGTTACATGCCATATTGCCTAGATTTTTAGCACAAATGTAACAAAAATTGAGCATTCAGATATCAAACATTAGAAGTGCAGAAATAAATTATGTATAGTTTGATAAAAGTGTTCCTGGATTTTCAGTCTGATTCACTAGTATACTTAACAGCCTTCCTTCAGTATTTAAACAATGTAAATGTTGGGTCAAAGCTTTAGCAAAAAAAAAAAACAACAACAACAAACAGGAAGAATTTACCATAAACCATCAACAGAAATAGCACTTCCAAAACAGGAACCGAATAGTTCATCTTAATTTGTAAAGGACTTTGCATGCTCTCCCAGAAAAAAGAGAAAGACAATGCAAATGCAGTGAAGCGTGCTTGTGATGCCAGTGCTCTAACTCCCCAGGGTTCAGTAAGCACTACTTCTAAGCATTGTCATTCACCCTCCAGTAATATCCACAGCCCTTAAAAATGCTCTCTCAACCCTGCCCCCAAGAAGAGAGGCTCCAAAGAGTTAGAGGATGCAGTGAACTAAGCTTTGTGTTATGAGAAGTTGGGTGATGTCAAAACCAAAAACTTAATCATTTTCATTTTTTTTCCTTCTATCCTTACAAATGTAATATTTAAAAAATGAACAGATTGCAGATACTCTTCTACAAATTAGTCGTGACACAAAAACCTATTTTCAACATCTCCAAGCGTTTTGTACATTTTGGACAATTTACTTACTTGTTGCCGAATTCTTGGGTTCCATCTAATGTAGTAATTGACCCAGAGCTCAAGGTGACGCATACTGGCTACTGGATAGAGAGCTCGATTTAGCTCCTTACTATAAAAAGGATTGGTGTATTTAGATTTTTCGCTGTTTATCAAAGACCATAACGACAATGTTTTTTCAGTCACTTTCTGAAATGAAATTGAAATAGGAACTGTTAATATTTGCACAGAATCAGGAAACCCATCACAGAAGCCACAGTTACATTCTAACAATAATACACTCCTGATTTACTTAGGATTGTAGAATTTACTGTATTAGAAATATTCCTAAAACAGTTTTTGACAAGTATTTTAGCAACTGTATAGTCTTTAAGCTAGAAAAAACAAGGAATTCATCAACTATTGTACCATGAGAATAAAGCCAGTTCAAGAACACTGTCATACAAGGAATAAATACAACACAATCAGAACTTTTTGTAATCATCTAGCACTGAGATAGGAGTACAATTAAACAGTGGTTTGACTGACCTCTTTTTCTCTAACAGACTCACTGTTGTACAAGAAAGTACCAAACCGGCAACTGTACAAGTGATCCAGGATTGTAATCAAGAACTGCTCATTGAATTCGAAGGCTGTAGGAAACTAAAACAGAAAAGGCAAATTTGTTCTTTGTATTGTAAAACCAGAGAGATGAACATGCCCTGGTTAAGAGACTAAGAAAGGCACTTAGAAGCCAGAAAACATTTAAAAATATTTTTAACCTAATACTTCCATATATTTCATAGCAGAATAAGAGTCCAGAAGTCACGAGGTGTTCCATCTCCTCAAACTAGCCATTAAAAAGAACTATACCCTCAAAACACTCCAATTAATCGTTATTTCCTAAGGAGAATACAATACTGAATGGTTACTGTTATGTTTGTAGTAGAGAGAGATTAAGATATCCATAGTGCCCTCTTCATAGCGCAGCACCATGTAAAAAAATAAGGGTTTAGCCTCCTAATTCTTGGCCTCCTAATTCTGTTCAGACCAAGTTTGTTTCATTACTTACTGAAGATACGTTTAAATCACAACACTCAACACCTCCCAAGCTTTGACAAAACACCACTGTCTAGGTATTTCAAAGAACAGCTTCACAAAAAAATGATGAAGTGAAACAGACCCTGCTAAGCTAGCTGACTGCAGTTTTTGTAAAAGCTTTCTGCCAGGTCACATCTCTCAATGTACCTCCAACAAGCCCATCTCCAATGCATGCTATCCCTGAATGCCCTGTATTAAGCAACATACTTGTTGGATAGCACTTTTAGAAATAGGCAAGAGAGCTGCTATGGCTTGAAAGTAAATATATTTGTTTCTATAGCATCAGAGCAGAGAGGTATTCTGTTATCTTGAAATACCTTTTTTTTTTTTTTTTTTAAGACCCAGGTTTTGAATTTAGTAACCTCTGAACAGTGTTACTTTCTGAAGAATGACATAACATACCTGTTTAGACATCTGCCACACACAATCAATAAACTGGAGAAAGATGGGCGATCTGTCTGCATCAGCATGGTTTTTATCACCATGGCCTATTCTCTGAAATGAAGCAATACAACCTCCTGTTAACGAAAACAGTCCATTTTATGGCTGATAGACACCGTTTCTTATTTTGCATTAGAATACAACCACTTTTGTAACAGAACAACCTGTTCTTACGATTTCAAAACTACTTATTGTACCATGAAGGAGAGCTATTCCAAATAAGTCCTTTTATCAAAAGCCCAAGTTCTATGTAACAGAAAAATACAATTGTTAAAGCGTCCATTATATTGCAAATAAAACATTTTGAACTATATTTCCATAATACATTTATCAAAAGCCAAGCTATACACTTTGTCTTCTTTTATAACTTAAGCCACTAGAGAACCTGTACCATGAAGCTATCTGCACAGATTTTCTTTTATCCCCACCTCCACGCTTGAACCTGAAGATACACCCTAAGATAGGCAGGGAACATGACCGAGCTCAAATAAATGTTTGTGTTCTTGACAGATTAACGTGCATTGTACAAGTTTGGGTGAGCCACCTTATTCTGAAAAGGAGACCACAGTAACAATCAAAGGAATTCTCCCTGCAGATAGAGAAAGTATGTTTGGTAAAAGCTATTTCCTTCCTTTTCACATTTGATAGCTGAAAACAGATAAGAGATTCAAGGAAAACAGATATTATTGAATCCTGTAATTCTACTTGAACGTATTTGCCTGGAGGAGACAAAGGGAGAGCATGTATGTTCAACCAAGATGTCTATCTGCCTGTAAGATAGCAGGCAGAACGTCTTAAGGACGTGACAAATGACGAAGCCATTACACTTCTCTGTAACATATAATGATTTATATAATGATTTGCAAGATAAATTAAAATAATAGACCTGAATGGCAGAAAATGGAGGGAAGTGAGGGACTGCGGCTAAATTTAGTCAACAGCAGTAAATTACCGGAATAGCTCTACAGGCAAAACAAGTCGGCCACACAGCTCACAGGTTTTCTGTTTAAAATAGGTGGGATCTACCTGCAGGTCGTGCATGTGTTCGGAAAGGAAAGCCCTTCCACTTCCACTGTGGTTATCAGCTGTAGGATCTTATTAAGGATTTGTATACGCCTGAGTATCTTCCCATTTGTAATTATTTCCCTGTCCCATTTCTTATAATAGAATTATTAGAACAATGACACTGCACATAGCAAGCTATTTTGCCATCTGGATATGGTGGTAAGCTCACTATACATAGAAAAGCTGGGGTAGAGGATTCTTCTTCCACAGAACTACTTAAGTGCTTCATTAAATATAAAACACTGTCAGGAACTACTAAGTAGTCAGGATATACTCTGTAGGTTTGTTTAATCTTAAAAACATCCAAATTGCAACTCCAATAACCTGAAAATATGAAGCTTCTATCAGCTACCTTGGTTAAGGCACTGAAGTGCAGAGCATGTACAATCAAAATATTTTCTGGTTGCATTATTTTTATTCTACAGACACTCTAGAGAGCAAGCATGTTCACTATACACTAAACAACCCATCAAGTCAAACTATACAGTCCTCTCAGAAAACAGCACACTTAAAGGAGAGTGGTTTCAACCACTTCCAATGAGTATTACTTCAGTGAGCAAGTTGAGAAAATAAGGCAGTATTTTAAGCAAAGGCAAGCTATTAAAATCACTCTTAACTGCTGCCACATTGTCAGAGATGACCCAGTGGGCTGAGCTAGTCACCTGGAAGGGCTCTAAAAGACCTACTTCACTAGTAGAAGAAAAACATTTCCTGTCAAAAGGAAAAGACTTCTCTAATTACTGAAACTCAAATTAATGGTTTAGTAAAGAAACCTCCAGACGATTCAAGTTTATTCATAATGAAGGACATACAGATCTCTTTTTTAAGCTGTGTTGAATCATCATTAGGCTACCGGTCTCCAAGTGATACAACCTAACTTTATCTGCATTATGACTAATGTTTTTAAAATTAATAAAATACAACTGGAATAAAAAAGGCAAACCAGTGCCTTGCTGTGGCTACACCGACACAGAGTACGTGAAAGGTTTATATAACATCAGTACTAGAAGACTCCAGTAGGGACTCAGAAATATGGACTAAAGCCGATATTCTTAACAGTCAAAATGCAAATCTCCTAAGGCTCACAGCACCTTTTGAATGTCAGATCAAAGATGGCAAACTGAAGTGATTCATGCTGAACAGCAACACATGGGATTTCCAAATGACTGAGACACTCCTCCAACCATAAAATCAGCATGAAATACACCCCTAGGTATACTTTTCCATTTTTTCATTTTTCAGATTGCCTGTTTTCCTGATTTTAGGAATACCAAATAATAGCTTTAAAATATTCCACAGGGGACAAAACTGTCTGTTAAGTAACTTCTCTTGAAGATGCATTACACATGAGTAGGATATTAAAGACTACAATTTCCCCTTAACCTTCTAAGCATCTAGAAGAAGCCTGAACAGAACTAGAGTTGGCATTACCAGTGACAGTCCTTTGAGACCTATTATGACAAGTTCTAGAACATTTGAGAAGCAGCATTCAAAATATCACTCAAAATGTTGCTCAGACTTGTTCATCTGCCTCCCGTGACATTTACAACAGTACAAATGTAGGGAAAGCAGGAATAGGGGAAGAAAAAAAAGCCTCATATTCCAACCTTATTTGATCTTTTTCTGAAAAGCCTGGGAAGCCATCATTCTTCTGCCTTCTAATTTTCTCTGCTCAATCACCAGTTATACTAGCAATTCTGCACTTTTAAAGGGCTGTACTGAACATGGATTATTAAAACCAAACAGGCCCAAAACAAAAACCACTCTGCTCAGGTTTACCTAGCAATGTTTTATGTCCAAATTCCAAAACAACAAGAAGAATTTTCAGACCTCGTCGCAATGAGGAATTTAACACTAGAAATGTTTTGTAACACCAACGTTGCATAGCCCTCACAAGTATCTTCCAATTCTTACCGAGGCAAATTTGTGTCCAAAGCTTATCCACTCTTTCTGCACCAGAACTTCAAAGCCTTCAATTGTTCTGTAGTAGCTGTCTAGCATCAGCATAGCCAGCGATGTTAGCTGTGCTGTCCGGTCCCAGCCATCACTGCAGTGAACCAGCACAGAGCTCCTTCCTGAGGATACCTTGTCTGCCACTTGAATAGCTCCTGTCAAGACAAGCTAACAGGCACCAAACAAAAAAGGAGATGAGTGTTATCATTCTAACAAAAATAAATTGATTTTGTTGTATCTACAGAGTATCTAAATTGATACTGCTTCCATTAAAAGACCTACAGAGCATGGCATAATTAATTGGAAAGGAATCTTGTAGGAGATCAAGTAAATTTCTTGTATAAAAATAGAGGAACAGATTGGTTCCCTAATCCCTTAGTAAGATCTAATTCATCTCACAGTGAATTCTTAAAAAATGGGGCAGAAAACAGTAACCTTGATAAACTGAAGAACATAAGCTCCTTTTTTAAAAGAAAAAGAGGATTTACCATAGGAATTACTCTCTAAAATTTCTGTATTTCCTTTGGTTCTTTTCTTTGGACTAAATTACCGAAGCATCTCAGTTGTTAGAAAAAGGCACTTTTACCCACCTAATAGGCTTATTTTCCAAATATTAACTGAAAATGAAAATATTAAGTAGGATTCATTGCATTAAACTCCAATACTTTTGCACAGCTGTACTTGACTTTTGAACCTTTTGTATCAAACAGTAAATTACAATTTTAAATAAGTATTAAAAAATTACCTTTATATGTTCTAACCAATGGGTTGATTCCAGACTTGACAACCAGTGTGATTCTTCCACATTAGGATAAACAATGTCCTTCAGCTTCTTCAAAGACTCCCGCATGACATGAATATTGTGAATGTCCAAGAAGAAGAGTTCTGCATTGGGATATGCATCTTCACTTTCATATCCTCCCCCAGTCGCCTACAAACAAGAGATGTAGAATTAACTGTAGTCCTATGTACATTGTTGTACCATCATTTAAAAAGAGGGAGAACAGACTGACAATTTATGTCGCCTAACTAGAAAACAAAGTATAATGCAACTGTGTTCGTTGCTCGCTTGTTTAAAATAGATGAAAGCTTTGGAGGAGCAAACACTGCAGAAAATAAATACTCAGCAGCTTCCGTTCATCCAAAAAGACAAAGTATATTAAATATAGCAGAGGGCCAGAAAGACATTCAGGTTGATCCAGCTAGCCTAGTTCCTTTCAATACATCAGGGAGTCACCCTAAAAAGGGAAATGAATTATTTTAAATTTACACTAAAAAGGCTGTTTGCACTGTCCGACATGGAAGCCTCTGAATAGGATTGAACCAGCTAGGTAAGGGACAGAGCACTAACACATATCAGTTAGGACAGGACGCTTTGAAAAATCAAAGGACATTTGTACCTTCCTTATTTCTTTAGAGATTTAATGGTGGTAAACAGTTTTTCCTTGTCTGACATTACATTGTCAATATTTTTACTTTATTTCTGTTCACTTTTCCCACCAGGGATTAAGCAAGCTTATAATTCTGAATACAAAAGGAATCAACTTTCCAGGCAAATTACAAAGGTTAAATTAAAATGTAGAGTACATCACACAAAACAGCAATTACTTGTAACATACTAGATCAGCACTTTCTGGAAATAAAATTGCTCATTTGTTTGTTTTTATACTAATTAGACAGAAATGCAGTCAAAAGGATGTGTCTATTTCTGTACACCATTAATTTAAACCAGAGTAAATTTCACATTTACCAATGCAAACTCGCTATCAAAAAAATCTTTCTTGGGCTTAAACTGCCTAGTTATTTACTGCTAAAATTGAACTGATATTTAAATAGATAAAAACAGTGAAATGTTTGGCCAAGTAGAATTACATTTAAGAATTTAGTTAAGGTTAAATACAAGCTAAACTTCAGAATTAACTTCTTAAAGGCCAACACTAGAATTCTTAAACTAGTAAAAATATTTATGGAAGCTTTATATATAAAGTAACTTTCATAACATTAATTTTTATTGTTGAAGACTAAACATTAGATCATTAAGAAATTAAAAAAGAGTCTACTCTACTGCTGCTCTCTCTAAGCATTTCATCACTACCCGAGGAGGATAGCAGAGCATGTGCCTGCTCACAAGGGAGGAAAGACAAAAACCACATGTATTTTAGGACGATACCACTGATGAGGCTTTCTGAAGATAGCTGCAAAATCACAGCATTTCCTACAGACAGGAAAAACATGCCATGCCATGCGTTGTGATAAATAATTCCTGTCTCTCTAAGATGTTACAGCCACCAACTACACATCAGAAGACAACCTGAAGTACAGTATAACCTTTTCCTGTTGGTACCACTTACATTTCTATACAGTAGCATAACATCTCTATTCTACACTCTCCACCTCCTTCCTCACAAGTGGGGATATTCTCAGGGCTGCCAGGCTCTCTGCTAAAGGCAGTAATGACTGTATTTTTCACTTTCCTTTGAGTATTCTGAAGCCCTGGTAAGGAACGATTGCAATTTTAGCAATTTTAGGCTGCAGCAGCTCCTCCTGATGGAGTGGTCTTGTCCAAAGTCCTGAGAACACTGAAATGTATGAGTAGTGCAGCCCCATTTTGCTCATGCTAACCTTCACAGCTATTCAAGAAATATTTTTTTTCCAGATCAGCAATGCCTTGCACTTTAAGTCACTGTTTCTCAGATCCAGAAATGTGCCCTACAGAGTTTAAGATTTAATGTTTCATACTCACATATCAGGAGTTAATTAAAACACATGGGTGAAATGCAGTCTGTCAAAGAAGCTAAAAACTGTGCACACATCTTCAGTAAGATGCGTGCACGTACAAAGTTTGGCCATAATGCACCTTTGAAACATCTATGGTAAATATTGCAGTTTGCCTAAGAACTGAGGAAAAAATTAATTGTAAGAACTGACATTCCTTCCACAAGGCAAACAGATGGATTACACATCTGTAACAAAAATGTGGTGTTTTGTTCACCCATAAAAATTCACTGTGTAGAGAGAGGATATAATGTAATTCGTAGAGAAAAACTCAAGCAATGGAGATATACCCCCAAAATACAATCCATCAGATTAAGACCTAGCTAAACATCCCCTGGGACAGAGTACACCATACGTTCTTTCAGAGATAAAACAAGCCTTATTACTTATTCAATAAACTGTGTTCTCTATTACAGAGAAGGCATTGTAAAGGTATAGACGTGTGTTTAAGTTAGAGAGCAAAACCCTAACATCACAGGTGCACTTGAATTCTGAAGCAACTTAATGTTTATGTTGCATGCAACCCTCCTAGAAGCAAACAAGCTTTATCATTTCCTATTTCTTTCAGCACAAACACTGGAGAGGATTCATTCCACTAAATGAGTATTTTATGCCAAGAAAAATATTCAGAAGCTAGAATTCCTTTCTCCCCAGGTAAGTACATATCATTTTGCTAAGATCTCAAGCCCTCTTGAGTTCACCTCTCTCGTGCTCTTTGCTGCACAGCCTCACAACTTCACCTAAGTACAGAAGAGCTTGCTCACTTCACTTGTCCCACAAGTTCAGTGGGCAAGGGACTATCCTAGACACAGGGAGAGAAGCTGGTACATGGCTATGTACCATACTCTCATATCCATGGCTATGCCTATACTCTTTAGATTGTAAGCCCAAAAGTTAAATTAAGGGTCATTTTGTCATTGTCATTAAATTAATTGTCATTTTATTTACTGGATGTCTGCATAGGACTGAAGTGGTTCACATAATAGTTAAGGAAAACCAAACACAGGATGCTTATCAGTGAACTTGGCTTTACACACAGCTTTTCCAGGAAAGCAGAGCCATGGCTTGCACCCAAATGCTCCATCATTCCAACAAGAGGACACACTCTACAGCTTTGCCTGCGTCTACCTCACTTGGATGAAAACACTCTCTCTACAGAGTAATCGTACCTGATTTCAGCCACACACTAAGATCTGTGTGACAGGGTAAAGGGTGTCTCCAAGTCCACATATGATCCTAAAACCCTGCTTATAACCTACTTTAGGTATGCATGTTCTTTCATGGCCTTGATAGCCATTATTTGATCAGGTAAATATGCATATTTAAGTAAATTTACCTATAGCAATGTTTTTATAGTTCTGAGAAACCTCCTCAAAGAAAACTTCAAATTCTAAGTCCTCACCACACCCTCCCTCACAAATAACAAGTAAGCATCAATTTACCTTGTTTGCAACTGCATTGACATTGGGCCTAGCATCATAGATGGTCAGTTTTGAGATTTGTCCATTAGCCTCCCTGATGATATCAAGGTATCTTTCATCGTCTTTGTTCCGCTTCCCACTCATTCCAACCAGGGGCTGGCTGCAGCGCATAATAACAGCTTGATTCTCCGGATGAATCCATGACAGGACCTAGTCACATGCCAAAAACACAATGGAAGAAATATATTTTATTAAAAGCCGCAACTTAAAAGTTACATTCTTTAAAATAGATAATAGGAAAATTAACACTTGAATTTTATTTCTTAAAAGATTAGTTCCCAAACATCTCAAATTCTTCCTACTTATTTTCATAATATTTAATAATCATCTCTGAAGGTTCTTTCTCTTACATACTCAACTCTTACTGAAATTATATGTGCTTAAAGAATCCAGTGCATTTCATTTTTCCTGCAAGTCTTAAGTTGCACACAAATAGTTCTGAAAAGCAAACTGGAAAAAAAACACAGCAATGCCTGCTGAAACGAAGAAACAATTCAGAATGAACTCATTGTAGCTACTACGACTAATATGTTCCAATGCTACAGGAAACCCTACACACACACACTTTTTTTTTTTTTTTGCATAAGGAAGAAAAGTTTAACCTTTCTGCAGTAGCCTGAATGCTTCCCTTTCTCCTTGAAGTGGATTTTGTTCCTCAGCCCTCTTTACAATTAGGAGGTACTGGGGCAAAACATCTGCTGCATTTACTGTTTTTCTGAGCTAGAGCTGCCCTGGGGACAGATTGCCATGCAAGAAATTAAAGATCTGCACCCTAAGAAGCAGGTAATAGTTTATCCTGGTTAACTGTGAAGATAGAATATTCTCACACAGTTTGACAAAGTTGTCAGGTACATGGAGAAAGAACATCAGAGGTCAAAAAAAATCTTCCACAAGTATTCACTCCTGAAATACAAACCTTAGTTTTATGTCTAGAAACAGAATTTGTCTGTGTGAATAGGACTGGTTATTTCTTGTCAAGAATAAAATTATTATTACCAAGGAAATTACTGTCACTTTACAGGCTGTATAAAAAATCTGCCATGCATTTTGAGATAATAGAGAAGATACAGATTGGTTATAAGAACCATCCAAACACACACACTACATATAAAAAAATGAAGAGTAGTTTCCCATATATATTTAACCTATATGTGTATTATATATCACACATATACGTGTGTATATACAGTAAATATATGACTATAATCCTAGGCTGTCAGTGAATACCATCTAATAAACATTTATCATTTTGAATTTCCCATCTGTTTGATATTAGCTGAGATTCAAGGCAGCTTTCTGATACTGGCTAAGTATCTAACACCTTCTGCAAGTTTGCCAAGTTGAAACATCAGATAAGAGATTGTATTGTACTACAAAATAGTATTTTCTACAGTGCTGTAAAGAGCTGCTACATAAAAATTCTCTTACCTCAAAGAATTGTAGTTAGAGAAATATGCCCAGAGAGTCAAATGGGTTTATCTTAAATTCCACAGCCTGATTTAAAATTGTATAGACTAAATATCCCAAGAATTCACTATGGCGACTACGCACAAAATTTTGTTTTAGGAGAGATCATTGGAACTACGTTTAAAATGCCATTCAGTTCGCTTACACATGAGAAGCATAACACTTGCTATCACTTCTTACGTGCATGCAACAATAGTCAATAAGCTCGTACAGATGGCAGTCCTAGGCTCATACTTCATTAAGAGAAGGGAATCTGCAATGCTGGCAGTTGTTACTAGAAAAGTCAAGTCAAAACCAACAAAGTTGGAATGCATAATTGTTGTAGGAAATGAGGCTTGGCCATCACACTAGTTTTAAATAGACAAAAAAATTCAGCCAGTCAAAACAACTTTGCTGTAACCATTTCCATAAAAAAGGCATCCTCTGTGTCATGTTCAGCAAAAAGTTGTTTGGAAACAAAACTAGCTACAGCCTAAGACAACTTTCATCAGCAGTACTCACCGGAATTCTATTTCGAGACCTAAAGGCAGCAACTTTCTTCAGATCATCATCTGTTGCGTTATATGGCACCACTAAGAGTGACGGATATGTGTCGCACAGTCCGTAATGCTCATTAATAAAAGTCACTCGCCACCGTTCATTAGGCAGTCCCTAAAAGGCAACACAAAGTTTTTCAACATATTTCACCTGTACAACCACCAATTCTGTTCTCAAATTTCACATGATATTACGGCCACATGGTGGCAACAAGCTACCAACTTAACCTAACTACAGTAGTATTTCAAAACAATAGAAGAAAAAAAAATTACAAGACCACAGAAAACAGCCCACTGCTGATGGATTTGGTCTTAGCTACATATATTTCACGTATACTCTTCACATGCACAATTCTGTCCTCACAGCTTTCAAAACAATATCTAAAATAGTAGAAGCATTTCTTCAGTCCAGGAACTAGGGAAAGAAAATTTCTCTCTCCTCCCTCAAAGCACTGCCTTTCCATTTCGCCTGCTGAAAAGAGATTACAGCCCTGAAAAGAGGGGGAGGAAGTCTGATCTCAACCTTTCTTCCTTGTAGTCTGATGCTGCCTTCAATTAAAAAAAAAAAAAAAAGATTCAAGACAGCCTTTCCACTAACAAACTTCTGGTTGCAGTCTGCTCAGTAAAGTATTTCAAAAACAGCAGTCAGGAAATTGAGCAAGACTGATAAGCTCTCCACACACAATGGCGTTTGTGCGGGTGTTTGCATTTTATTTTTTGGAGGGTTTGGGGCCTCTACCTTTAACCAAATGGATCATGTGGATGTCTGGATACACTTCAGTCCATCACAAATTACAGAGGGGAGAAAAGGAAGAACGTTCTAACTGTAGTATTTAAAGCAAAAACAAACTGTCTAATAGTAAGAAATGTTAAAATTAAATAACGTTATCCCCTTTCATTAACATTTTTCCACAATCATCTAAAGAGAAAACTGATTAACATATAAATAATATGTAAAGTAATTCTATTTCTGAAGTAAGCCTTTATTTTTATTATTATTAAACTTCCTGAAGAATCAGACTAAGTGAAATCTATATTTAGGACACTGTTGTTGCGTATTTGTCACATTCTCCACCACCACCACCCACTTAACAGTGACACACTGTAATTGGTATTAAAAACTTCCTTCAAAGAGCAAGGACTACCTTCCTGTGACTTTTTTTCTGTTGTTGTTAAAACACAAAACTCTTCCAGTGCTTTGTTTCCTTACCTACTTTAAGTTGCATTTCTATCTTCTCCAGTTCTTAGCTCCCTTCCACCCTCCCAGAACAGCTGACAAGTGATACGTACAAAAAAATAACTCCAGGAAAGCACCACACAGCTGCAGCTTTAATAACTTACCTGTCTCCTGTATTCGGACATTGGATTGTACACCATCCAGCCATTCTCTGAAAACTTTTCTTCATTTGAAAAAGCAAAAAAAAGCTGTAGGATGTAAGAGAAGCTTATTACAGCAAACTGACCGAAGGTGGCAAATATGAAGGCTCATTACTCATAGTAAGTTACACCCCAGTGCCTACCACAAAACAGGACCGACATTCATACCAACCCCACTCCATCCCATTTAAACCTGATACGAGACCATAAAGCAAAAAGTAAGGTTTATAAACAATACAAACGCATTAATGAAATAATGAAAGCGTGGCAATACTTAGAACAAGAAGTGATAAAGACGCATAAAAATTACAAAGCTTAAACTGTGGGATTCTTTTAGTTCATTGTCAGGAGAGTGAAGTGTTTTAAAATAATTTGTATCAGTTCCTGTATTTAATCCTCACTAAACAAACTGTTGTCTTCTCACCAAAATTTCTCCAATAGGTACAACTGCAAATACTGCTCAAAATGTTAGACACTAAATTGGAAGCATAAAAAAGTTTTAATCACTATTCTCTACCATTAGGAAGCAGCCTTCTTTCTGCATCCCCTCTCCAATTGCTCCTTACTAACAGAAGTCTGCTTTACTGTAAAACTCCACGAAGACTGAAAAGAGGCCAGTGAAAATGAAACAAAATATGTCGTTGGTGGGTTATACTATTTGCTTTTCTCTTGCTCTATTACCCACTCTTGAGACTTATTTATAAAACACAGCATCCTCACAGAGGACTAACAACTTCCTCATACCTTTCAGCTTGTTTTTCCTTCTCCTTCCAGCCCATTCCAAGTGAGCTGTACTGCCCAGCTAACCTTTTCTTGCTTGGTTTGTTTTTACAGTTTATCATGAAAGCCAAAACAATGTTTATTTTAAGAATCTGCCTCATTGAGAAAATTGATTTTGGTGGCTTATGAATTCTTTGGATGCCAACTGGAGCATGAAACTAAGTTGTTTCAAAACACAGCAGAAGGGAATTTGCTGCGCTGAGCTAACGGAGCAGCAGCAGTCAGAACAGAGAGCATTCAAGAGCTTTCATGGCTCACTTGCATCAACAAAGCTGAAGGTCTCCTAGCTACTCAGAGATATTAACAGAAGAAACCAAATGTTAAACATAACATCCCAAAACCATCGTTTACACAGTAATGGACCTGAGCAAATCAGAAATGGAAAAAACTTGGCAAAAGGGGTGAAAAAACATGGTTTTAGTGTGCTGTGATTACATCTAGAGGTAAAGCAATGCTTCATGAACGCACCATAAGCACAGATGGAAGTTTCTTTACATCTTACGAAGGCAGCAGCAATGACTGAAGACAGTTCTGGTTAGCCTAGTAAGTTAGAATGGTTTAAACAGCAAGCAGCAGCAATCAAAATACAAAACTGAATCCCTCTGAAAGGAAGGCTTTTCCTCACGTATCTCAAATCAGCAAGCATTTCAAAAGGAAGTTACTGCACACACAGGAGATTTTTCCCCACTAGTTTTAGGATTTTAAATGAAATCAGTATTTTATAGCAAGTACATTTACTGGCAAAGTCCTAAAAGCAAACAAAGCATTCCCAAGTTGTATGTTCTGGATGTTTTCCCCTTTTTAAATAGTTAAGCCTTCCGTGTAAGTGAATATTACACTCTTGGTTAAGGAGACCGCTATCAGGTGGGCTGGAAGTAGAGACAAAGAAAGGAAATAGGAAAGAGGCAGATATCAACTGCATCAAAAAACATTTCACTAGAATTATATGCAAGTATCAGAAAGTAAGCAGAAAAAAATGCCTTTTTTTTTTTTTAAACTGCAAACCAGGAATCTCACTATCTACAACTGTAGATGAAACTGATTTGCTCAGCTATTAATAAACAGCTACATGCAAAAAAATTCCTTTCCTCCCCAAAGGAATTTGCTATATCCCAGATAGCAAACTATGCTAAGAATCCACCAAGAAACCAAAGAGATAAGGGAGAAGCTTAGGATTCAGAAACACTGGAATAATAACACAATGCTTTAAACATGTCTCAAAGCCATCAGTATGTTATTCAAGTTGCTACTCACTGCTAGTTTCCTAGTGATGATTTATAAATTACCCAGCTTCATCAGTGACAAATACAATACATAAATGCATACATTTTTATATGGATTTTAGAGAAAAATCAAGAAGGTGCTGCTCCAAACTAGAAATAAGCCAGAGACATGCTGCTCACCTCGCCCACAAAATAGCCCACAAGAAGTCAGAAGGAAAATTTAATCTTATTAATTTAATCTTAACCTTCAGAAAGACAGAGTTAAGTTTACAATGCATGAGAAGGGGATGGACAGAATCCTTTCCAAGACAACACTGCCCTGATATGTATGACACATGTCATTTAAAGCACTTAGCTACAGCAACGTTACAGCACATCTACCACAAAACCTTTCAGAGCCACAAAACCCACAACTATTAAATTTGACAATTAAGCTTTGTAAGTTCTGCTGACATTCCAGGTAGTACAAATTCTTCCTCTGTTGCTCAAGAAAGAAATAAATCAGTAGTGTGCATCACATCAAAAATCTGTAGTCTAACAAATAAGAGAACACTACAATGGATGTGAAAGTGGAACAAAGCTTGGGCTCAGATTTTTATAGAAGCAATTCTAAGAGAGAACTCTTGAATAAGTAAATCCAACAAGAACAGCACTTAAAATCAGAACAGTATCTAAAAATACTAAAGAGTAAAATTATTTCTTCTGCAAGAGTTGACTATTACAACAAAAACTGCATACACTATGTGTACATTGTGTTCTATACACTTAATCTGGTTACTACAAAGTCTTACTCATTGCATGGAAGTGATCAGTTTCGTTTTTTTCAGCTATCATGGCAAATGGAAAGAAATTGAAGCAAGTATTAAAGACATAAGAAATAAAAGAGCATATTAAATAACTGCTCCAAAAAACTGTGGGATGTAAGGCTTATGACTTATCAATACCTGTAGCTAGTAAGAACAAGTAAAACATGATATACATTAAGATTTTGCAAAAGCAGATTAAAATCTCTTTGCATATAATGAAATTAGGGATTTTGTTGCAGATCCATGGTCTAAAAGCAGAAAACACTTCACTTTAAAAAAAGGCTTCCAATCTTGTAACATTTTTGGTAAACTACTTTTTATGCTTCACTGTGCAAGTAATTCTGTTTACTTCCTTGCAGGTGCTAAGCTGCAGTTTCAACACACACAGCCTCTTTTTCAGTCCTCCTACAGACCAAGTACTTGCTTTCAAGATTCAACTTCATCATTACCATTTTGCTCACAAAAAAAATAACATGATATACTGGTTACTCACAACACTAAGTAGTTCTGTGAGATAAAGGAAAGAGCAGCTACAATCTGACAAGACAGTTTGCCAGGCAGTCTACAAATAGTTACATATTTATAGAATTTCAGTACATAAATATATAACAATTTATTAAAGCGTTCTTTTTTGACTTTATACATTACAAGAGAAGAAAGTAACAAAGCTAGAATTAGAGTTAAACATGAAAAGAGTAAGTTTTTTTTTTCCCCTATTTCTAACTTACTGGCTTATACTTTTAATACATCATAAATCACGACACTTTTACTCAGTGAAGAGGCTGACATTTCTCAGAGTGTCTGAAAATAAAGATGTCATTATTCTTGACTTTTAACACTATTACTACAACTCAGCCAGCTACATCTTACCTGTTCATCTGAAAACAGAACTCAGATGATGTGGTATTTACAAAACTAGCATTTAATAATTTCTGAAAATGCTAAGTTTACCATTATTGCACTGAGACTGCCAGATGTTATTCAGAACAAAGCCTCGAGTAAAGGTATTTTTTGCATGTGCTCCATCAGATAGGCCCCTATACCAGGTCTCACTGCTATCTAAAATCATCCTCGCAGATCCAACAGCAACAGTGGCAGGATCTGACTCCCAGACACTTTAAATTACCAGGATAACCAGCTATAGCAGGAGTGAGAGAGGTGGAAGTCAGACAGCATGACTACCATGTCTCTCCCACACAACTATAGTGGTTAGAAATAAATACGTATCATGAAAGTACTACGGTGGTGAATAATCTTATAAAAAAGATGACATAAGTATCAGGCTAAGAGGAAGTGAAGCAGCTGCTGTTCAGAAACTAAACTGCAGACTAAATATCTCATCTTTTGTGGGGTACTACAAATACATAAGGTTGGCTTGTGTTTCTTTTCATGTTTAAAAACACTATTTCAGCATAGATTTCCAATTAGCATCCTATTACAACTGCAAGAGAAGATCATAAACAGCATGTTTGCCCCATAGCAGCTAAACTGTCAGTCAGATGAGCTACTAGATTTTGTATTATGTTAGTGACTCTGGGAGATCGGAACCTGACCTATGCCAAAACTGGAGAGAGCCAAAAACTAGCTTCAGACAAATAAGCACAAAAGACAATGTTGAGACTGATGAATGGTTGAGAACAGGCTTGGTATTTATCCTAGGTTCTCAGGCACTGGTGGTCTGATGATTCTGGAGAAAAATCTTGAAATTAAGCACACTCCATTCAGAAATAACATCTCAGGCTGTATTTACCTACCATTTGTCTGAGAATGGGATACCACAAAGAAAAGAGAAGCAATATTAATCTTTACTGTCCTGATGACACCTTCTTTCCACTGCAGAGCATGAGTGCTGCTGAACCACTCAAAGACCCAGGGTGCAGTTCCACAATGTGGTCTGAGCAAAATTACCAGCTAAACTGCTAGATTGCCAACTAACACTGCTAAAAAAACAGGATGTCTTCTCTTTTTTTCTCCTGCCTGCACCCTGTATCACTTGTGCCCTTCTCTTGCACTGGTTCTGACACGTACTAATTACAAATCAGGTCTCGTCAAATTATTAAAAATGGCACAAAGCTAACTCGGAAAACAGAACATTTTGTTCTGGGTAAGTGAGCTACACTGGCTTACTTTGTGATTATACAACTGGCAGTTTGGCATGAGAGGAAGAACCAACCACGTGGCTAGAAGGCGAATGAAGACGACCAGAGAACAGCAAGACTGCAGCATTTCAGAAGCAGAGAGCTGCCATCTTCACCCAGTTGTCATCTGAATCATAGAATTATTCAGGTTAGAAAAGACCTCTAGGATCATCTGGTCCAAGCCACAGCACTATCTTTTTAAAAGATCTCCCTGCTGGCTGCTGGCCACTAAGTGTTAGTGTCATGCACAGCCCAGACATACTCTCATACTCAGCCAGCAAAACCTTGTTTTAAAACAGCCACAGTAAGAGGCAGAACATTTTCATGTTCATTCACATCCATCTGCAAGGAGCATCCACAGATGTCCTCGCCCTCCACCCCCATGCTCAGGCTAGAGCTAACCAGACTGAGGAAATGACTCAGGGTAAAGCTTTTTTTTTTTTTCTCCTTACTTAGCTTTCATCCATTTCAGTTCCCTAGCTGGTTCACCCTACAGCCTCAGAAACTCACAACCATGCAGAAACACTCACTTTTGGCAGGATCAGTTTAAATTACTGGCTGAAATATACTGAAAGCACACCAAAAATATCATGCAGTTGCTTAGCTCATTTTAAAGTTCAGCTCAATTCCTTCCATAGGATGTGTTTGGTTTTGTTTTAATTTTACCCTCAATAAGTCTGTGCAATTTCATTACTGCATTAGCTGTCTGATATTATTCACCAATAACTACAGATAAAACAAGCGTTGGCTTCTCCTGAAGTATAGCTCTCTGTGATTCACATTAATCATTGCCTTTGAGACTGCCCAAGAGTTCAGTGTTTTCAAGAAGTCAAGCAAGGCATGTACTATTACACTTCCTAATGAAGAAGGATAACTTGCACTCCTTAAAGCAATGATATCTGTACAGACCAGAGGTGCTCAGTAGTTTACTTGAGGCATAGAATAAAGCATCCGTAATTTTACAAATACATAGATATAAGTGTTCTAAGGGCACAAAAAACAACAGTTCTCCATAGTTTACACTGACACAAGAAATCTGTTGTTACTCTTTTTAAGCAGCCATGATGTCCATTAGTAGGTCAAACACTTAAAGCTCATTGGCAAGAATTCTGCATTAAAATGACTCAGTAATATAAATGACAAACTTACCAGGTTATGTGACTGGGGAAAAGCATGTTTTGTGAGGACTTCAAATATATCTCTTCTACTGTGCCCTTCTTGCTTTAATGCAAACCGTAAATTTCTCATATCCTAAAACAAAGGCATTGTGCTTTAAGTGAACCAAAGCAGTAAGGTACTTTTTTCTGATGTACAAATGCTATATTATATACTAAATATGATTTATGATCTGCTTGCAACACACCTCAAACAGTTGTGAATGTTCAGTTTTCTTTCTTATACCACACAATAGAAGAATTAAGAATTAAGAATTCTGCCAGTAATGCAGCACCACATTCTGTGGTGTGCAAACACTGCTTTGGCATAAAGCCACCAGAAGTGCCTGTATCCGATTCACCAAGAAGTCTCATAGGCTACTGAATGAGTACAGGATGGGATTTGCCCTATGTTTTCCAAGTAAAAATTTGCCACTGATCTGTAGCACCAGACTACATTGTCCCTAGCTGTTTTCTCATCACTAACTTCAGGAATAAGCAATCTGCACATGAACTACTGAGAACAAAGTGTGCATACATATTCTATTAACGAGTCAAATACAGGATCCTAGATTATCCACTGGGAATTCCCCTATGACCATAGTTATTCATGGCAACACAATTTTTTGAGAGACTAAGGAAAGACAGCTGTTATGTGATTCGATGCCTTTCCAGCTTACAAAATCTATTTGAGTTGTTCTTCAAAGATTTTTGGTTTATAAAAGAAATTACTTTTAGAATTAATGAAATAATTAAGTGATAGAGGAACAATGCCTTAAAACAATACCACTGTGAAAAATCCCTTGTCAATCAGCAGTTATGAAGAGATAACCAATCCCTCTCCTCACACAGAGACAACAGTAAGTAGTCTTTCATACAGAAGTGTTTCCCTGACCACTTCCAAAAATCTTTTTAAATTCAGCTGTGAGTGTTACACGGTTTTCCTTCCAATAAGTAGGCAAGCAGTGAGGAAGGGAATCTGTAGATTTCATTTCCTAATGAGTTATTGAAAGGTCTTACTTTACACGTTATATCTAATCCATAGGAATTCTCTCCTCTGCTTGAAGCTCCTCCCATTTTTTCAATCCTTGATATTACACCCAATGGAACATCCAATACCACAACTGGATCCTGCAATGAAATTCAGGGTAAGAAGAGGATTAACCAGAGAAGACAACTCAGGAGAAGTATTCTTATGCATACCACAATAGAATGAAATACACAGAGGAAGCAAGAAGTGAGTTTCTGGGTTTGATCAAGTGCCCTCTCCCAACACTTCACAAAGTCTGTACAGTCCTTGAAAATCACCCAATTGTATAGGCAAAGAAAATATTTCATGCCATAAGACTGAACATGCAGGAAAAAAGATGGCAACACCCTGTTGTTGCCATCTTGTCCGTTGCACACTTCTGATTTCCTCTGCTAGCTGTGACTACTTTATTGACATATAGAACAAAACAGAACAAAATGAAAAATATCACTAAAAAGTTAGTTGCAACCAGAATGACCTCACTTCAATAATCCTAGAACCTTAGTAAAAAAAAAAGATGCAAACAAAAAAAGATGCAAACATATAAGTACATTCTATTTTCTTTTATGTTGCTGCTTACTGAACACTACTACTCTCGCTACCCATGTGATATTCTACTAATTGAAGTATTTTTCTTTTCCAACAGCAAGGACAGTCAAAATCTTGACTTACTGATAGCCATTTCAAGAACTATTTGCACATCGTTAGTTGCTGGTTTTGTTCTATCACACTATAAATGTGAAGAGAAGAGCTACCAAAAAAGCTCCGACAGACAGAAGGTAAAGGTATCATCAGTCCAGGATAAGCAATTAAACTGTAGCTCTACTGGAGGAAAAAAAGCATGCATTTACAACACGTTCAACTTCAAGGAGCTTCCATTTTTGCAAGGATTTCTCAATGGCACAAAGGCAATTACTGTTTAGCCATTAAACTATTAAGATATGGTTACTACAAATGTTACAGATCATTTCAAGTAAAAAGCCTCCCATGCCATTCCACAAGCATGCATGCACAAAAGCTAAAAACAAATGAACTGCCCGCAAAATTAAGTGAAGGCAGCAGGGTTGAAGAAGAGAGGGTTTAAGGCTCCTGCATCCCTTGGAACTATTTGTGGCATATTACTCACGTTTTCCAGACTTCTCAGGTACAGCCTGTAGTTTGTGATGTATACTCTTCCTTTAACAGGGCCATTAAACGGACACATGTAAATAACATCCTTATCTGTAAGAAATGCAGCATTTCTTAAGCATTGGGAGAAGAAAAATCAAAGCTATGGAAAACATCAATTAAGCAGCAGTAAAATAAAGACAGCTGCACTCATGAGAGCCACTCTGAAGAAAGCTGAATGAATTAAAGTAATAAATCTAAATTTTATCCATTTGAATTATTAAGAAAATGTGAACTTTTTTTTACACTAAACTTGCCTGAATTTCTTCAGCAGGTTCCACTAGCCTTTCCCAGTTACATTTGTATTTTTCCTCTTTCTTGGCACAGTGCAGGAGAGGGCAGGACATAGAACACTGACTAGATTTAAGTCCTCCCTGTGATTACTGAACTAGTCTATTCACTATCCCAGAGCGAACACATCCTTTTGTTGATACTCTTACATCTTTTAGTGTGCTGTAACCAATTCTCCTGCATTAAAGTATGTAGTTCAGGTTGTAAAGTGTTTAGGAGACTCTCCATCCTGAAGAGAACCATTACATTTCAATTTGAGGCAATCAATTGTAGCAGGGCCATCAGCACCGTTTCAGCAAGGACAGTAAAAGAATGAGTTCTAGCACACACACAACTCAAAAGAAAAGAAAAAAATTAACTGAAGCAGTGCCATTGAAGACTTAAGTGAAGCAATACAAATGACGTATTTCTCCCTGCCCACTTATTTCTTTAACCCACACCATTTATCTGCCTTCCACAACAAGCACCCTCCTCCCAGCGTGCTCCCCCAAAGCACAGGTAATTGTCATCAGGATCACACCAAACATTCTTCTTAGCCCCACATCCTCTCATGCCTTCCCCACCACTTTCCTCATTGAACACAGGTACTTCCTTTGAAACACCACTTTGGTTTCAGCTCAGCCAGTTTTGTTCACAAGTTAATCTAACAAGTACTTGTGTGGGGAGGAAGAAGCAGCTTCATAAATAAAGGCCTCTTTCAGTTGCTTTCTAATACCTCATAGCAAATGCCCATGAGTGCGAGGCTCCAGCCCAGGAAGAACCTGCACCAAGTAAAGAACCACTGCACACAACACATTAATCTTTTTCATGTGATATCACAGTATGGGAAGGTTAACAAGTGTGCAAAAAGCTAGCTGCATGCCACGTTTTATCATGGAAGCGTAAGATTATACCTCCGGTAATCATGGTTTGGGCTAAGGTTGCACATGCCAGACTCCTTGGACATACACTGCATTAGATGCTATATAACCTCTTACCTGTAACTCTAGTCTCTCCTGGCAGACGAGGTATTTCTTCATTTTTTTCCCAGTTAGTTCCATCTTGTAGAGTCTAAAGAAAGAAATATAACAGCCCATCGTATTTTTACAACTATTTCCAGTTCCAGATTTAAAAAATAAATCTTAATTTCTGCATGGGAAAGAACAGGGTTTTCCACAGTAGAAACAGACATACTAAACCAGAACAGGAACACGCCACTATCCTGAACTGCAGCTATTAATTATTTAAAGCTTGAGCAGAAATGTGCTTATTTGACAAAGCCTTCTCATTCTAAAGGAACAGTTAAATATATTTGCAGAAAATTTGAATTAAATTTCTGTACCATTTTTCCCCTCTAAAATTTCATACATTTAGTTTTCCAGATCTGCTTGTCTTGGATAAACAATCAAGGAAAAGCACTTCAGCAGCATACTCACAAATATCACACAAACTCTACTACTTTGTGCTTTGCACATTCAGTAGCCTCTAAGAATGATTAATAAAAACTTCTGGTTTTGAGAAAGTGTTTACAGATAACTAAAACCTGAGGCTCTGTTTTCTTGCAAACAAGTGGCATTTTCTTCAGCCACAAGTGAACTTGCTTCAGCACGAATATTTCCCACTAAAGACCAACATTTTAAAAAACAAACCAGCCAAACCTAACTAGAAATAACTCAACTGCAGTACAGAATTTCTCTACTGTACAAAATTGTCAAAAATTTGCAAGAACAACAAAATATTTCAACGTAGAAAGCAAATATAAAAGTATATTAGAATTGACATCAAGGAGGTTCTCAGAACTTGTGTTCCAGAGAATATTCCTCCCATCTACTCTGAAATAGATTTAAACCAGACTAGTTAACAGCATTTGAATTCTAGCAATAAAAACGTGCGTATATATATAATCAAGAAAAAAATCATTCAAATACTCAGTTTTCTACCTAAATATGGAAGCATTATAATGGTCTTTGGGACCTCTGTCATAGAAAACATGAAAGTTGCACTCACCCTTTTAATTGAGGAGCTCTCCAAGGAGTTTGAATTATATTTAGGTGTTGATGATGAGGCCATACTGAGTATCTGAAGAGAAAGCACAAATTGGAGACTTAAACTTCTTCTTAGCATGCACACTGCTTACAGAAGAGATTTAGACATTAGTAGTCTGCTGGTAGACATCAAGAGCTTCCAAGAATGTCTTACAAGTTAGTATTACTTTGAAAAAAGACATGATGTCTTGTAATTCAAGGCCACTATTTAAAAGCAGCCAAATCTAACAAGAAACTCATTAATAGCTCTGGGAACAGCTCTCAAATATACTCAACTCTGTCTGTATGTTATAATTCAGTTGTTTGAACACTATTTTTAGTCAAGCCAACAGACGTGGTACTTATTTTAAGAGACAGGATACACATGCTAGGAAACGCAGCCTATGTGGAACATTTGTATTGAGAATTTTGATGCAGGAAAACAAGAACAAGCTACAAGATTATTGCACTGTTCTGGAAATCACATGTGTGTCAACACACTCAGCTGGTTGATGAAGCTAAAAAAAAAAAAAAAAGGAGAGAAGAAAAAAGCAGTTCTGTGGTACTTTTACAGTTAAACCTAATCCCCATTTCCAAAACTGAAACTTCAGTTAGCCCACCAGAAGGGGGAGTGTCCAGCCTTCTGGTCTGAAGAGCGTCGATTTAAAAGAGAAAGCGTGTGGGTGGTGGTGTTTTTCGTTTTAAATGACATTAAGAGACAAGATTGCATGACACAGGACTAATTTTTTTAATCATTTCGTAACATCGCACAGGGGAACTCTACAACACACACTGGGACAATGCTCATTCTTGAAGGCAAACAGCAACTTCACACCAAGTTCTGCCTCCCTTTCACTAATCACACACTCTTTGTCAAGCTGAGCTGACAGTGTGCACTAATCTTTCAGAGTTACTGTTTTAGGGGATTACAGACAACATCATCCACACATTCTAGCCTAAAATAGGCTCTCTCTTCCTACTACTCAATGAAAGAAGTTTGTACAGATGTCTGCACCACAACGAGTCAGCCTGCACACCACTGGGCTGTCCTACAGGAGCAGTAAGGACAGATTAAACTGCAAAATGAAAGGAAAACCTCTGAGGTTACTGTAACAACACAGGGAAACATGCAGCCACAAAGTGGAAAACCTGGACCTTAACTGCTACAGCTTTGTTACCTCGTTATGGTGCCCAAATCTTCCATATTTCGTAAGGAACACACAGGAAACCTGACATGGTGTTTAACACCGCAATATGCAGTGATACAGCTTACCAGAAGACATCAAAATCTCACCGCAAGCAAATAAAAAGAAACCTGAAGTTGAAAAATGAAGAAAAAAGCCTTTGAAAGCTGAACAGCCTGCGTGACCCTGACACACTTGTTACATCCTTCCTAGGTCTCCTCCGGTCTCAACTTTCTCCTTATCCTGCAGCAGAGGGGTCCTGAACTAATTTTAGTGCAACTCCATCCGTTTAAATGAGATGCTATTAGCAAACAACATGAAATCACTGCTTTTAGACTACCTGAGACTGAAAAACCACTGCAACATTGGAGACAAACATTTTGACTACAAAACTGAGTGTTTTGGCAGCTGTTCCTTCCCTACAAAACCTGACATACTACAAAGCTTAAGGCAGATTTGTCTTTTTCTACATTGCTGTGTTAGTTTGGCACTGAACTCCCAGCATTTGTGCAGATGATTTTCCTAAATCTCTAAAAGCAGGCTTACATTTTCTAAAAGCAGGTATTCATAAAGATATAAGGTGCATGTACCAAGAAGCTCTTATTAAACTGTTTTCCATACGAAGTAAAAAGCAGCAGGAGAGACGTGCACCCCCTGCAGCCCCATCTCCTATGGGCAAAGGCTCATCTGGGGGCTGCTGCCTCCACGCGCTTCTGCTGCTCGTACAGGGAACGTATGAGGAGTTTTAAAGCCCTCCCTTTCTATCTTTGCTTCCTATGTTATTTCCACCCCTACTACAGTCACCAAGTTTTGAGCGAGCTGCAGCATTTCACAAGGCAAGTTTCCGAAACAACCATTTGACTCTAGAACATCACCTATACCTTTTCTAAATCTCAGCATAAGAGGATCAAGCAGCAAATATGCTCAGAAAAGCACTTTATAGAAGCTGAGACAGGATACATGCCGAGCCTGCATACAGCAGGACATCCTCCCTCCACGCTGCCATCCCACCGTGCCACAGCAAGCACATGAGATGTTTTTTCAGCTCTTACAGCAGAAATTTGGGTGCACGCTTCTGTGTAAGCAAGCTTACTTTGTATGAAATCTGTCCAACAGTCCATAAGAGTGATTTTTTTAAACATTAAGTGAGAATGAATTCACTCACTGACTCCCATTTCTATAGAATATTTCGTTATAGTATTACAACCAATTACTGCTTCATTGCCGACACTTCAATGATGCAAATTAGACTTATTCAGAGCTAATTAAGTTCAATAAATATGTATTGGAGGTAAGTGTCGTCTGTCAGATGTTGCTTTTAATCCATTCATAATGTTTTCATTAAAAAAGCTGGTGCAAATCATTCCACCAGTGTTAAGTGGAAGAATTTTTAGTGCTACCTAAATGTTGCTTTGAAACCCAGTCACACTTTAAAACCCCCAAACCTAAGCAGTACATTTATGACCAACCGCATTTCCCTGATTTTTATTTTTTAAATGAATTGAGTCAGGTAATTAAGCTTTTCTTTATAGGGCACCTGTCAGACAGCAGTTAGAACAGTTCCTGCTTTTGGACCCTAATACCAGCCAGACATTGACTTGAGCAGATGGACACGAGAGGAGCAGGCATTGAGAAGACAGACAGGGTCTGAACCATGAGAGGACGATGCAACAGAGAAACTGGAACAGGTGAGATCCTGTCTCGATATAAAGCAGAAGAAAAACCCAAGAAAAAGCCAGCACTTTTACACCTTAAGAGCAGGCAGGCAGTGAAAGTGCTGCCCAGGGAGGTTGCAGTCTCCTTCCTCCGAGGCTGAAGACCCAGCAGAATAAAGCTTTGAGCAACTGGGTCTGATCTCAAAGCTGATCTTGCTTCAAGCAAGGGGGTGAATGAGACCCCCATTAGTCCCTTCCACCCTGAATTACTGCATTTCTGTGATTTTCAGGCAACAGGCAAGCACCAGGTCCCATTTAAAAGCATCCATCCAACAAGAACACAGCTCCAAAGAGGAGGAGGAGGACTCTGTCTCCAAAGAGCAAACAATTTTGTCAAAACCAGTTAAAACGAACATGCAGTATTTCCTTTTCTATTATTTCTTTTCTGACAAATCGGCAGGTTGCCAGAAACAGTTTCTGCAAAGTAATATTGTCCTGAACAATTCAAAACCTACACCATCACGGTCCTAAAATAGCTACAACTTTCTCATTATCACGGAGCAGCAGCAGTCCTTCCACCCAGGGAAAAAATCCTGCAAGTAGTTTTCCACTGCAAACAGATTTGATTCCCAGTAACATCCCTACGTACTTGTGTGCTTGCACCGAAGCTGAAAACCACACAAACCTCAGGGTTTGCCAGCAGCCGAACAGAAGTAAAGTAAGGCCATGAAATTTGAAACAAATCAGACAACTTTGTTTATGATATTTGGCAGTTACAAACAGGTGAGCTTTCTTCCTTGGATCTAACACAGCAAGGAGACACAGCAATTTTTTCTGGACTTCACTTGAGCTGATAAACAAAGCTTTGCTAAAATTGCCCAAACTTCCTACAGAAACACTACCAAGAAACGTAGGCTCTGATGACCTTACTAAATTACCTGGGGTTTGCCTTTCCTTTAAGGACCATATTTACACCTGTGCTTCCCAGGATTCAGAGGAGTGGAGGCACAAGGCATTTGAAAGGCCAGGCACTAAAGCCAGATTTTGAGAAATCAGTTCAAGGATCCTATCTGTTTTTTATGAGCAAACACTGTCACATGCCCCAAAATGAACTTGGGAACATGTAACTAAGCTTCTGGGGTTTAAGAAACTTGAAGTGGCCAGGTAGCATTTCTTTAGGTTCTTCGCTGTACAACGGAGCCACACTTACATCAACCTAAAATCTTTACACATATAAAGCATCAGGCTTTGCTCAAGCACAAAACAATCCACATTTGCCATAGGATTAACACCACAAATATCTGAGATCAAGTAAACTGCATCAAATAAGTTACAGCAAGCATTGCTTTCCAGGTATTTAATAATTTTGACCCTCTGTCACTGCATTAAAATTCTGGAAAAAAAGTGCCTGTTGGTCAGTTGGAGCAACAGCAATTTTGAGAACTCCTGGTGTAGAAGGGAGCTTTTAATTCTGTATGGTCCTAGATGTGCAGTGCGACAATCTGGAAGGATTAAGGAAACGAAACTGCTAAGTTACCATACATGGAATAGATTTGCAGAATCTGCTGAGTAAGGTAAACACAAGGAAAAGACATTAGTGACACCCAGGGCTTCAGGCATGTGTGTATACACCCACACTCACACGGAAAGCAGAAGAGCAACGGTCCCAGGAGCTGAGGGAACAGCATGGGGCTGGGACAGGAGGGTCAGGCTGGGTCTTAGGGAAAGGTTCTGCACCCATTGGTGCTTGGGCACTGGGCCAGGCTGCCCCGGGAGCGGTCACTGCATTGAGCCTGCCAGAGTTCAAGAAGTGTTTGGACAGTGCTCTTAGACATCTCCCTCTGGTTTCGAGCCAGGAGCTGGACCTTATGGGTCCTCTCCACCTCGGGATGTTGTGTGGTTCTGTGGCTCTCAGAGGACAAGCGCAAGAATTATTCGCTTTGACCAGGATCAGATTTATCATTAAGGTGAAAGTGGCAGGAAAACATTTGACTGCATGTTTTTTACAAGCAGCCTGGTTGCTGTCACACATCAATACCCAGGACATGAGGTAACACCGAAGTTCTCATAGTCCTGCTCCACATAACCATTTGTGTAAATGAAGAAATCTGTGCATCTCCAAGGCCTCCCTTAGTCACGTAGCTACAAAATTTCCTCCTTCACTATCAAAGCAATTCAGAAAACAATTTGATGACTTCTAAAATGAGTGATATTAGTCATTATGTGGTGTAAATGCCTGAAGTAACTAGGAAAATAAAACTAACATTCACACTTTTAAGGAAAAGGTACAGCATTGAAGAGGCTTTCAGGGTAGGGCATAACTGCATTATCTGAGCATTCCCTAGGCTCCCAACCTTAGATGCTATCGTGCTGGGGAAACTTGGTGTGCTAGCTCTAAGGAACACCACGGAGCGTGGAGTGGAGTGGAGACACCACGGCTAGGCTCTGTAATCAGGTGGGGCCTCGATTGTTCTTGTGCACAAAGCTGCACTTTTTGCCACCCTAAGCCAAAGACCTGTCATGTTTTGACAAATGCTGTACCCTGGTGTACTTTTTGCTCATTATAATATCATTATAATACCAAAACACACCTCCATCCCAAAAGCTACCCACCTCCAAGGTGCGACCACCCCTCACCGAGCATGCGCTCTGAATTTCTCGGAGCCTATTACTTTAAACGGAAATGGGAAAACTTTACACCGATCATAACTAAGATATGCTTGACTAGAGCCACTCAAGCTCCACCTAAAAGATAGAAAATAATATAAATTGGCCCAAGAGAGAGGGGATGTTAGGGAAGATACCATCGTCAGGGGAGATACCATCCCGAGGACATACAACATCCTTAGGACCTCCTGACTCCTGGGATCAGTCGACGGGCTGAGCCTCTCTTCCCCCCCCATTGGGACGCCTTTGGGTGAGATCTGAATATTTGCTTATAAATCTCTATAGAGTCTTTGATCCTTTTAACGCGTTTATTTCTAGGCTGCGCACCTAGAACACCTAGAACACCTAGAACACCTAGAACACCTAGAACACCTAGAACACCTAGAACACCTAGAACACCTAGAACACCTAGAACACCTAGAACACCTAGAACACCTAGAACACCTAGAACACCTAGAACCCGCACCTAGAACCCGCACCTAGAACCCGCACCTAGAACCCGCACCTAGAACCCGCACCTAGAACCCGCACCTAGAACCCGCACCTAGAACCCGCACCTAGAACCCGCACCTAGAACCCGCACCTAGAACCCCTGTAACACCTGTGTATTTCATGCATACTAGCTTGCTTTTGCAGATAGTCACTATCACCGGCAATCCAAAAGAACCTGATTATCTGTTGCTGTAATAAACCATACTTGATTGCATTGTGATAGCTCTCATTAATGCAACTAGGGTGAGGGTGGTTATCCGTGATAGTTCAGTGTTCTGAATCTAAGCAGACCCCCCAGACGGTTAATGCATTGTTGGTGAATGTCTGAACGGACCCCCAGGTGGTTAATACGTTTTTGGTGAATGTCTGAGCGGACCCCCAGGTGGTTATTACGTTTTTGGTGAATGTCCGAACGGACCCCCAGTTTTGGTGAATGTCCGACTGGTTCAGTACTCTGAATCCAACCGGGCCCGTAACGGTTAATCAGCTACACCCCTTTAACGCGACACATTATCATGACACTTGCAAGCAATCAGGCCACTGGTTTATTCATTTAAGATTTGCATCTGCTAGTCCAGATAAAACAAGTCATTTTCTTACCAAATCAGGAATCATTTCAAAGAGGAGAAAAAATAGATTAATAAACTTTTTTTTTCCTGTGTTTGAGGTAAGTGTAAGTTAGAGTAGACAGAAAACGCTGCTTGCATCCTCACTTAAACAGAAGATGCAAATAATGAAGAAACAGATTTATACCAAGGTATGCTCATATTGCTGTACCAAATAAAACTACAAGCTACAGAGCTGGGAAGAATATAGTGTCTTGTGTTTCCCATAATAAAATTAGAAACATTAAAAAAAGGCAGTATCCTTAAAACAAAACACATCTGTCAGCACCACCACTGCACAGACCGGATAATGCAGTACCTTCAGAAATTTTCAGAAATAACACACAGAATAGAGCAGAACTCCAAGAATTTTTAAGACAGTAGCAAAGTTATGATAACCATGAAGGGAAGAAATAAACATTTCATCTTAAGCATGTGAGAAGAAAGGCACATTTAACTGGTTACATATAGCACAAAGGAGCTATGCTCAACACTGGAAACAAGAATAGAGCAGCAGAAGTCTACAAAGCTTAACAAAGCTACAAAAGAGTAAGCAAGGCAAGGCAGAGCATTCCAGTACCAAAACAGATACAAAGGTAAAAAAACAGCAGACCCACACCATAGAAATACTTGTTTATATCTTTTTCATGGAAAAAATGCAAACAAGCTTCCTGCAACAGTGGAAGACACCAATGTGGGTTTTATTTAGAAGCAGAACTTTTTTTTAATATAATGACGTCACTCATCATATTTAGGCATCGTTAGATGTTAAAATCTGTGCTTTTAGTTACAGGTCATACAGCACGGACATCAGAAGCATACCTAGAGGCAGGCCAGCCCAGACGTCATATTTACACGTACATACCTGTGGCCAGCAGAACTAACTCCCTGCTGTTAGGTGACTGACGGTGAGCAAAGGTCTGCACAGCACAAGGGAAACTGACCCATCTGCGAGCAGTGAGCATCACTTACACAGGAAGAGGAAGAGGCTCTCTTAAACCACTTCAAACCACATTTATGATTTCTTACCAGCAGAGTTCAAGCGCAGATCATATCTCACGTGCACCAGAAGCCCCCTTTGCACATCAAATCCCAGCTTCTACCTGCTCTCACTCCCAGAGGATTGCTGGGGTCCACCTGGATTGCCAGATCATCAGATTTCCCCTTTCTGCTTCACCATCGCTGTGACAGGGTACAAAACGCTTCTGAGTGCAAGCTCCCAGTAACAGAGCCTGCAGCCAGTACCTGCCCTCAGGTGGGACCTCGCAATCCCACTGACCTCAGGCTGGATGGTGCCTCTTGTGGCTCTTCTCCCCTAACATCTAAACGATCTCCCCCACATACGTACGAAATCTGCGCTGCCCGGGGAAAGCATCTGAGCTTTCAAGTCTCTTTGAAAGCATTCTCAGTTCAAGCTGTAACTAGACCACAAAAAGCACGTCAGCAGTACGAGCCTCAAGGGGATGCAGCACGTGTAGAACTAGTATTTGCCCTTCTCTAAGGAAGTTTAAGTCAATTAATTAAATTCATCACTAAAGTATTATAAAGAAGGCTGTATTCTACAAAACAAAGTATCACTTGGAAAAAACCTTGACATCTGGAGCTACCTGTTTGCTAAAAGCAAATTCCTCACCACGCTTCAGGAAAAATGCATTCCAGCATCCCTGAGGTTGCCAGTTCTCTGCTAGACTGCCAACAGCAAGCTGCACAACTCAGCGTGGAGCGCTGGGTTTCCAAAGGATCAGAAACACTTTCTTCCCCAAAAAAAGCCTTCTCTGGTTCCCTAACATGCCCCGTATTTAAAGAGGCAAGTCACTGTCCCCAGAGAACTCGGCAGGAACAGCTGCACATGAACAAAAGCTGACAACACCCCAGTGACTGCTAATGCAGCACACAAATGGGAAGCGTGGCAGCTGCTGGCACATTCCTGTTTCAGGGGCATCGCTCCACCACCCACTTCTGAAGACGTCAGGAGGAAGACCCCGCACCACCAAAAAGCAGTATCCTGACAGTCCACTTACACAAACTGTAGCACACAGCAAGAAAAGTCTGCCCGAGTATCCTCTCATTGCCACTAGATTCCATGCGCTTCTGTGTGCGTGTTTCATAACAAAATCCTGTAGCTTGCACGTTCAGGCCAGGTACGGAATATTAGTTGGAGGAAGAAAGAAAACTTCTGTTCTGCCTTGGTATTTCTCCTGTCTCCAAGTGAGGGTTTCCATTAGTGCCTTAACTTCAAATGGAATTTGACTCCCATCCGACTTTCAAAATAAACATGACTTTCAACAAGACTTCACATAAAAGTTCGCAACATTACTTTTCCTAATTATCAACCCAATTGCTTCCTCCTTTCAAAGTATATTGAAAACACAGCTCAGGGTGAAATCCTGGGCTTTTGGCCTGGTTAGTTTTTTTTTTCCCTCCAGAGAAACACAAGCTGCTCTCTCACGGAGAGACGGTACAGCAGGACACGTGCCATCAGGAGCACTGAGTAACCTACTGCTGACGGACTTTGATCTGCTAGATATTTCTCATGCCTTATATGATAGTAACAAGGCAAAATAGCACCTATTTCAGTTGTAACAACTATAATTATTTGCTAAAGCCTGTTCCCTAGCATTTGCAGAGGTCTATTGCTAGCATGAGTTACAAGGAGTTACTTCTGCCCACTCTAACTCACTCAGTGCTTTTCCTGTGTTTGTTCTCTGCGTAACAGCATTCATTTGCCATGATTATCTTTTTTCCTGACATTTTCTTAATATTTACTTCGATAACTGAGTTCTGAAGTGGAGGCTCAGTTATAACCAGATTATAAGCAGAAGGCAGCAGTTTTCCCTCTACGCACGTAGCCTTGTACAGCAAAGCAGCTGTTACATTTAGCTAGATTCAGTGGCGAGGCAGAAGTGAGTGGTTTTAGGACCCCCTTGTCACATTACTTCTAGAACCAGCATTGCATCTGTAGGACACCTATGCCTGAAGGCTGATCCGTGGCTTCCTAAACCCACTCAGACTGTTTTCTCTACTTCGCATCCCCTGCAGGGAACGTATACCTCCCACATTGTCAGAAGCTGATGCAGTTGACAGGAATGCCTATGGGACAGCAAATACAGCTTCAAAGTTTTCTGTTAAGAAAATCTTGAGCTGCTCTTTGCTCATTCTTCTTGAAAGATACCCCCTTAGGCCACTATAGCTCTGCTGCTAAAGATTTAACTGATGATTCCAAGGGAGAGAAGGAAATTGTAGCTGTTGTACATTGATATACAGTATAAAAAAATGCCACTCATGGTTAAAATGACATCCCCTTTTCAGGCTTTCCTCCAACTTTCCTTTGAGGACATGCACAACTGATGCATCAGAGTCATTCTCTTTCATCTGCTCTGCTTGGTTCCCTCTTCTGCTACAAGATGTATTCCCTCCCTGAGCATTACACACGCTGCCACAGAGAAAGTGCTGCTCTGAGCTTGTCCCTGTTCAAACAGGAGCAACCAAAGGACTCTGCTGAAAACACCCACAAACAGTTCTTTGCTTTACTCCCAAAAGAGGAGAAACCTGGGAGTAGCCTGCCTAAGTTATTCATGGGGCAGCACCGTACTTTTGGGTGTGCTCTTTTTCAAGCAACGGGCTTGAACAACAGGAACTTTGTTGGGCACAGAAAGTTCAATATTTTTGTATTTCGCAGCTGCCTCTGTACGTTAGGCATTAACAGTTCCAGCCACACAGCAGCCTCTGGCATGCGGCCCTTCTGCTCATTACATGTGACCACCCAGCAAAGAGGCCTAAAACACACACCCTACTTACACAAAAGCGTAACCTGCTCTATTTGAAAAAAAACTTACTTTTGTTTTCTCTTGCTCGGAAGCCCTCAGGTTCAGTGAGCTTCAGAAAACAGAGGTGCCTACCTCAGCGTGTGATGAAAGAGCAACAGCGCGTGCAGTCCTTCAGCCTTCAAACAACACTCCTGTGCTGTAGCTGGACCTTGATGGGAATGCAGCAGGTAGGAAGACGCTGCTAGCACTGCCAGAGTATTCCCTCTGATTCTACTTTTTAAAAAGCTTCAGAAAGGAAGCAAAACCCCAGAACAGTTGCTATTAAAAACATTCTGGAGAAAGGAAACAAACAGAACAAGTTCTTTTTATGTTTTGTCTTGTGTCAGCAGGTTTGGCATCAAGCAGTTGGAACAGAGAAGAACTTTCTATTCCGAATCTTTACGGCAGTTTTGAAATGTCTCTAATGTGGAAATCCTATGCAGAGTCTTAACCATCCTCATGTTCCCATACATATTTGAGCATCTCACTGCCTGCCTGCTCTTAAGCATTTCCTCTGTCACCTGTTCCCAAACAACACTGCCATTTGTTTCTTTTCCCAAATACACTCGGGAATGAATGTCACATGAAAGGTAATGTATAACACGGGGAAGTCAGAAGGAACAGACCGTGAAACAAAACTTACTGTTATGCAGTCCAAGTTCTTATAAAAATTAATGTTGCCTCCTTTAGAAGGGCGCACACACCGTTAAAGATTTACAGTGAGCTCTCACAAAACTAGTCTTGCATTCTAAATTGGCTCTTACTGGTTAACTTTGTACCTCCACATGGCAGGAATACCTCAGCTCTAGAACTTGCTCAGCCTCAGCGATGCCACAGCCTGTCTCTTCCAAAAGAAGCTTCTCAGACAGTGCAGAAAGGGAAGACCCTGCCCCTCATCGAAAGCATCTCTCTCATCTCTTGTGACTCGTGCCACACAAGGCAGCTACACACAGCCCCCAAAGTTCTGTGTATTAAGGCTCGGTGAGCTTGCCAGTTTTGTCATTAACTGTACAGCTTAGCTTCTTTTTAACCACGTAAACCACAAATCAACATTAAAAACTCCAGCAGGAAAGCCGTTCTGGGTTTGTACAGCGATAAGGTACAACACCGTGAGCTACCCACCCGTCAAACAACAACACAGCCCCAAAACCACGACTGTGCGTTGAACCCTATGTACTTCTAAGTACGTCCAGGTTCACTCAGTGCCTTTCATAACGAGCCAACGCTGGTTCCGTGCTCCCCTTACCATCCACACCCGTGACGCTGAGCTCCCCCACGGTGCCTTCCACAGCCTCACGAGACCCGGGGCTTTCTGCAGGAGAAGCCAGCACCTCTCCTACCCCCTCAGCTCCGCCTGCATCTGCAAAACAGGCGAAGGGCCGGGATTCAGGGGGGCGCGGCGCTGCTCCACCCCCACAGCAGCCGCCCGCGGCCCCCAGCCCAGGGCCCGGCTGCCTCAGGAGCACCCCGGGGCCCCCCCCCCCAGGCCCCAAACCCGGCCCCGGGGCGAGCCCCGAGCCCCAAAACGCGGCGGGGAGAGCCCGGGGCCGAGCTGAGGGCGGGGAAGGGCCCGGGGCTGAGGGGGCTGAGGGGAGGCAGCGCCCGCCCCGCACTCACCGCGGCCCCGCCGCCGCCGTCGCCGTCCCGGGCCCGAGCGCGGCCCGCCCCGCCGGAAGTGGGCCGGGCCCCCGCGCGTGGGCTGCTGGGGGCTGTAGTCCTGGCGGGGCCGCGGGGCATGCCGGGAGCTGTAGGCGCGTGAGGCGCTGAGGGATTAGGCGGGAAGGGGGCGCTGAGGGGAAGAGGCGGGAAAAGGCGCTGAGGGGAGAGGGAGCGGCGCCGCTTTTTCTCCAAGCAGGGAATTCCTAAATAAAACAGCGGGGGAAAAAGGAGCAAAAGGAAAGGAAAACACGTTCCCTGCGTCTTCGAGAACGTGGATCAAGTTGATCAACCAACAGACGTTAATAACCATATATATCCCACTCGCCCAAGCCTTCTCGACACACCCTGGCAACAAATAAAAATTTACATAAATTTTCTGATGTAAACAACATCAACAACGTTCTATATGCAAGATCAAAATAAATAAATTCTTGGACTGCCTTTCAAAATGGCCCATTGTCACCGTACAAACCAATGGCTGCGTACAGCCAGAGGGCAAGGTGGTAATTTGGGGACGCTTTGCTGTCTGCTGCTGCTTGCCCTCAGGAAAAGGGCCTTTGGGATGTTACAAAACATTTGTGATGTTGTAGAGTATATTTGTGAGTTACAAAGCAGCCACGTCCAGCTTCTCTGGGAGCTAACTTGTTCCTGTCAGCGGAGAGCCAGTGCTCTCCCTTCTCAGGGCTGGGCATGACAGAAGAGCAGAGCAAAGGAAGAAAAATAAAGAAAACAATATAAAACAAAAGAAGCACCTTGGGCCCCTTCATGATTTCATACAATTACAAGCTTGTTATTCAGGTTAGCCAAGCCTGGCGGCTCCAGCAGCACCCACCTCACACCAGCACGGTGGCAGCGCTCACCCCGTCCTCTGCTGGAAGGCAGACCAGCACCTGCCCATACCATGCCAACAACCACAGTCTCTGCTTTTCCGTATCTTCCTCAAAAACCTTCTTCGGTTTCATTTTACCAGTCCTTTGTTGTCCACGAACAAACAGCTACACCATCTGGAGGTCCGACTCTGAGCTATAAGCGCGTTGAGGTGAGCCATGTGTTGGTACCAGACAAGGTGTCCTTTCAGAAAGAGCCACAAGACAATTACTTGAAAATTAGCTTTATTCATTATTTTAAGGCGTCTCCTTTGCTGTCAACAATTTCTGTTTTGAATTCCAAGAACTGTAGAGAATCAAAGCAAAACATACAAGGGATGGATCCTCTTCTCATGAAGAAATTGTTTCTTGAGTAAATAATAGTTTTCTACAATGAGCATGGAACTGTGAGTTTAAAATTAATACACAGCAGAAGTAAGCGGTGAGCAAAAGGAGATGAAATATTAGTTTACCTCTGTCATTCAGATAGTCTTGTTTGTTGTCTTCTATGATACACCCTTGCTTCTGACCTCATCCCTTCAGTAAAGACCAGCCAGAAAATTCACTGACGCAATTTTGAAGCCTTGCTTTAATCAACTCCGGTATGGTATTTGCAACAGGAAATCATGAACCAATGTATTGGATTATATTTATATATATATATGTATAAGTATATATCTATTTGTCTACACAGAGGATCCTTCTTATTTGAAAAGTCTTTCAAACTTTCACTCAGATCACATTTTAAAGCATTTCTCTGACACAATGAAGGCTTTAAAGATATTTTTTTTGCCTCACTCATTTAGTGATCTTAGATTTGAAGAGTCAGAAAAGTGCTCTCCACAATTACTCTCTGAAATTTCACTCAAACAAAAATTTCCACTCGGATTTTTCACAACGACACCTCTTTACTGCACAGTGGTATGCTTTCCTAACTAAACTCTGTGCTTTGTCTCTATTACCTTCTTATGAACTCTGAGTGGGATTTCACCTCCTGAATGCAGTCACAGGTGCCCCGTGAGCCCTACACCTGCATGGTCAGATGCCTATAAGATGTGAACTGGACAAAAACCACTCTGAGGCACCTGACCGATGATTCATCTGATGGCTAGTTGGTTCTGCAAGAACATACATTATTTAACTTCGGGGATGTTTAGGCTGTCTCTGTGTTTCTGAGCCTGTTCTTTCTTCTTTTGTATTGTAGCATATGGTGGCTGGATCATAATCGGCCCAGACGGCACACAAATACTCCAGCTTCCATCCAATCTCTGGACCATCTGGATAAGAACTGGTTAATTGAGAACCCTAATGCCATTTTGAGCTCAGCATAGTTAAAATAGCATTGTGCCTTCTCCCACAAGTACTCTCTACTTTATCTATTACACTATTATCTGCCTGTACATAATCATCTTGGACTCAGACCTTTCCACAGTCCTTTATGTTCAGACTGTGTCTAAATCTGTCCATATAGCTAAAACTCCCATCTTCTCAAATCTCAATTACCTCAACATCCTTTCCTTTGGCCTTGGAAAATATAACCTTGTCTTGCTCATACCTATTGAGAATGCTGCTACAAAGCCCATTTTTCTTAGTCTGTCATTTTCACCACATTATTTCTCTCTTTTCATCCCTCTACTGGCTCAGCCCACTCTATCATGTCGATCCTTACCAAGTTGTCTTTACTTTGAAAGGCCTGATAGCTGGTCTTCACCTTACCTGCCATTTCCATTCACTGCTGAAGTCTAACTGCAGCTCCCATCAGCCCCTGATGTCAGTTTTCACAGCCTACTTGTAACATGTTTAAACAACTTGTTTTGTGCTTTCTTTTACCTGCCTTTTATTTCCAGGGATGCTCTAAACAGCCACAAAGTTGCTGATCATTTGTCTTCAAAACACGGCTTAAAATTTCTCTTTCCTGTGGTGTCTACAGTACAGTGTCACATTTCATTGTGCTGCCTCTCCTGTCTGTTTTCCTCACTTACCCCATTTCTTATTTTGACTGTAAAGCTCTTCAGGGTGGGAATGTCATTTGTGTTGATTCTGATCCATAACAAGGCTTTGTAGCACTAAGGTAATGCAAATAATAAATACGCATACAGAACTGAGATGCCAGGGAAAGCCTAGGTACTGTGAGATTGATTATAACAATGTACAATTTGGGAGCATAACCATACTTGATAGTAATATTAACTTGTTTTCCTACTGTTTTAGGGAGAAGAGGAAGAAAAATAATTGGAAGTAGGAATTCTCTATCATTAAATCAAGCCCACAGGCCAAGGTAAAGATGATTTATATCCATCTACCTAGCAAAAAAATTTATTTGGTAATAGTTGTGACATAAACCAGAAAAGACAATGTAGTGTTAAATGTGTCGTATTTTTATATGTATGCCCATATGTTCACATGTACATTTCCCCCACACACACACACTTTTACAAGTTAGATATTAGAAATGATATGGTACATCACTGATTCTTTTGCTTTCCTTACACTGAACCATTTACACCCTTTGTTTCCTGTTATTGTCTTTTGTTTGCTAACTTGATGTTTATTTTTGTCCCTGCTAAATAAAGACTGCCAGATTTAATTATTATAAGCTGTACTTTAAGACCTCTTTAACCTATTTCTATCTAGCTTCTCCCTTCAATTAGCCTAATCATTTCTTTATCAAGTAGCATGTTACCAAATAAAACACCTATAGCACCCTAAAAATAAAATAAAAAAAAAATCTGCCCCTTGCTGCTTGACTCACAGTAGCAATAAGGTGAGTTATGTAAGACGCCCGTTGTATTTCTGGATCCTGCAAGTCCCAATGCTGGAAATAGCAATTGTATTTTGGGAACCATTTTCAGAAACACTGACTGAATGTACATACTTGTTATTGTGAAATCAGGCAGATGCAGGCTTTCAGATACCTAGGTTTTGCAAGCACAGTAGTGCTGATGCCAAAAGTTGACACATACCAACTAAAGGATATATATATACATAAAATGTATGTGTACACACACACACACACCTTCTGTGACTAGTAGACAGACATCTCCTATTAGATGCCAATTCTTTGTCTTCAAAGACAGTAAATTAATATCAGGCACTTGCTTTTCCTATATTCGGGTTAAAAAACACACTTTGTTTTCCTCATGCAAATATTAGAAGCTGTTAGAATGTTTTATTTGAGATGTAGCTGCATTTCAGAGGAAGGCAAACTCATTCTCACATATTTCATAACTGATTTGCATAGTAAGTAAAAGGTTTTAAAAGGACTGGAATGAATTTGGATGAAAGGAACCAAACAAATGGAAGTTAGTAACATCCACTGAATTACCAGAACTATTAGTGGAATTAATTTTAGTACCATCAGAACAATGCCCCAAATTAAGAGAAATAGAAGAAAATCCTCTTAAATTAAATAGCACACAAAGGAATAAGCTTCCAGTGCACTTAAATGTAAATTGCAATAGAAAGTGACCTGTTAAATGTGTAAATATAGCTCATAAAACAGAAGTACCTTTTAGACTAATACCCATTAAGTGCTTTGCTTTTGGTCTGTGCAGAACTGAATTTCTCTGTAGGGCTGAGGTTTTACTCAAATCCCAAAAGAATTCTAGTGATGCCGGGCAGCTGAGACTGCAGCAGCAAAGTGGTTAAAGTTAAAATACCTTGTAAAAGGCTCTCGTGGATGCATCAAACAGCTTTATCAGTGTAAAAAGCCTCTGTAATATGGGACTCCCACGTCCCCTTCTATTTTTGTCAAGGTCCACACATGTACAACTTAAACTACAGTAGCATCTGAATCACTTAAAATTCAGCACGTAAAAGTTATTTTAAGCATTATTTTAAGTATGCCAATGGACACAACATGGGCTGGCAGAACAGAGCTCATATGTACTCTAGACAGAAATATTGTTTTATAGTACAAAAGTCACATCAGCTAAAGGGACGGGAAGGGGAGCATCTCCACCACCATTTACTCATAGTGGCATACTTGTGCATTTTGGAAACAAAGCACAGCCCCTCTCAGCTGCCATGCCCCGTAGAAGAGGGGTCTGTTTTGAAATTCAGTCAGGCTCCAGGCAGCAGGCTGCAGTGGCTGAACAGTGAAGAGTCCAGAGGCCCCAGGGCTCAGGCAGAGAGCCTGTGGAAAGGTCAGCACTGGGAAAGCCCTTCCTCTTTAGAAACACGCATCTATTTAGATCAGAATATACCAAGCACTATCACAAAAATCAAGCAAAAATATCACAGCAGCAGCAGAAGTGGCTCCTTAACGCAGGATAGGAAATCAATGAGCTGGCCAGCTGCTCCGGGCACCACTGCCCACCAGAGCATTACTGATTTCTCTCTCCAGAACCCACGTGGTCCATTACTTTCTGCACTCTCAGATGCTGGTGACAACCTTTAGGTTGGATTCAAGCCTGTGTCAGCAGAGACTCCCAGGGCACAGCTCGGAGAATTAAGAATATAGTTTCTTTTGGCTTCTCCAAAACCTCATGCTGGATTCAATTTGGTTTAATTCGCATTTCCCCTAACTACGTTTTTCCCCTAACTACGTTTTGTAGGGAAAATGGATCTAATCTCGTTAGTCTAAGGTGTTATTCTTTATAATAAAGAAGAAAACCCTTCACTGTACTCAGTTTGCCTAAATATATCACAGTGGGTGAGGAGTATCCCGGTTTCACATGTAATTTTCTTTCCCGTTGTTAGAGGAAATTGCCATTTATTGGCAGAATTAAAAACAATCTGGCACTCATGGTATTATCAGGCATCATCTTGGGAGCAGTGGCTCTAGCCCACCAGACTGAGCAGCTCCGTTTACATGGATGTGCTTATTCACAGCTATATGAGAGGGAGATAAAATTTAAACGAAACAACTAAGAAATGGGTGTACTTTACTAAACCTCGACTGCGTAAGTGATCAAAGTCTTCTTCAAGATGTTCTACCTGGGCAAACATCACCCCCCCCCAGGAACGCTCAGCATAACTGGGTATGGCTGGAGTGCTGAGCAGCAGAGTGGGGAGCACAGGGAGACTTTGACGCTGTGAGTAACAGGAAGGACCCCGAGTTCAGTGCTTACCTTTTTAGATGGTGCTTTGAGACCTCAGGTAATCCGTTCAGGCTGCTGCGGTGTGCGATGGAGGCTTTTCTGTTAACTCCCACAAGACCAAGAATCATTCTGGTGGTACTGAAAGAGCCAAGCTGCTGGGAGGCAGCTTGCCTGCCTTGTCTGGGCACTCCGGTGAGTAGAAGAAAATCATTTTATTGTGAAGCAGAACTTCTTCGGTTGATCTAATGAGTAAAACAAAACCCCTCTCAGCTCTGCAAAATCACTGGGACAAGCAGGGGCTTGGGAAGCCCTGAATACTTCATCAGATGCTGATATAGGTTTCTGCAGGCAATTAGCAAAGCTTCAAGCAGCCACCTGAAAGAAATAATGACTTTTATTGGAGTTAACGCAGTAATTTCTTCCACGAAGCTTCTTGTGAATAATTCTTGCAGGAAAAATTGTACATGATTTCTTTTCATTTATATTTTAATGCAATTTATTATACAACAGCGACCTCCATTCAGGGTTCAGAAGATCAGAGTACTTACAGTAATCTTCACAGCACTTTGTATCTCCAGCTACAGCTTACATTCACAGCATGAAAAGAATAAGAAGTTAATGTACCAAATCAGAAAGTCTCTCTGTGACAGTGTTAATCTCTGTGTTGAGTTATTATTTATTAGTAGTACTGTGGTAGCGTCTGGAGACCGGGGCCTCATTGTGTTGGGCACTGCATAAAACACACAAAGAATATATTTGCTTTCTAGAACAGCTTACAGTTTATGTTTGAGGATACGGACAAGAGGCACTACAGCTATCATTATTGCCACAGCCAGAGGCAAAACTCTCTTCGTGCTTATTGTGGATGCTGACACCAGGAATAAAATTACCTCCTGACAGACAATTAAAATGAAAACATTATTCTGGGATCAGAGCTCAAGGTGCAAGAAGATGAAAAGAGCCTCCCTGTCTGATTTCATGCAAGGCCAAGCACAGTTGCAGATAGTATCTCGCTACACTCCTGGCTACATTAGCCATCCATAAGAAGCTCAAGAGGTATCGGGCATTGGAGCTTCTAAACCAGTCAATCAGAGAGATGTCTGCAAGCTGAAGTGCCAGGTAAATGGGGAAACATTTGTGTATCCCCCTGAGCTGGAGAGCCCTGGAAAAGGGGGCACCTATGATGGCAGAGCTGCACGGGGCTCGGCGTGTCAGCTTTTGGAGTAGCAGCTGGAAACATAGGCATGTTTTTTTTGGCTTCCATACTGGCAGCTGTTCCAGGATGCAATTACCTCTTTTTGCTCCCTCTAGTAAATAATGTTTAGTTCCCTGCTGAATGCTGTATTTTCATCACAACTAACTTGTAGCCAGTTCCTGAGCCTGATGCAATCACTTTTGAGTGTCTTACCCACGCCCCCCTCCCCCTCCCAAATTTGAACTGCTGGCTAATTGTACCAAATTCAAAAGACAGTCAGACAGTAGAGGTCTCAAGATAATTAAGTTTCGCTGAGTAGACAGGCAGGGAGAAGAGGGCACCTTCCAAATACTCACAACTTCACCGCTTACAGCCCTGGATTCCCCTCAGCCTTCTTTACACTCAGACATGTCAGTCCACGAGTTACTGTCTTGCGTGTGAAGGACTTTGCAGAGAAAACAAAGGCAATGTAAAGGTGTGTGAGGAGATTTAAAACAAGCAAACAAACCCTAATGCCTTAGTTAAGAAGTCAGAAGAGCTGAAGGACAGATCTGTCAGAAATCACTTCCAATGTTCAGAGAAAAACTGGTCAAGGTAAATGTTAAAGCAGGACCGGGACACCAGGAGCAGATGTCCCCTGAATTACAGCAACGAGCACACCTCTGGGCTGTAAAGCCTCCCCGGACAAAGGAATGGGTTCTGCAGAGTCTTAGGGCAAATCATAAGCCAAAAACCTTAGCAAAGAGCTGGAGGTTTGAAGCAGAAATCAGACACCTGCTCTTCAAGACGCACAGGTGGCAGTTTGTCAGCAGGAACACCGGCGGAGAGGAGCGAAACGCCTGGGTTGCTGCTGTGAGCCCACAAGGCGAGGCGTGCTGCATCCCGGGCTGCTGGGAGCCAGGTGGCCAGGGAAGAGCAGAGCTTGTGCAGGAGCTGAGTGGGATCCTTGGCTCATCCTCCACTGCCTACCTGTCAGGCTGCACGCTCTCCCTGGCCAGGATGAGCCGACTGGCTCTTGAGGTTGGAAAATGAAGACACCAAGGGGCCTGACTCATGGTCACATTTTGGCTGCAGCGAGCCGTGCTGAAACAACCAGCTTCTCCTCCCAGGTCTGTAAAACAAAGCCCAAACGTGTGCACAGCCACCGAGGGTGATGCAAACCACTGGCTGCAGGACGTGGCTACTGGTTCTGCTTAACTATGCTTAAAAAATCCCGCCGGTGTCTGCCTGCCTCATTAGGTACTTAAACATCTTTGGGATTCAAGTCCACAGCCTTTTGTGCTTGGCAGTCCCCCTCTGCTAAGTGGACATCATAATCTCCCTGAAAGGGCACAGGAAAATCTATATATTTATAAAAGATTGTGAGGTTTAAAGAGGGGGTTAATGGGAGCCTCCTAGACAAACCAGGCAGCCAGCTAATAGGTGAAAGAGAATAAGAATTTATGGGCTGAGAAGAGGGAAGGAGCACAGGTCCTGGTCTGCAAGTTAATTCTGTTTCCCCCGCCGCCATACAAAGCGGGCAGGGCTGACAAGGAGCAGCGTGTAAACTGGAAACAAAGCATGTTTCTGCAGCTGGACAGAGTTGAGCACAGCACTACATTAGCAAAGAAAAAAGGGATTTCACAACTTTATAGCTTAGGGCTGATTTCCCCTCAGGGAGTGAAAATAGGCTGTCTCACCACCTCCTGCTGCTGCCCCGGTCTCGTCTGTCCCAGCCATCCATCAAAGGCAGCATGGCTCAGGACGTGAAACCAAGCAGGGGCAGAACCGGGTCCCTTTGCTCCTTGAAAATGGATGAAGGCAACATCAGAACAACTGGAACACAGCATCCTTCTTTGATACAAATCCAACTTTGAACTTAAATTGATGCTTTCTTTTTTTCCTCCTCCCCAATTACTTAAATCTCAGACATTAAATTGCAGCATCGCAAAGCTTTGTAAGGATAAGAGCCACGTGATACACAAGACCCAGGAGCTCCCCTCTGCTTTCTGGCTCTGACACATGTGAAGCTGGCAGCGGAGTTCAGCCGCACGGCGAAGGGCCCTGCGGGCTGGGGGGGACACATCTCTGCTGTGGCTGCGGGTTATTTTAATTGACACGGAGCCGTGATGCAAGCCAGACCACTGCCATGCCAACCTCCAGGAAAAAAAAAAAAATAAATAAAATTACAAATCCAATCCAATCTCTACTTCCTGAGCACAGAAAAGCAAAGGAATTGGGCTCTGTCCCCACCGCGTGCACAGTCATGTGTTCCTGCACGACCCGAAGCGCGCCGCCTGCCCTCCGTAGGCAAACGGCTGCCGCAGGCAGAGCGGGGACGACAGCCAAGTCCCAGACCTGCCGCGGGACGGGAGTGGATTAAGACGTGCATAAAGCAGCGTATTTGTTCTGAGCAGAGCTACGAAAACCGGCCAGCGAGCTAGGAGGGAGCAAAGAAGCCGGCTGTGATTAACGGCAGCTCTCCTGGCTTGAGCAGGACAGCTTTAATCAGGCGCCTTTCCCCAGGTCTGTGCGGGATTGTGCACAGGAGGCCTCCTGAGCAGATGGAGCCTGAAGTTCTACACAGCTCCTGCAGCTGCCAGCCGCTACTTGGCTTTTACCTTGCCCAGGAGAGACCCTCAGTGGTATTTAAAACATTCCGTCCTCTTCCAGACTCTCCTCTTTTTTAAAAAAAAAAGATTTGATATACACATAGCAGGGAACAGAAGTGGAAACAGGCATTCGATTGCTGCTAAGAACCACAACCCGAGCTCAGCCCGCATGGCTGGACCAGGCAGAGGTGGCAGGGAGCAGCGTCCCCCCAGGGCCACGAGCCACCTGCCCCCAGCACACACGGCAGGAGGGGCAGCAGGGCTCTCCCTCGCCCTTGCCTGCCCTGCAGCCGGGCACCACTCCAGGCCCTCTCCCCGGGGCACGGGCACATCTGCAGCGCCGTCGGCAGGTGCCAGCTCCCTCGCCAGGTGCTGGCTCCTGCTCCCAGGCTGGTATAAATCAGGGTTTACCCTGCCACAGGCAGTGGAATAGCTCCTGATTTACAACATCCTACACAAGAGGAGAACTTGACCTTACACTTCAGCATCAGTGCAGCTTCCTTTGTTGAAAGCTTCTTAAGCAAGATGTGTAATCAATCCTGGAGAGCCACCGAGCAGCACGGCTCAGGTTCTGCATAAGTCAGGGCTAGGCTGCCTGGGGAAATTGCCTGATATGGGCTCCCGTGACATCTATTCCTAGGAGCTTTCTGGATGCTTTTTTATAGGAATGAGCATGTTTTTTCTGTTTTGCCTTTGTCAGAAATGGTTTGGTTTAGATTAATACAATCCACAAAGAGAATTTTTCCATGGTAAGCATAGAGTTTTGAAGTCTGACTTAACTATGTCACTAACCTTTAAGACAGACAAGCTGTTAGCGAGCTCCTCTTTGGAAATTCTGGCCTTTAAAGGGATTTGATGTTATTTTGGAATCCAAGAGGAAAAATCTTACTGCCTTGCCTGTTTTCATGGCCATAATTATGAGGGCAGTCTGGTGACGTAACTTGTTTGGGAAATAAATGATAGCTTTCAATAGTGAGTGCTGTCAGACACTTCACTCCTTGTAGCTATTTTAGACATCTACATTCATTTTGCGCTTCCCCAGCACCAAATGCAGCTCTTATTTATGCCTGTGCAAATCCCATGCTAGACCACTGACTTCAGTCGACCGAGCCCATGTTTACACCAGCCCGCAAGGCAGCAGAATTTGGCTTATGGAACAAGTCTGCGTACGCCTCGTGGTGTGATCCTTTTGCTCCAGTAAGCGTGGTGGATAAGTCGTGCGAGGTATTTCGCCTTATTCTATCACTAGTCGCTACTATTTGCCTGAGTGATATGGACCATGAAAGCAGGATCAGGCTTTGGGCATTTTCACACTTGAAATGGAGAGAAGAAAAGGGGAGGGCAAAGTACAGAGAGGTATTTTTTTGCAGAATAAACCAGACAATTTGCTGGGATAGAGGCATTGCTTGTTACAGCCCGATACAGCCCAGAGCTGCAGTTCTAATGCTGCAGCTGCTGCGATGAGCCACGTGCTTTCACCCCGCACTTTGTGCCCTGGTCGGAGCCAACCCTCCCTGTGTGCCTGCCCGGGGGAGAAAAATCAGCCCAGCTCTTCGTCTGCAACCCAGGAAGGGCACTTGCTATCGAGATTATGTGCCAAAGCCCCAAGAGGTCAGCAGCAGGAGATTCAGCAGCTACAAGTACCACCAGAGACACCAAGAAAATAATAATAATTTTCCGTCTTCAAAGCATGACACAGCCGTGACTCCTCACAATGCCCCTGTGAGGTAAGGCACCGTAACCGCTCCCAACTGAGACATGAGGAACGAGAGATGGAGAGGTGAAGAGCTCTACCAGTTCAAGCACTAAACAAAAAAAAATAATAAGAGTGAAAACAAGTGGGTACGCAACTTGGGTACAAGACAAACAATTTTTCATAAATTCAGTGGCAGACAGCTGTCTTGTGAAAACACCCAGTGCTGGTAACCCAAACCCCGCAGACCTGAGAAGCTGCAAGGTTCATTGCCAAAGACAAAATGAAGAATGAAAATGGGGTATTCTTGTAATATTTAATAATATCCTACAGAAATGTGTGCGGCAGCAGTCAGCCCTGCCACCTGTGAGTGCTGTGCAGCTAACCCGGAGGGGGCCGGGCGCTGGCAGTGCCCAGACCTGCGGTCGGAGCTGCTGCCCCGGAGAGCACTGGCGCTGGCTTGGGCAGGGCCCAGCTCAGGGCAGAAAAGCTGCTGAAAGGCTGCCAAGTTTCATAGCCACACAAACTCACCTTTGTCCCCACCACAGACACATTAAGAGGCATTTATCGCCTCTCTGCATTTCTGTCTCCTTTGGAGACTCGCAGGGTTTTACCGCCTGGTTCGGGTGGTTGTTCGGCAAGGCCGGTTCCTTCGGCTTGAAAAACTGGCTTCTTTCTTCCTCGCCCTGGTTTCACGCTCATATGTATCATTCTTGGGATCAAGCCTGTTGGGAGTTCACTTGGATTAAGCTCCTGCCTTCACCATCACGAAGCCTCAAGGATCTTCAAGAGGCGCAGGGTGGTGGTGGCTGGGAGAGGCCTGCTATCTGCAGAGCTCTATCCGCCTGCTTTACACACTGACTGCCTCCTCATATTTTTCACTTCAGAAGCTCTTTTCTGCCATCCAGCTCTGCAGAAAAAAGTTCCGGAGAGGAAGGGCTCACACCAGGGTGGGGATGACCACACCCAGCCCCTCCCTCCAGCATGGACCAATTTGAGGAAAATCCTCCCCAGGAGACTTCCTCAAGCTCGTCATGCCCATGGTGTCTCAGGGATGAAGGGCAGCACAACATCTCCGTCAGCCCTAGAAAGCTGGGGTGGTGTCTGCTTGTGTTTAAACAAGGCAGTTCTACCTACAGACTATTTGTGCATTTATTTAAGGTGAAAAACGCCCTCTTTCATCCTGCTCTTCCTCGCACCCAGCTCACTGCCCCAGAGCAGGCACGGGCTCTCCCCTGAGACCTGTGTTCAAGCAGTGAAATGCCACCAGAGGCATTGCTGAAGGAGCAGTACAGCAAGAGCCCCAAAATCTAGAGTCAATTGTTTCTGAATAATAAGCACTGAAACCTAAACAAATGGAGCTATGTAAAAAAGAAGAGAATAATTTGTTCGTATTTACCCACAACTGTACTGGAAACGGAGAGCGGGCCTAGGAAAGCCCATCTCAAAACAAAATTCAGGCCCACTTCAATTCTTTGTCTAGCTCATTTTGTCTATTAACAGCACATACACATTTGTACACGTTATTAGATTGACGTTGTAGCATCCTGGACAAATCAAATTAATTCAAATATCTGCAGGTACAAAATGTTGGAGCTAAGAAACGAGCACATAAAATATATGCAATTTTCCCCTGGCAGTTTATTATGGTATGAAGAAAAAAACATTCTGTGCTTGAAGCTGACGTTATATTACAAATGTATTGCGAAGTATGATGTGACTATTAAAATATGATTACACAAAGTATGAACATTTTAAGAAGTTTACAGTACAGTGAATCTTTTATAAACAGACTCTTAAATATACATAGGACAATAGTAGCTGACAGAAAAACATCAAAAATTAACTATTAATGTTTATAGACTTTTCCCCTGAAAAAAAGTCTCACATTAAAACAGAAATTATGAAAAGCCTTAAAACCAGGAACAAATCACCTGTACACTACAAATATACATGGCAGGGGTGTGCAAACCAGAACCACCTTTTGGCTGCAGGATGCAGTGGCCAGGAAGCCTTCGCGATGTCGGGCCAGCGCCTCTTCTTCAGCCGAACTCGCGTCACACCGCGGGGCTCCTCAGCTGGCTGCGACGCACGGACACACACACCGCAGGGTCACAGCACAGCCACACTGCAGGGCACCGGGCGACGCGCTGCCAGCGTCGCCTCAGCGTGCTGGAGTGTATCAGGTCGAGAACTCCCCCGCAAACGGATCCCTGCCGGCAGGTCCCTGACTGCGCTGGGAGCCCAGGGGGGACCTGCACACCACCATCGGGCTGCAGGATTAAGCTGTGAGCCACCCAGCAGTTCCTTTTATGGATTTTTTTTTTTTTTAACACGACTTTTCAACCTTTCCTCTTGATATGGGAGAATAGATTTCTGCCTAGTCTGGCTGCAGTGACACCCCTAGTTCATGTGTTAAGTTATGTCAAAAACATAAGTATTTTATGCTGTAATACACAGTATTACTGAAACTAACAATATTATTTGCATATTTATAACAAGGTATAATGAAATCCCTATAATAAAACCAAAAGTTATGCTATAGATTTATTTACAAACAGTCCAGCAAAGAAGTATAAATACTTCTACATTTAAGGTTTAGGAAAACATAATTTACAAAATATTCAAATATATACAGTCATCTGAAAAACTGCCAATATTAAACTTTGATGCAGGCAAAGAATTGGCTGAATCTAGTCTTTCTTTACGGAAAGAGGTGGCAGTTTTCACGGGCCACCTGTTGGTTTTAAAAGTCACACGCACAGCATTTACAACACAACCGCTTCTCTCCGAGCTAAACGTGGCCAGAGCTTTGAGCGTGCTGTCCCAAAATGTCATCTATCATCGTCAGATTGTTCAACCACTCTTCGTCGTTGCTGCTGCTGCTGCTCTTCATGAGGGAGTCAAGGAAGTCAGCGTCGCTGCAGTTCGCGGGCAGGATGGAGCCGCTGTGCTGGGCCACGAAGTCGTACTGCGGCAGCTCGGAAGCCGCGCTCATCCTGCTGAAGGCGTCGGGCGGCTGGCCGGGGGCCGGGTAGCTCGGCGGGCCGAGCCCCGAGGCGGGACTGAGCTGGTTAAAACCAGACACTCCCTGCGGCATTGATTTCATAACATTCATAGCTGGCAACGGTCCCCTGGTTAAATTGTGTCTCAAGTTCTGAGTACTCATCGAGCTCAAGCCCTGGCCAGCCTGTCCCATGCTTAGTTTTTGCATCTGTCTGACCTGCACTCCGGGAGCGATCTGATTTGGCGGCACGACGGCCTGCTGGGAGAACTGCTGACCCGACGCGTTGGGCCTCGCGTTCTGTTTGGAGAAAAGAGTGTTACTGGAGAACTGCTGCATGCTGGTATCCATTTGGCTTTGATTTGGCATTCTTGGCACAGCGGTCGGCGTCCACATCTGGGCAGATGAGTTGGGATAGACGTTGGGGATTCTTGGCACGCTCGGCTGTCTCAAGTGCTGCTGAGTGGCGGAGTGATTCGCCAAGGAGCCGGAGCTAAAGCCGCCCATCGGCATTCCCGGCCGCACGGCCGCGTGGCTGTGCACAGTTTGGCACCCGGAGTTCATGCCCAGCGAGTTCTGGCTCGGCCGCAGGGGGATGTTAAAGTCAGAATTAGGCGGAAAAACCCCCTGCTGCTTGCCGGGGTTGTGCGGCATCATCACCATGGTCCCGCTGCTCTGGCTGGCAGTGGCTGGGGCGATGCCCGCGGCGCCCAAGGTGCTCTGGAGCATGGCTGGGTTAGACGGCAGCATGCGGTGGTTGGGCGGAGGGGCCGGCATCGGCTGGCTGCACTCGGTGGGAAGGGGCTGCTGCACGGCTGCACACAGAGAGACAAGTTAGCCGGGAGCACCTTCACCCTGCCAGCACGGCAGATCCGTACCGGGCTACCTCGCCACGCTTATCTTTCTCTACACGGGGCCCTGCTCTGCGGGCTGTGTAACAGCGCTGTTACCGGAGCAATAAGGAAATGGGTGAACCTCATGGTACGTAATCAAATGGGAAATGCTTTTATTTCAGGGCAGAGAATCATTAAGCGCCCCGTATTTAATCAGACCCCAGGCCCTGGCTCCTCGAGGCTTTTAATAGCACGCCACTTCCCTCCTTACCTTGAAACTGATTCATCTGCTGAGCCGCAAACAAACTCCTCTGCTCAGACGTTACTCCCAGCATGTTTTGTCTCTGCTTTTCCTGGAAGACAAGGGGAATAATAGTCAAGTTGCAGTGTCCTGACAAACAAGACGAGCAGCAGACACTTGAATTGTAGCCACTGTCATCACTAACAACCTCTCCCATGCACGCACACACACACACACTCCTCCCGATGAGATTCAGCCCAGACGGTTCACTTCAGAGCGGATCTTAATTGCTCACATGCCCTTTCCTGCTGAGGTGTCCTTACAAGAGCCCCGCACTGGGAAGCGCCACCCTCAGCAGATGCTGTGCAGGCAGCCCAAGGGGCAGCTGGATGAACACGCAGCCCCTCATGTTCAGCAGAGTACAAGTGAAGTGCAGGGCAGCCAGAGGCTGCAGGTATCCTGGCGTCTCCCCAGCGCCTCTTGTGCTGACCCTTTGGACGTTCTCTGAAGGTCCAGATCCCGGGACAAAAGGTGCCCGAGAGTCTGTGAGTGAGCAGAATCTGTGGCAGCATTACAGGGACACGCTGACAAGCAAGGGACTGCTGGTGGCCATCACCCTGCCCGGCTCTGCTCAGGTGCATCACCTACAGTGCCAGTTGCCGCTTCTCAGCAGAACACAGCAACGAACCACGGGCAGCCCTGGACCCCGGATCCTGCTGGCTTTCTCCAAGTGACCCGATTCATGTCTGCAGCCATTTGAGCCTGGAACCTGCCACCGCACTTGCATCCCTGCCGCAGACAGCAGCTGTGACCTGGGGAACCTTCCACGCATGGTGCAAGCTGAGGCCTGGCTGAATTCCTGCTGTGCTAGAGCAGCACAGATAAGCTTAAGGCTAACAGATGACAAAGAGGCACAATTGGTTTTGGAAGGGAATTTGATCAACGAACGGGATACTATTTGGTTACGGGTTTTACTAAACTCCTTCTCACACCGTTTCCCATCCAAGGAATCGAGCCAGCTTGCCGCAAACCCAGCAGCCTGCTCAGACAGCACGAGGTGCAGGCTCGGTGATGCCTCGCCCAGTTTGCCTGTGGGATTCCCCCACCCCTGCTCCTTCACACAGCACGTTTCAAGCCTCACACAAGGACTTCTGTCCCTCGAGAGAACTGCCACGTCCAGGACAAACTGGAGTTTATCATCTGCTCTGGGATATCCCTGGGGAACGAGGGAGAAAGGCAAGCATGGAGAATCTCTCTCCTGGGACTGACTCACTCTTCAAGCCTCCCTTCTCAGCGTCTTCCCTCCCAGCTCTGAGGCTGACCACAGCTGACGGCAATGATATGGAGGTGACTGAATTCTTCCCTTGCACATGAGTGGGCAGAGCTGCACTCGGACCTGCTGAGCAGCACTTGGTCGTGGCCTCTCAGGCAGGACAGCCCTGCTCTGACTCAACCCAGCAGCTCCTGGGTCACTCCTTAGTGTTTGCTGACTGTTCGTTTCCCCATTCCAGTTAGTCCTGTCCCTCCCAGTGAGGTGGATAGCACAGGAGCCCACAGAGGCTCTCGGCATCATACCTGCATCAGCTGTCGTTTCATAATTTGCTGCTTCAGTAAATGGTTCCTCATCGTGTACCCATTCACCGTGGCTGGTGCCGGCACCGAGCCTCCGCTTGGGATGGAGCCCGGCTCCTGAAGTCTGGCAACAATTCCAGGATTTTGATCCTGCCAAGATGAAAAAAAGAAAATTAATCTCATCGGGGAGATAACAACAGAAGCCTTTATCCTCTCTGCCGATGCCCTCTCTCCAGTCTTTGGCTGTCCCGTGCCAAAAACACCTTGTGGATCCACATGGACCCACATGCCACGGTGGGGACAGTGAGGGGCAAGGGGACTGCTCCGATTTCTGAGGGTCAGCACAAGAAGAAATGAGAGAAGCAAAAGGTTAATCCAAAATCCTTTGTGACTAGCCCAAGGCTACAAGACTGATTCACTAAGATTACTGGCGTCACATGGCTGCCTGGCTGGCAGGAGGGCTGTGAGTAAAGCATCACATTTCCCACCAGTTCCCCAACTGTTACACTGCAAGACATAAGGAAAGAAAAGTTGCATCAGGGTAGGACTTGGCAACTGGATATGATGGAGAAGCCACAGTAAAAGGAAGAAGCAGAGCAAAGGCAAAAGGAGAGAAAAGGAGGAATCAGGCCAGGGACCCAGAAAGATGGGGAAGATGTGGGCCAGGATTTGGATTGAAATGCTTCTCAAGGGTTTCCTGATGGGAAAATGAAGAAGAGCTAGTTGTGAAAGTTGAGGAGAACACGGGATAACACGGGATCTGATCATGGCCAGGCACAAATTAGAAATGCAACCGGCTTGATTCACGGACGGTGGAAACTGGCCTTGCTGTAAGCACCCAAAGAGAGACCCGTGTTGACTTTCACCAGTGGAGGACTTGCTCCACAGAAAGAGCATTGTGGGGAGAAGAAGAAAAAAATAAATCACAAAACCACCAGGAAGACACAACCCAAAAGAGAAAAAGAATTAGAAAAAGTACTGAAGTCAAAACATCTGAGGAGCCGGCAGGCAGTCAAGGAAATCTGAGAGAAAAAACAAGGGAAGAAGTCCAGGCCTGGAGGAGGACAAGAAGGCAAGCAGTCCCCCAGGTGCCATGCTCAGGCACAGCAGTACCAGCACATTCCCCTTTCTCCATTTTCACATCCAGCCTCTACATTATTTATGATGTTTTGTTATTATTGGCAGGGAGAAGTATGTGTGTTATATCCAGCAATCTTAGCTAGGCCGTGCTTCCTTTGTTTTCAGAATGGAAGCCCACATCCTTTGTTTGAGAATCAATGTTATCGGGAGATAAGCACGAAGAAAATGGTTGTTGCCTTTTGACATCTGACAATTAGAAGCATGCTCAGATGGAGAAAACAGGATACAAGCCGTGCTTCAGAAGGCGCTGGGAGGCGTTTGGTGCCTGCGCCTGGGGCGCCTTTCCCCAGCAGCTCGCCACGAGGCAGGACCCTCCACCTGCCCAGATCCTCCTGGTGAGAGCCATTACCAAGAAGGCCACCGAAATTACTCATTTTTATGGTGCCTCCTTTTGTTGTAGCACTTTGGCCTATTATGCAAAAGCCCAATTGATGAAATGTAAATGCCCGCTAGATAATTTACTAAAAGACACAAACCTGCAGCTCATCACCGCTCATTATCATTCCCATTCATGGGCAGTCTCATAAGACCGGGCTTTATTAGTGGTGCTTTGCTTACAATTCTGCCGGACACCTCTCCTCCTCCTTCTCCCCTCCTACCCATTTTATTCCCTCTCTCCAAAAGAAAAAAAAAAAAAAGAGGGGAGGAAAAAAGTAAATATGATTTACTACAGTTGTAAATATGAAAGTTCATGTAAAGCTAGCGTTCTGCTTTCATGTCAGACAGTGTTCTGCAGCCACGGTTAAGCTCTGAATAATGCAGATTGCCTCTAGGGGAATATTTGAAAGTGCAGGGATTCAGTTTGTGTACTCTGCACATGAAAGACACTGAAATGTTCATACCACCAAAATCCCTGCCATCTATCCAATTTCCTCCCAACTTGTCTTGTTGCGTGCAGAGGGTCTGTGCTTACTGAAGCAAATGAGTTTAGTGCAAGGGCGATCATTCTGATGTCTAGCTCAGGGCTATTGCATTACCAAGTCGTAACATTAAAGGCTCTTTTCCTAATCATGTCCACCTCGTTCCAATTCTTCCTAAACATCATCAAGAAACTAATGTTGATTTTTCCATATTATTAATGCTAAAGAAGTGTAAATCACACCACTAATTGTGGCTCTTGTGCTGTGGCAATACAACAGCTTAATTGTATGGGATTTTCTGCAGGCATCCTATAGCAAATAATGACAATCAGCGAAGTTTATTTGCCAATACAGAGAATGGGCTCCTGAGTTTTTCAGAGCAAAGTTGTATAACACTTCATTAGCTGGTAAAGAAACAATCTATAGATACAAATTTTGCCTTGGGGGAAATTAGGACAAAATAGCCTAGATGGGAAGACAAGGAATGAATTCAAAATCTTTCTGTCTACAGTTCACATGTAGGTTAATCCAAAAAAAAAAAAAAAGTTCTCTTTTCCTCCTTTCACCGCTAGTGGGAACTGCTGTATTCCCTTACAACGAGAACCACCCGTGTCAACGTCACGGCTAAGAATAGCTCTGGTGTAGTCTAAAGGACGCTGCTATCTGTACCAAAGGTTAATGAACTTTAAGCATTTTTCCTTTTCATCACTCCCCTAGAAAAGTCACTTTTCCCATAGCGAGGCCAAGCCAAACATGCCAGAGTCTTAACTTGTCTATAGTTTGGACTCTCCCATTTCAAACCCCAAAGAGAGCGGAGAGAGGAGGGTTCTGGTGTCAATGCCGGGATGGGGACTTGCAGGTGTCTGCAGGGGATTCTTAGTCTTTGATATCTAAAATAATTGCGTTTGCATGTTGGCTTTTTTGGGGGGGGTCATTTTCCCCCTCAAAAACCCCCTAACAAAACCAGAAATCAGCAGTAGCCCAGCCCAGCAGCAGGCTACCCAGCGTGGGGTTTAGGGCTGTGCGTTTAGGAGCATGTGCTGGTGTTGCTGGCTGAACTGTTGGCAGCGCCTCCAAGCCCCTGCCCTATGTGGGGGCTTCCCAGATGGGCAGCTCCATTCGGGAAGGCACCGGGGCTACCACCCCAAGCACAGAGCAAGGAGAAAAGCACTAGGTGCAGGTTTGCAGGAGCATAAGCACACAGCGGTGAGACCCGTCCTGCCCGACAGCCCCGGGGCGCACATGGCACACTGCTGGGACTGCTGCAAATGGCTGTGCCCGACTGCAGCCAGCACGGGGCCGGGCCAAAAAAGACATTCAGGCACACACTTAATGCAAAGTGTGCAAACAGTCCCTCTGGGACCTACCGCGTGTATTTCTGCATCTACATCCTTCTAAAATCCTTTGCTGCTGAGCCCGACCTGCCCAGCCTCATCACATCCCACACGAGATGCACAACTGCAGTAAATAAGCACGGAGATGAATTGCTCTGCGTGAACACAGCTGATAAACTCCAGTCCTTACCACTTAGTTATACATCCAGTAATCACTTCTGTGGCTTCACTTAAGTGAGAATAAAGAAATTTATGGCCCCTAATTCCTCTGAATCCTCATTAACAAACAGTCCAAAAAGGATTTAAAAGCAAGACTTTCTGAGGATCTGAGCTGGAGCTTTAATCTCTCTTTGGCAAATATGTAACAATCCCTCTAATCTTTAATAAAGAGCATTCATTGTTTTTTAGGACTGCGTGAAAACAGTATACTCATTTATCATTATCAAACTTTCCCATCTGCTCTTACAGTGCAACTCTAAAGAATATAACAAAGAAATGTACATGTTAAATTGTATTGACTTAAGCCCAGAGCTATTGGAGATGTACAATTTATTTCAGCGAGGGCATGAAGGGGACTGCAGGCTGCTAGACAGAGTCATTTGTCCAGTGTTGAAAAGACAGTTATCTGCACCAAAATGGCTCTTGGAAAAGCACATTTGCTTTATAAGAAATAAGCTGCCAGGTGAGACCATTCAGCATTATGTTACAGACCCAGACAATAAAACTAAGCCATGAATTTCAATAGTTAACAGATGGACTAATTAGAGACTGAATTCTTTGTGGTTCTAACAGATAACCAGGTCACAGCAAGGTTACTGAGAGAGAGACATTCAGCTTTGCAAATTTCAGTGGATATTTGCAGAGCAGGTGAAGAACTGTACTTCCTAAATGAAAGCCTTAGCAGCAGTGGAAGAACGGAAATGTATTGCATTTGAAACGCGTATCGTGGCCGTATGCAAAAAGTTGCCATTTCAGAAAGCGCTCCTGATCTGAGAAATATTCCCTCCGCTTTAAGTGGGGAACCCAGCTGACTCCAGTAATTATACATCTGAAAACAGAAGGATCATTGAAACGAGCCGCAGCACCGCAGAATAAAAGGAAAAGCCGAGCCGTGGGCAGGTCAGGGGAGATGCTGTAAATAACAGGAAGGGACAAACTGCTGCTTGCCGCTGGAGTTTTTTGCAATTAGAGATAACTTAACTTAAATATCTACTGGGACATCACACAGAAAAATAATAAAATAAATAGTGAAATAAAATTAAGTTAAATTAAAAAAAAAAAGGGGGAAAACCATGTCTACAAGACTTAGGAGTAGCTCGTGCTGCTGAGCCACTCAGAGGCCATGGCTGTGCAGCCGGGGACTTTCGGTGGATCCGCACTCACTGCAGGGCCAGATACTCTCTAGGGGTGGGGTGAAGTTTCATGAACTGAGCTTTGTTCTATATTTTAAGCACATCTGTTGCGTTACGTATGGGGAGTTCTGTACTCTGCTGAGGAAATGCAAATACTGGTTTCGAACTCCTGCCTTGCTGTTTTCCCGTGCTTCCGCCTGCCTGCCCCACGTTGCGATGCTCTGGCGGGGCTTTCATGGCAGGGTCGCCCTTCTCTCTGAAGTCCATGACTACAGCTCCTAGTACAACCACTCCACAAATCCTACAGACTAACCAAATAAAACACACAATTGGAGTTGGCTCACCCATAGAATTGCATGGCTGTAAGAGTTTTGTGTCTTGATTCGCAGAGAAGCCACGTGGAGGCTTCTGGTGCCTAATAACCCTGGGTGGCTGCAGAGCAAACTGTGCTGCCACCCTCACTAAGGAGGATCACTGCCTCCACAGCTGTTAACACAGTTTGCTAATCCAAGTTGTGAATCTGTTTGGCCAGGGCAAACAAAATTCATGCTCATGGTTTAGCAGGATGACCGTGTCACTCCATTCAACAGCACAACGTCTGTAAGGTGCCACGACCATTTGCTTCACCCCGAAGTCACGGGTTATGTATGCCTCTGGCCTCTGCTTCGTGCCTTTAACAAAACTCTCCCTTTGCTCTTTGGAAGTTTTCTTTCTTTTTCTCTCCTCTATTCTGCTCACAGTTCAGAGATGCTCTTTAAGATAAAGCTGAGCCTTTCAGTTCAGAAATGCTCCACAGCTTTTTGTTTGCTTGTGTGTTTTAACACAATGTACGAACATTGATAAAACAAACTGTGCAGCTCAGCGGATCTTTTTTTTACCTGTCTTTCACCCATTTACTTGATACACAAGCATGTGAAATACTACCAGCCTCAGGTTTCTAAGCTTATCTTGCAGGCTGTCAGTCAGGAAAAGGCTTTGTTTGAAGGCTGTAAGTGATCCACGAGAATATGGCTTTGTTTTTAAAAAAGGCCTTTTAAGTTTTTCTTTCTTTTCATATGGCACACACATCTTCCTTCAAAGGTAGCCCTCCTCCTTTGGTGGGAGCAGCGACAAGATCACCACACCTGGCTAGCAATTATATCGGGAACTCCTCTCTCCCAAGTGAAGCAGATGAAATGCTCATTTCCCTAGAGCTGCTCTTACCCTGCGTGCTGTTTGGACCCTTCCTCCTTTTATATCTTTATACCAGTCTTTTTGTCACTGTGCCTTAACATTAACTGCACCTGTTGTGTTTACGTGTATGGACCCGAAGGTGCAGAGATGGGTGTTTTGTAAGTGTCTATATAACAGATAGCCACGATCCAGAATTGAATTCTCTGCAAAGAACAAAATATTTATATTTGCTTGTACAGCCCTCATGATTCTCCAACCCTTGACACCCTGCTCTCGTTCCCATGGAGGGCAGCTCGCCTATAAATTCAATGAGATAATCTAAAACTGTATTTATCTCACCCAATTTCGGCTGGTAGTCCTTCTGCCTGTCTCTACAAGGTTGCAGTAGCTGCGATGACAAACTACAACGTCTCGTATCTATAAAGTGGTTTGACTCAAGTAATCCTTGTGTTATGTCAAGGCACGCTCTGTGGCAGCGGTGTCGATGAGATTCAGAAGTCGGCTGAGCTCAGCACCCGGCGGGGGCTGCCACAGGGAAAGGCAACAGCCGAGTGGCGAATTTGAGAGAGAACAGGAAAGATCCAATCATAAAATAAAGAAGATTTCACTCTAACGGAGTGAAAGCCGGGAAATCTCGGGATCTTTCCTGATTCCTAGTGAGATAAACCAGCTCTCTGCCTGCCCGTTTCTGAACAGCTCTGCCAGCTGCAGGGCGGTGCTCTGGAGCGCAGAACTTAGCGAACACTTCATTTCTCTAAGCTGATGTTTCCACGAATTTCTTCTTCCCTCTCACGTAAAGGTTCAATTCGCAGAGGCAGATGCCCGAGTCTCATCCCTTGCAATAGCAGTTGGCTGCCCAACCGCTTCTGAGAAGCCCTTTGCATGAAAACCTGCCCACATGCAAAAAACATCAGCACATGCTCCTGGTTTCTCAGGCAAGCCCACAAGCACAGCAAGCTCTGGCACAAAGTATCACATCACTTTTTCACTATTAAACCTCTCCCAAGCTTGCTCTTTCCTGACAGACGAAACCATTCAAGCACCGAAAATGGTTATATCAGATCATCTGCCCCATTGGGTGCCAAAATCCTCCCCCCCAACTTGCAGAACAAAATCCAGCGACAGCAATGAGCTGACACAATGGGCAGAAAGCGAGCTGTGACTAGGTAGTCCTCACCATCAAATTTTTAAAACCAAGATACTGGCATGTGAAAAAAAGAATAATACATCAAGGTGACCTTGAGTGTGGGGAACAAGGAGCTATCCCATTATTTTTTTTTTTAATTAAAATTATTATTAAAGCACCCAATGCTGAACTGCTGAAACCAAGTCAGCTCAATCTCCCCTTAAAAATTCCTTTTCTCCCCTTCATTTCAGATTGTATTTACAAACTGTAGATGTCTCATTTTTTTCTTGTGTCATTTCATTATTACAGAGTTGAGATCACTAGCCATCTGCAGCTTCATTTCATCAAGCTCTGATTTGTCCTTGGAGCAAGGTCATCCGGGACAAGAACATAAAATGCTGCTTTCCTCAACTGACAGTTCTTTATGCCTTCCTGTAAATATTCCCCACTAATTTTAAATAATTTTACCACTTCATACTCCCCCTCGCACGCACTAAAAAGGCTGATATACACGCATATTAATAAGGATCTTGTCATTTAACCACTGCATGACATATTAGAGGCAATTAATGGTGTTTATTTGCTGATAACACAGGCATTTCAAACTCCAGCTCAAGAATCCTCAATGCTTCATGTGACTTGTAGGATATTAGCGACGGGTCACAAGTTGGGACCCCCCACTCAGGATTAGCATACGGTTGGAGCGACTCTAGTTTGCATCTAGCAGGAGGAACCTGCAGTCGGTGCACAAAAATTACCGGCTGCGACACACCCTATGGTATGGGACTGAGAATGAAACATCGCTAGGTGTGCATGGGTTCATCCATCGAAATAACAGAGTGATATGGTTTTCAGACGCATCGCATAACGTTGCAAGCTAAAACCAAACACAACCAGAACAAGGAGGTTTTGCCCAAATCAGGTTTGACACAGCAGAAATTCTGGAGAAACCCTCTCCAAAGCAAAGGCTGCTGCAAAGCCAAAGCACCACCACCACCCAAAAATAATAATATCAAAAAACAAAAAACACAACCAAGGTAAATTAATTTGAGAGTCTTCATTAGTAGAATGAAGCAACAGGGAGTAACTGAGCAACTGGGAAGAGCCAGCAGTGGCGCAGGGGGTCTGTCTTCCCCCTGGTCACTGGCTGCAGGTGCTGGCAGCAGCAGCAGAAGGTCCAGCCCCGATGCCACCCCAAGGCGTGTACCTTTGGGCACCTGGGAATTCACTGCGGGGCTCATGGCGTGGATATGGACACAGGCTCCCAAGTAAGGCGTGAGAGTTTGTTACCTGCGCGCCTTTATTAGCCCCAGCAGCCCCACACGTTAAGCTGTGCACTTCATGGGGGTCTCTCTGCAGACGCCCCCACATGTACGATGTGCGGGGGGCACACAAACCTCCGGTGACTTTACCTGCACAAGCAGACATCCCTTCGGACAGACAGCAGCGGGTTTGGCTCGTGAGGCTGTGAGTGTGCATTTTGTCAGAAGGAGATGCATAAATGCGATCATTAAGGGTGAACTCCCAAGCCACCCCTGAAGGAGATGATCTGGAAAGGTGAGTTTGTTTCACGACTTAGTCACAGGATAAAAGCCGGCCCGAGGGACCAGGAGTCACATCACCGGGGTCGGTTTTCAGTTCCACCATACATAGTTTCTTCACATGACTACGGACAGGTCACTTCATTTCTGTCTCAGCTTCCCCAGAAAGGACTAAAAACTCCTCCCCGGTTACAGGAGATCGAGGACCAGTTCCTGGAAGAGCTCTTCAGCCTCCTGGGACGGTGCCTCCACCAAGAGGCAGAAGGGGCTTGGCCTGGCTCACCGTGCAGCTGAGGTTTTGCCGTGTCCTCCTCCCTACATCTGTCCTCTGGGTCCGGCCACAGCTGGTTGCATCGCCGAGCGGCACTGAACGACACCGACCTGCAATGGTCCCCCGGGGCCTCTGACCTGGCTGTGCAGCTCAGTGGAGCGCAGCGTGTCCCGGCCGCATGCCCGCCGGCCCTGCCTCACCCCTTGCGTGCCGCAGGAGCAGCTGCAGCAGCCACAGGCACGGAGAATCCCTCGGTGCCCAGCTGGGAGCTGGTGGAGGGCTGCGTGCTGCGAGAGGGCAGCCCTGTGTGCTGGCGGGTAGGAAAAAGCAGAAGAGGCTGGCTGGGGTAGCCATGGGTGAGGAGCCTTGGGTTTTACTGGAAGACCTGCTTGATATTTTACTGGGACAGTCCTGCTTCGCTCCGTGTCCTCTCCTGCACCTCTGGCGTCTGCCTGCTCCCACCCCTGTTACATATCCTACTCTGTCATTTACAAGGGAGGAGATACCCTCAATTAAAAATTTATCCACAATGAAAAAAAACATTCAAGTGCCTCCAAATACCTTCTTTGCAAGTCAGCCAACGCTTCCCTGACATTTTCTGGGACTTGGTGCCTCTGTCCCTTAAGAGACTGGGCCTCTAGAAGCACACTTTGACCGGCTGGCCCACCACACTTCTGGGAGGCGACGGGAAGGCCCACGGAAGAAGCAGGCTGGCTGGAGCTGGCCCGAGCTCCCATTTCTTCCGCGGAGACACCGCATGTCAACAGTTAACTTCCCTTTGTTCCCATCCGAGTGATTAAGGTTAGAAGCCTGCCTGGTGACATCACCAGAGTTTAAACATGCTGGATATGGTCCAGGGAGCCAAAGTTATTGCTGACCCCATGGTTACTGATCCGCTCTGCAAGTAGCTGATGTCTGCTCTCACTTTATGAATTATTTAATGGGTTAAAGATTGGTCAGGTCTTCTTTATGCAACGTACGGCTACGGAGTGGGCAGGAGGACATAAACATGCACTAACAAGGTTAAAGTCATATACTGTAACTACACTGTCTGTTTTCAGCTTGCAGCTTTATTGACTTAATCATGCCGGCGCTGCAGCCAACAAATCATTAAATCCATTCCATTCTTCTGCTGGTTCCCAACCACAAAAACAGAGGCAGGCAAACACGAAGCGAATCCCGAGAGGGGGTGGGGAGCGGCGGGGTGCGGGGCCGGGAAGAACAGTGGGATCACTATGGAGCGCCGCGCCGGCCCCTCGCTGCCAGCACAAAGACGCCAAATCTGTCTTTACGGACTAAGTGGTTTCATGGTTTAAAGTGACACACTCGTTTGTTCCTGTTTTGTAATGATTAGAGGGAAGGAGAAAGGGGGTGGGGGGGTAAGAAAAGGAATAAAAAGCGAACCCAGCGTCTTCGTGCCGCGCCAGCGCGTGTGCGTGCCCTCGTGCCACGCACGGAGCCCTCCCGGCAGCGCAGGGCAGGGCCAGCCAGGAGGGGATCCTGGCGCCTGCTGCACCCCGGGGGGCTCCAGCCCTGCACCACGCTTGCTGCTAATCCGCAGCGAAATGCTGGCGTTAGGAAGAGTTCAGCATAAAGGAGAGAAGACACACAGCACTGAATCAGTCCTCCCGCTGCCCTCTGGGAGCAACTGTGACACTGCGAGGGATGGAAGTCCCCGCTGGCAGAGCCAAGGAGCAGCTTCACTTTCAGACAAAGGCTTTCCTTTCTGACCCGGTACCGACGGCAGCTTTTCACATCCACATTTAGGTCCCCAAGCAGAAGTGCTCAGACTGGCAGCAGGTGTCCCGCCAGAGTCAGCAGACTGTCAAAATGCTGGTTCGAGGTCTGAGTTATCCAGGTTTGAAAACGGAGCTGTCAGCCTACCGCTTTTGAACATGTAAGATCCGTATTTGTCACTGCTGTCGTCCTCATTCGTTTCTTGCTGGAAATAATCTTCTCCATCGCCACAGATACAAGCGGCTTGCTCTGCGCCAGGAGAACGTCGCGTCAGGACGCTGCTCCTCTGTGTTACAAGCAGGCTACAGGGGAAGAATTTAGCACGAACTCTTGGAAACCTCCAGACAGCAGCGTGCTTTGCTTCTTTTCGAGATGCTAGACACAGCCTATTTGCAAGCTTCCCTCCACTGAGCGAACGTGCAATAAATTCCCCTTTTTCAGGAAAGACTCAGCTGCGGCAGGAGAGATTCCTGGCCCACCTCTACCTATTCTGAAAAGAAAGAGCAGCCAACAAGCTCCTTATTCCTCACCTCCTGGGTACAAGATGCTTCGAGCGCCCTGTAAGGATAACTCAGGTTTCAGTCTGAGCTGCACCACAGCAGACCTTTGTGAACGCTGGCATTACTCGGTTTTACAGCTGTTTTCGCTAGCCCCAAACAATCCTTCCTACAGTTTGAGTTCCAACCTCGCCTCCTTTTGTTCACCAGTCTCCAGATCCCTGCCACCTAGAGACATCTCCTGGCTCCACGTATTGCAAATAAACACATCATCGCTCGCTGCAGGAGTCAGCCAGAATTTGCTTGGAGGAGCTGCCAGAGGAGAGCCTGTCCCCAGCCCCGCGCTGCTCTTGGTGGGGAGGCAGAGGAGCACCACCAAAGGTCCTGCTTCACAGCCTCTGCGCTGGAAAACCAGCACAGGGATGAGCATGTTGTCCGAGGCAGAACTCTGCCCCGTGGCGCTCCCCACCGCTCTGCCCCCATCTTTCCATCCGTGCACGCTCACAGGCCCTGGATGGCAGAGTGAGGGCCGGGAGGATGGGCACGGCCTCCCAGCGAGCACCTTATCATCATCCTGCACTTATCAACAGGACGTGGACACGCAGAGGAGGCTCCGGCACCGCAGAGGCAGCCGACACGCTGCCTCCCAGGGAAGCGACAGTTGCGGTGGTGTTTTAGGAACGACACACCCAGCCAGGAGTAACACCAGCCAGGCTATTTATAACCCCCGGTTCCAGAGGCTTAAAATAGCTCTGCTTTTGTTTTTACATTTTCAGGCAGATCCACGCTTGCATATCCATGCAACTCCACCAACGGGCTCCACACTGAACACAGCACAGCCGGTCTGGGCAGCGAGGGAAGGCGCTCCTCAACCCCCTGCTGAAAGCAGAGCTCAATTCCCCTCTGCTCCTTTCCCCTCAGCCAAAGTGATCAGAGCTCCTGGGCCCAATTCTGCTTATTTTCACCTACGGACAGGCTCTTCCAAGTCCATGCAGCCAGGGACAGGCAGCTCTGCCTGCAGCAGGAGCTGTTTCTCCCAGGAGGAGCACGCGGCCCCGCGTGCACTGCCCTTATCAGCAGCCGCCGCAGCGTCTCTGAAGGAGTTACCGGGTCCTGCAATAAAGCAATCCTGACTGCTTGGTTTTGTCTGCTGGTGGTGTTTTGTTTTTTTTTAAACAACAAAGGTCAATTTACAGAGGTAGTCAAACAAACCACAGCCGTGCTTCTGAAATGAGAGCTCTCTGTGGCCTCGGCCCAGGCTTTGCTATTTGTTCTCTGCTCCCCGGTGCCACCGTGTACCCCCCCTGGCATTTCTTAATGACGGAGCACCCGCGTGCTCTTTGTAAAACAATTATAAAATATTCAGGGCAGGAGCAAAACTCCTCATCAGCCAAGGCTCCAGCAGACTGCATAGGTGTCAAATGGTAAATCGTCAGGCGTTTGGTTTTAATTGCAGAGTTATTTATACCCTGGAACTTGTTATTAACATAGGACAAAGCAGAACCTACTGCTACCCCTAATTAAAGGGGCTATTATGGGGCTGCAACAGCACGGATGGCCCCAGCCAGACCTCCCCTCATTTGGCAGCGGCGACTGGTGCAGGGAGGGACGGGAGCCAGCAGTTTTACCCCATCTCAAAGTAAAACAGCCAACAGCTCCGAAGGGGTCAGGCCCAGCACGTGAGTGTAGGGCTGCTCTCAGCACAGCCCTGCAGCCCTCTTCCTCCAGCCCCAGAGACCTGGCACGAAGCTGGGGTGCTTCTGCAGGAGGTGTCTCAGGGGCGCGATCCCACCTTTCTTTCCCCATCAGCAACTCCTCTCTGACAAAGGGGCACACGGACGGGGCACATCCTGGATCTGGCCGGGAGTTGCACAAGCATCCTTGTTAAAATTCAGGATTAACAGGTTATATTTTCATTCGCGAGATCCTTATCGGCACGGAGAGAGGTTTCCGATTTCACCAGCGCTAATCAGGACGCCACAATGGGTTTCCGGTCCCAGGACGAGGCTCAGGAGCCTTTGTAGGCTGTGGAGCCGGTTCTAATTCAAATCTAGCTGGCAGAGCTATTGGAGGCTGCATGTTGAACAGATTAAAAAAAAAAAAAAGTCACTTACATGTTACTGCACCTTATTTCTAAATCCATTTCGTACAGCCACAAATCCCCCTGAGCACTGAAGCATCTGGTAGCTGCTCCCCCTGTCCGGAATGGCACCCTCCATCCCGTCCGCAGCTCTGGGCGGCAATGCCCATTGGGGTTTTGTGCCATAAAAGAAATGTGCCAAAACCCTACCCCGTTCCCCACCTCAACTGCTGGTTTACACCATGAAGGCTACGCAAAAACAAGCAGCAAATGTGTCTCATGTAAAGAGCTGAGCGTGCCACGAGGGGCCGTGCTCCTGAACAGCGCGGGGAGCCCAGCAGAGGAGAGGCAGCTGGGCTGCCAGGACAGGCAGCAGCAAAGCTGCCCGTGCTGTAATTGTAACTGCGAGGCCAAACAGAGTCCTGAGAGGGAGTATCTGTGTGGACAGAGAGGGGAAAGGCTCGCTGACAACTGGCTTCACCAGATGAGTAAATTAGAGCCGGGTTATAGCCTTCGTGTTCTCCCCCTGCCTCCGCCCCCAAGGACTCTGTGAGTCAGTGGAACTGGAGGAAAAATACACACTGAATCCTACAAGTGCAGGAATTAAAGAGACATCGACACAGCTCGCCTCTGGCGCTTGGTACCAGCTGCAGAATTGGGTTAGCTTGACATTGCTGCTGGAGGTGACCAGACCCAGAAAGGCTGAGCAGCAGGCGAGCAGAGCCCCGCTCCACAGAGCAGGGGAGCTGGAAGCTGCCGGGCGTCTCCCTGCCGAGGCACGGGGACGCGTTTTTGATGTTTTAAATCTGGGAGTGAAAGCAATTAAGGAAAAACTCTGCTTCCTGCACAAACACGAGCTTCAGACAGTTTGGGATTAGGAGGTGGATGCAAATCTGCAAGAGCGGTCTGAGCGCACGCACGTCTGAGCGCCTGAGACCCCGCAAGCCCCCCGAGGTGCAGCAAAGCCCTGCCACACTTTGGTGCCGGATCTTTTTCAGGTGAGGACACTGCCAAACCAAACCCGCTGCCAGCCACCGGCCCGGGAGATGGATGCAAGCGGATATCACAACTCCGAAGAGGAAATCTCAGATGTCTCGTAAATCCTGCTGCCCGGAGCCCTGCACAGCCGGGGCACTCGCTCAGCGCCTCGCCGGCTTCGTCCGCTCTGCCAGCGCGTGAAGGAGCCTGCGAGGTGCCATGGCCCGGGGTGAATCAGGGCCAGGAGAGGGGCTGGCTGCCCCTCTGAGAGGCCCCAGAAATCGCGGCCTCATCCCCCTGACACCTCGAAGGTCAGGACAGCGCAGAAATGAAACAGCGCTGGGGAGCTGGGAACTCCTCCCAGCTTCGCTGCACGCGGCCCAAGGCGCGACTTGAAGGCCACATTTATTCACTGCCAGCCTTTGGCTTCTGACTGCCTGGGCAGGGCTGTGGAGAGGTCACTGCTCTGCCTTGGCCGAAGCCGTCCCTCTCCCCTGATTTCTTCCCTTCCCCTCCCCACCGGCTGCCCTAAAACTGGAACCCCCCAGCCACCAGCCACCAGCTGCGGCAGGGGAAGGCGGCATTCAGCAACGCAGGTCGGAACGGAGCCAGACGCAAGCAGCACATGTCTGGGTTAAGCTGCAGAGCCCTTTTTCCTTAATACTTTCCTTTCTCTCCCCGTTTGCTGTGGGCGTGCAGGGAAGGGCAGAAAGGCTGCCGCAGACGGGCCCAGCGAGCTCTGATACTTCTCCCAGCTTGGCGAGGTTCCCTCAGGGCCGGAGCTGCGGTTGCCGCAGGGGTCAGATAGGAGGAGGGAGGACAGGGGAGGGAGAAGGGGAAAAAATGAACAGCTGCAAACCAATTACGGCTGACTCTGCCGTCCTGTCCAACGCAGCCCGTCAATCTAATTCAGCCTGGTGCCTCTCTTCCTTCAGCCGTCTGGTGCCTGCCTGGGATTCAGGAAAGGGGCTGTCTGACTGCCCACTTTGTCTCACAAGCCAAAGGGGCCCTTCCCAGCCACAATTTCCAAAGGAAAGAGATCTTGGCTGGCGGTGTCTCTTCTCTTCTGAGAAAACAGGCGCTGAATGTAGTGGCAGCAGCTTTATAACCCTCTCCTGCCCTTCCTCAGCAAACAACCCGAGTGGAGTTTGAGCACGGGAATGACCCCGCTGGCTCCTCCGCTCGGCAGTTGTCTCAGCACAATGAATCAATTAGCGGCCGATCATTATTGCGGTAACTCTATCTTGCAGCAGCAAGATTTCATACACAGATAGAATAGGATGTTTTCTGCTCGTTTCCTTCCTGTCATTCCAATCACGAACTACTGTTAAAAATACATCGCATTTACAGCTCGGGATGTTTGCGGGTGTGTGCTCCAGCTGCCCAGATGGGCGCCTGGGCTGCGCTCGGCAGGTACGCGGGGCTGGTGGTGATGGGGGGCAGAGAGCACAGCTGGGTTAGACACTCACACGGGGTGTATGCAGAAGGTCATCTCGTTTTCAAGCTCCTAATCTAAGGGATTACTTTAATTCCTTATTCTGGCCAACTGTTTTGGTTTATAATCTACAGTGCAGGATTCCTTCCAGTGTGTCTAAGGTGGTACTTGCCCGGGTATTTCTTCAGAAATTGGCAAAACTGTTCTGTCTGGAAGGGGTTAGTGTAGCACTAAAAGCTTTTTAGTGCCCAGTCAGAAGGAGAAAATGGGCTCTGTTAAGAGAGCAGAGCACAATTCAGTGTACTTGTGGTTAAGGTTGGCAGTAATCTAGGCAGCAGTTAGGAGGTACCCTCCCTCTAGTTTAATCAAGATGGAAATAGGCTAAAATGTGTATTTTAAATGCACTTAGGCAGCATTTCATCTTATGAAAAGCCTCAATATTGTTCATTACCATAAGCAGAAGAAAAAAAAAAATCACAGAGAGAGCAAGATTTTAGCTCACCGTACTCAAAAATTCTTCATAGAGTATGAGATCTGAGGAACCTCAAACAGCCCCTCTGTAAGCTCAAGCACAGCGGTGCTACCTACGGCTTCAACCTCAAATGGAGGAGCACAACCAAGCCAGGAGTCCCTTTCCCACACGGGGTCTCTGATAAAGGTTACAGATCTTTTTAATTCAAAAATTACATAGATGGACAGGAAAAAGCTCAGACTCTGAGCTTTTGGATTCTTGGGTTGTCCATTTCACCCTCATTGCCAATATTTTTTCTTAATCATAAAAAGATCTGATTAAATTGTCAGGTTTTCTTTTAACAAATGAAAAATTGAACATAAATAAATGTTGGGGATTTTAGACAAAGTCTGGAACTTTGGGAAAACACCAATGCATCGAGCAATCTCTCTCTTTTTTTTTTTTTTTCAGCTGAAGAAAGATTTACTTACATTTCAGGACCATCACACAGGCTATGGTGATGTTATCAGCATTTCTCTGTTCTTGCTGACCTTAAGTACTCTTAAACCATTAAATGCATAATATTTTCTGATAATAGAATGCCATTCACATTTCAGTCCCAATAACTCACTTTAATGAGCTAGGAACCTACACACCAAATGAGCCCATCTCTGTTTGAGAAATATTAGCCCATTTTGGGGAACCGCGGGATCGCAGCGAGCGACCTCGGGAGTCCCGAAGCGTGTTCCTGGAGAACCCGTAACTCCCACCTACATCCAGAGGAATTTGAGATGCGGACGGGTTGCACAAGCAGATGTTAATCTGCAGAGAACAACACGGGCATGGGCAGTCTGCATTTTTGCTTTAAGCAAACAAGAACCAACAAGACTATTAACGACAGCAAACAGCCCCGGTTTCTAGCTGCACGTAGAAATTGGCTTTAAAAACAAGCGTATTCCTTAAGTGAGTCACTGCATCGTAAAGAGAACTTTTACAAGAAACTTCTCGTTGTTTACAAAATTCCCCCCTACATATCTTTTAATTCATTCCTTCCCACTCACACCACACGTACTAACCCGGGAAGGAGAGCCGTACGAGACAGAAACCTGACGCTTCCATCAAAAAAACCCACACAGTCATCGACATTTACTCCGGGCACCTTCACTTAACAGGCTCTCCGCTTTTTCTGCAGTCGAACAGCAGCCGAAATCTGAGCAGAGACATTCTTAGCGAGCTACCAGGAGGTCGCCCAGCCTTCCCCTGGCGCGGGGAGCCGCGGCTGGGTGGATGCTGGAAGATGCCCCCGTGCTGCCGCTCTGCCCGCAGCGCTCCCCCGGTGCGGAGCTCGGCGCAGCGCTCTCGCCCAGCCAAGGACGAAAAAATACAGCAGGAATAGCTTAATTCCAGCTCTAAATGAGCTCAGCGGGGAATCTAAACAGTCAAGTCAATTGCCAGAATCTGCACTTTTCAACCTCGTTCTGCTCCTTTGATCAGCCTGAATTTGGAGCTGCAGCGATTAATGGACTAATAGAGGAAGTCACAGGATGCCTCTCGGGAGGAGAGGGAAAAGAGAAAAAAGTAGCTCATCCCTGCTCTGCATCTCCTCTGCACAGAAAACTGAAGTACCACTGCAGAAAGTGAGCCGAAAGGAAGGAGAAAAAGGGGGCTGTCTGAAATAAATGATAATAATAAAGCCCGTAATTCATTAATTGCTTAAACATGCCTTTTGAAGCACGGGTAAAAGAAAACAGACTATCCAAATACAAGTGCCTTGTAAACTGCACTTCAATCCAGCAGAGTAACAGTTTATACTTAATAATGCCAGAGAGCACAGGAAACATTAAACACATTCATTAGGCAAGGAGAAGCTTCCAAAAGCCCTGAGTCTTTAAGAACCGGGAGAAATTGATTTGTTTATGACAGGGATGTGCACTACTGTTATCCAAGGATAGCATGTCCTCATCTGTCTGCAAAGGGAAGAAACACATTCACATAGCAGCCTGCAATCACCAAAGAAAAAGAGGGGAAAAAAAGTCTTTGGTGAGATTTTTTTTTTCCTTGCTTGCTTTTGTTAGGCTGTGCCTGACAGGGGGGCACTCGTCTTCCTGCAAGGGGGAAGCTGTGCTTCTGCTCCTCCTGACTAAAGAAGCAAAGCCCAGAGGACTGCAAGCAAGCGGGGGACTGATTAAAATGTGAACTTCTTCAGAGTTTGGGACATTTACAAAATGCTGGTGCTAGCCCCAGAAAAAAAAAAAAAAAAAAATACACAGAAAGCTGAAAATCATTCAAACATAAACGTGAACTAAGGTAGGAACACCAAAGCTTCCAACTCTTTTTTTTTTTTTTTTTTTTTTTTGTGGCAGAACTAATCTGCCTTTGCCAATGATTACGTTTGCCCTTTGCTGCATCCTTTTTCTCCACCTCTGGTCTTGAGCATACAAATACGTGCATACATGATTCACTCTGCTCTCAGAAATAATCCTGCAGCCGTCCTGGGCTGACCTCCCGCTGTGCAAATTTAGGTGTGTGCGCTTGAATCTTTACAAGACCAAGCCTCTGAAGTAAGGTGGCAGCCTGGGATATCACACGCACTGCTCTGCCTCTGTTACAGGGCTCCCCTCCTCGTGTGGGTCCCTGAACAATTCTGTAAGGGGGGAAAATAGCTCGGCACAGCTTGTCCATAACCTGCATTCAAATCTGCATCTGCCTGACTCAGATTTAAGGTATCTCATTTTCATTATTGCAGTGACAACTGTTAAAGCACTGTGCCGGTCAGACAGAGAGCACTACTCACGTTACAGCATCGCATTCCCTATCTCGGGCTTCTAACATCTCCATATGCAAAGGGTTAAATTGTAATACAGGATTACTTTTTGTTAGCAGTCAGCAGAGCTTCTAAGAATTACATACTGATATGATAATTTTTGCCTTTAGATATGCTATAAAAAATTTAACCTAAGAATGTACATGTAATAGAGTGATTAGCCTTCAAAGCCCTAAGAAGAGCTGCTTCGTTCTGATTGTGAAGTTCTATCAATTATTAGTGCAGGCTGCTTGAAATAGCCCAAAGTGCTCGAGACAGAAATATTGCAAAGCCAACACGGCAGACTGATATGCTTCCTAAATGGCCAGAGTTTTTGAAGACAGCTCGTAATAGTGTTTGGCTTTCAAACCTTAATGTTAACAGCTTTGATGGGACTGCTTCTAATTTGTATTTAAGACCCATTACCTCTTCCTCTAAGCAATCTTCGTGAGACATCATTTGTTCCAGGGGGATATTTGCCATACAGAGCAGATCTGTAATGGCCGTTAATTCACACCATTTTGCTCGCTCCTATATTAATCAGCAAACTGTGAATCATCCCAGTGTTTCCAGACTCGCAGATGTACGAGGGAACCAACGAAGCCAGTTCAGTTTCTCTCCCCATTCAGACACGGAGACAATATCAGTTCCTGTTTACAGCCACTGCTTTGTTTTCCCCCACCCACACACTGAAATTTCTCCAAAATGCCCAGAGAAAAAGAAAAAGAGACTGAGTTCACTTTACCAGGAAAGTTATTTCTAGGTATTGCATCTGAAACAAAACATGTTTGTACTTTTATTCGTGTGCAGCCTCGACTGCAGGGAGGCAGAAATGACAGAGGGACAGACCCGAAGGACAAAGTGGGCAGCCCGTGTCACCCCACCCTGCCGAACAGCCGCACACGATTTATCGCCAGCTGAAGGACTCTTTCATTTCCCTGACTGCTTTTTATTCTAATCGTTGGAGTAGCCTTTGCTTCTCTAAGTAGCTCTGCCTTGCGAAGGGCAGATGCAATTTTGGGCTGCTGCACGGCCATACTGGGTGGAAACAACCCCCAAAACAAGGGCACAACCCATGCAATCTCCGTATCCTGGCAGAAATTATTAAAAATAACTTGATTTGGGCATCAAATTTGAGAGAGTCAGTAGAGCATGGTTTGGGGGACACACCTGGTCAGTGCCAGAATTAGGGGTGCCCTGACTTGTAAGTGAGGATGCAAGCAGAGGGTCTCAGCAACACGAGCAGTGCTCAGGGCTGGGCATTTTTAAGACTGGGACACAGAAAGGAGGTGCACTCGTTATGAAGCCGTCGGTCACAGCGAGAAGGTCCCTGAGTCTTCCCCTTTCACACTGCGATTTCTAGGATGTTTGTAACTTCACTGCACCTAAGGGCACAGTTGAGAAAAAATACATGTTCAAACTCTTTTCTCAACTGCTTATAAATTAAAGATTTCCGCATAGGGATCTTTTTTTTTTTTTTTTTTTTTTTTTTTTTTTTTTTTCTCTTTGTGGTGATGAAAAAAAGAAAAACGGGTTACTTGAAAAAAAACAGAAAGCAAGAAAATCTGTAGCTGGGGCCTGATTCAGCCAATGTTTAGCCCAGAAGCAACCAGGGATGCTGTTACCAAGTGAACTAGAAAACCAGGGAGAAGCTGTCCACTGCGGCTGGCAGGATCAGGGTGGTTTTGGTACAACCGGGTGTCACAACACGGTTTCACATCAGATGAATCAGACACTTCAGCATGGTAGCACCACTTTCCCTATACATGCGAGAGAAGAGCTTCTCTCCTACCCCCACTGCAGAGCAAAAGGAAACAACTGTCTGTTGCTTAAAGCTCAAAACCACAGAAGCATTTTTTTTTTTTTAAGAGTTGATGCAGAAGCTGTGCCTGATGGCACACTGCTCTGCTCATCCCACTGCTGCACAGCACCGCGAGGACGGGGCGCACGGGGTAGAGCAACCAGAAAAGCTCTTTAAAAGCAGCCTGTCCAGCTGATATTTGGTGACTTGTCCTAAATTTCTCCAGGATAAGTCACGTTTCCATCTACGTGTTCACAGCACATAAGCACCACTACTTCCTCTTTTCTTTCGCCACCGAAAAAACGGACGCTGCCAGGTCAGGCGGTACACACACCGCGCTCTGCTCCTGCCGGGAGCGATGAGAAAAGCCCCCAGCACCCCCATGGGGGTGTCTGCATCCTAAGCACCAAACACTGGGCAAAACTTCCTCCATTTTATTAAAACTTACCAGCTAATGAGGGAAAGACTGGACTGTGTAGGGCGCTGCAGCTTAGCAGCGCTGTACGGCCCCGGCACATTTTGGAACCATGAGGGGCGGGGGGCTCCTGGCACCGTGCTCGGGATTGGGGCTATTTAGCAACTTCTCTGCAGATTACTCCCCCTAGGCTGATGTGCTACGTGAAGTCCAAACTGCTTTCAGCACGACAGATAGCTAAACTGGAAGGAATGATGAGTGCATTAGGCAGAGCTGCTGGAAATAACAATGCCTGTAAATGTCTTAAAACACTCGCCAAAGACGGCGAAGGTTGAGACGTGGCTACAAAGACTCAACTGCACCAGAGAAATGCTTTGAAATACTTGCACTCTAATGTAAGAGGACACATGCAATTTAAAAAACAACATGAAAGAGCAACAGGGTAGGAAGATCAGATCTGAACTGATTTATTCTTTTTTTTATCTCGACTCCTGCAGGTCTGAGAACACCAGATTACTGTTGGCGTGCTCAGGCCCAACACCCCACTTCTTTCCACAAGTTTACTCCTTTCCTTCCCAAACTCACCCAACGTCACTTACTTGCAGGGGAGGGCAGGGAAGGGGAAGGTGGCAGTGCAATCGTTTCAGCGAAGCTCCTTTGAGGCTCTCTTGAGAGAAGGGAGGGAGGTTTGAAAGAAAATTCCAACACCGTTGCAACTGCACAGCTAAATATAAATTCAGAAATGACCATTCAAGAAGATGTTTTTACATCTGCGGAGAGGTCAAACTCCAGGCTCAGCCTTATTGCTCTCTGTAATCCAGATTCATCACCAGCTTCCTTTATTCGCCTAGTCAAAGGCACTTAATTAGCTGAAGGGCTTGTTGCTGTGCCTTCAAAAGCTCTCCACTCCCTCAAAGGCTTTGCTCTGGTATTGTGCTACCATGGCCCTTTGAAATCAAATCTGTTTTTCTTTTCCACAGCATTAGTAAAAGGAAAAAAAAAAAGTAATATTTTAAAAACTTTTTTCAGTAAAAAGAAAAGGAAAAAGCAGAGAAAAAAGAGATGATGAGCAGGAAAGACCACGCAGAACTTCATTCGAAGTGCCTTTAAAGAAAGGTTTGACACTTAAAGAAAAAAGGGACGGGTCGGGGAGGTGGGTAGAAGAAAAAACAGATAAAGCTGATAAAATCTGTTTCTTCTAGCCTTAATAATACACGACACTGCAATTTGTTTTATGTGTTAGGAAGACTCCTTGCGACGTCTTGGAAATCCCAAATAAATGTGATTTTTTCCCTGTATTTACAACACGATTGCATGTACTCAGAGGCTGGGGGCTGAGATCTCTGCTTTTCCAAACACTTAACCAATCTGAGCTGATGAACGTAAAATGCTGCTGAATCAGAACAGTCCCACCTACCATGCACGGTGTGGTGACTTTTCGTGGGCAGAAATAACTACACAGCAGGGAACAGCCAGGAATCGCTCCGTAGTATTAACATTTCTATTAATATCATATTAATAAAAGCTGTATTTTGTATTCCATTATATTTATTTAACCTTTAACATCGAAGCTCTGGGTCAGTTTGCTCTTTGTAACAGTGCACTTCTGCAGTTTTGTTTCTATATTTAGAGTGCTCATGCTCAGAAACAAGACTTTTTGTTTATTTTTTTTTTCATTGCTCCTAGTATGTTTAATCCAGCTCAGGGGTTTTGGTGTATCTCCTCAACCTATAATTTACTCTGCCAGCCCAGATACTGTATGGCTGCTTTTACCACAGTTAAAGAAACACTATCTGGTCCTTTGCAGAGCTTTTTGATCTGCAGCGTGTTCTTCACTATCTCGTGCAGTCCACGTATAGTAAACTATAGCCATTTTTATTGCAAATGATATTATTTCTCTCTGTTTCTTCTGCTATAATTTTTCCTCTTCCATCATTTTTGGCAATGGAGCTGAAAGAAGCGTACCCTTCGCTGACAGCCCAGTATACAGCTATCTGGATGTCAGCAGGAATGCGGCGAGCTCTAAGAATAGCACATTTGGTTCCTACAGAGCAAGTGCAGCTCAGAAATGCACAGCGTGTCACACCCAAACAATGGCTATTTATTATCCATGGCCCCTCAACAAAACAAGCTTTTAAATTGTGTTTGCTTTTAAGCACGTTACGGAGCTGTGGGCAATGCTGCCCTCCTCCCCAAGGCCCTGAAACTTTAACTTGGGCAGACTCGGGCTTGGAAAACCAATGGTATCCCCGAAAGGTTTCTTTTATTCCAGCCTGAGTGAAATGCAAAGACCAGCAGCTCCCCTTCCCAGCATCAGGAGAACCCTCCCTTCCATTCCCAAGGACCTGTTTCTGTTCTTGTATTGGCGAAAATAAAAGAGCTCTTCTGAAAGCAGTGGTGTGGTATCGGCATGGCTGAAGGTAGAATTGGGCCCACTATTTCTGACATGCCGAAAGGGACAACCTGCAAGTACCAACTGCATTTAGACATGAAAATCAGGGAGATGCCCAACTACTCAACCTGCCTGGGCAGATGCAGCCTTCCACTCACCCCGAAGCAGCCCACAGAAAGCCAAGTGGTGGAGCTGAAGCCCACAAAGCAGTGTGAGATAGTTCAGGAGACTCCTTGGTCTCTGGCATTTAATGCCGTCTTTATATCGGGGATTTATGAGTCCAGACCTCTGAGTGTAATTTCACTCAGCAAGCATCAGTACTACACGAGTAAAATGAAAACCTGCACGTATCCACGGGAGCACTGCGAGCACCACCAGGCTTTGCAATATCACACAATGCGAGCTGTCAGTGCCGAAATCAATATCTGTCAATGCTCAACAATAAAGACGTAGTGCTTCAGATGTGAAGAGATTAGGCGTTATCAGATTTACCAGTTGTCCAGGCAAGATGGGCTGGGGGATGCGGACTGATTGCACCGAAGAGATGTAACGTTAAGCACAAAAAGCTTGCAGCTGGGAGGCACCGGGAGGAACCCAGCTCGGGCAACGTGGAGCCTTTGCTTTAGTACGCGTTCAAACAACAGCAAAAAGCTCTCTGGGTCTATGTCACAGCCGCTGCTCTCTTCCCCATGTTGCTCTGCCTGCTACAAGGATCAAATTTCATGGTTTATTGTTCTCCCTCCAACTGGCCACCATCCACATTCTTCCTCTGCACAAAGCTGCACCTCTCGCTCAAAAGAAGGGAGCACTATGCCTTCGTTTTATAAATTTTAGTCACATTTACAAACACACACACACACACCCCGAGTAAGGAGATGACTTTTAAACACTAAACAACATTCCAGGGAACGCTGCTATTTTTCTTTCAGCATATTTCTGTGAATGAGGCTAAAAAAGGCAATTTTCCACCAAGCAGTTACTGATTTTTGAAGATGGAGAAGTTCTCTCCCGTCTTCTGAGTCTTTAGCTTCTTGCCTTTTAATGAAACAATTGCTCTATGTTTGAGGAGTCCTATTCATCACCAGCCTTCGGAGAGGGTTGGCACTGCGACTCTGAAAAGCTCAAATTCTGCTCAGCCACGCTGTTGGAAATCACACCCGCAGCCACTGAAGCTACTTGGTGAGAGTGCACTAAAACACAGCAGGCTGGGTCCCAAACTCCACTACGTTTCAATGGAGGTAAGAGATCTATTGCAGACAAATAACAGATCTACACACTACGTCCAAACAAACAGCAAGTGTCCCAGAATGTTAAGGTTTCATACCTCAAATATTTTTCCATTTTCTGTCATTCTTTCACTCAAACAAAATATAATTTTTTGTCATTTGCTTTTAATTCAGCACTCAAGCTCAATTTTCTCCTATGAGATTCACAGTAAATTATCAAAACCCAGCAAAATGTTCTGCTAGTGAACATCCACCATCCTTCTGAGGCAGCTCAGCAGACTGTAAAACTGAAGCACCGTCATCTGGCCTGTAATTAATGTAATAAGTCTTACTTGTAAAATGAGGGAGGCACCATGAGCTTACCTAACTCGTCTGAAAATGTAAGATGCTCATCACCTGTAATCATTGCCTTAACTGTCCTTGATCACTACTGATAGTTGCCAAATTATAGTAACTCTCTTTTTGACACTAAGAACCAGCTGAAAACGCAGCCCAAGCAGAGCAGTAGGAAAGTTGTTGAAGAGGGGCGATTTGGGCCAATTAAAGAGATTCACTGCAGGAATTTTTCTGCCTTTTTTCCCCTGGTTAATCAGTGATGTAGGGGTTCAGAGGTGCAAGACAAAAATGCAAAGCAGGGAAATCTAGGGCACAGGAAACCTCAGGAATCCAGCAGGGACGTGGCAATTCCACACACCCAGCGGGGAGCCAGAAAAAAAAAATATGCTCAAAGGTTATGGACATACGATCAAAAGCGATCATGTTACTGCAATTTAACAACTTAGCAGCCATCATCTGAGGTGCAGTAAAACACCGTGAATGTATTCTTCACCCACACTACCTCCAGAGTAAACCATCTGATCGGCAGTAGCTCATGGAGCTGCAGCAGCTCTCTCACTTTCAGTTGTATGTCCATGCTCTGGGGTCCTAAGCCCGAAAGTCCCTCTGTGTTGTGTGCAATTTGGGTCCTCGCACGCCTAAAGCAGCATACTGGCTTCAGGCTTTTGTTGAATTAGGGGCCTCTCACTGATAACTCCTTAAAGGGAACGATGTATTCCGTATCATTACATGCTACGTATGTGGAAAAGCAAATTCAGCAATCCATCAGCTTCTCCCACCTGTTTTTGGCTGCTGCCTCAAAGCAGGGGAGCACTGAGTCTGCACAACTTTGGGTCGATCTAACAGCACAGTGGAAACGCACCTCATTAATTTACCACTAAGAGGCTGACATTTAGCAACCATCCCCTTCTTTCTCATTGCTATCATAGGAAAAGGTTCCACCAAGCCACCCACACTGAAGAAGTCCACCTCTATAAGAACTGGACACTTGGCAGGTAGAAGAGCAAAGAAACCCAGGGCCTGGAGTGCATTCCCCAGCTAAGCACAGCTCTCTGGAGCAGATCCTTGCAGGGTTTTGGAGATAAACCTCCGTTTTGCTGGGGGAGAAGCATTTTGACGTGTCACAAGGAGCCAATGTGAGCCTGTGCACACGGCTGGGCAGCTTTAAGGGTTCTGCTGCCAAAACGCTGTCTCAGCCTGACAAGGTGGCTGGCTTCAGTGGTAAGGTTCAGCTTCTCTCCTACTATTCTTCATAACAAAAAGACAGATATTTATTGCTCCTACCCGAGCTCTCTGAGTCCCCAAGCCCTTCCTTGCTCTGAAACTTTGACAGTACATCTCTCCTATCCGGTGTAGCAGCAGAAAGTGCTTCACACCTCTCTTTGGATCTCAGGGAGAAAGTTGCTGGAGGGAAACCGAGGCTGCTCTCACTCCTGCCAGCTGCATTTTCGTGTTTACCAGCCCAGTTGGTATCGAAGATCAACAAAGGGTGGGGAATGGCCCTCATCCAAAGCAGGGCATTGCTTCTGGCGAATGCTGGTAACAGGTATTTCAAGTCTGCCTCTTTGCTATTCAGGAGCTGTACTGTTTGACCTGCAGTCCATGAAGCAGTCATATTTTAACTTCGCTTCTCACCCCACCTTATCTTGTCTAGCCTCAGAAGCATAACATGGAGATGAATTTGGTCAAAGGCATTAGGGAAAAAAAAAATAAAAGGACTCCCACAAAGAAAGAAGACGGGAAACAAACTGTGGGAGCACCTCTACAGTTAACAATATAAGCTAAGAAAGCACACAATCGATACATTTAGAAACTAACTTATTTCAGTGGCATGAAATGTGTTTTCCCTAGCAGGACAAAGTTCTCTGCTGGGCTGGAAGTGACAGTGGATGGTGGAATTACAGTACGTTTCAACTGAACAAAGAAAAGAAGTTATTTCTTGTAACTCCACGGTGTTGTTACTGCTGTGCTGATGCACACACTGTGCACACCCCAGGAGTTTAGTGACATCACATTTGAAACACAAAGGAAAGCAAAAATAAGAAAATGCATGACTCAACATCTGCACGTAAGACTAGAAAGCAGCAGAAGCGCTCTTACCTGTCTGTTTTGAGATGGCATAGTGGCAGGCTGCATGTGCCTCTGCATCCGATGCGGCTGCTGCATCAGCTGTCGAAACTGCTGCTGGAGAAACTGGCTGTTGTTAGCCTGCTGGGACTGCTGGGCGGCTGGAGACTGCTGCTGCTGCTGCTGGAGATAGTGAATGAGCGACTGCTGCCCTTGTCCTGCTGTCAGAGGTGACATCTTTTGAGTGGCTGACTCTGAGGCAAAGTGAGACAGTGGCTTGGTGTTATTGAAAGAAAACTGGTCTTGGCTAACAGGGCTCTCATTCACTAGACCTGGCTGTAAGCTACTGGATGGCTGTTGCATAATTATGTTCATATTTTTGGACTGGTTTGTAGTCATTGATTTAAAAAGCGAGTTCTGCATACTTGTGGGGTTGTTGGTGGGAGTGATATTAGAGATTAATGTACCTTGAGGACTGAACGGCTGCTGATGCAGAGCTGGGCTCGACAGCTTCTCTGGCCTGTACGGTGGAGAAGGTCCAGTATTCGTGGAAGCCATGCTGGCCACCAAGTTGTTCTGTGGACTTTTAATATTGCTGGCTGGCAAGCTGGCTGCTGTCAGGGCAGGCAGCATGGAGCTCTGCGGGCTGAAGGGCTGCTGGTTCAGCGCCGGACTGGAAAGTTTCTCAGACCCGTAAGGAGGAGAGGGGCCGTTGGAGGGGGTGCTGCTGGAAGTCATGCTAGAAAGCAGAGTGTTCTGAGGACTCTGGATGTTGTTTCCTGGTAAGTTATTAGCAGGCATACCAGACACCATAACATTTTGAGGACTGAAAGGCTGATGGTGTGGAGATGATCCTGCCCTGTAAGGAGGAGACAGACCGGGAGGAGACATAGTTGGCCAGCTGGGAGCCTGTACTTGTTGCTTAGTAGTAGACACCTGCTTGCTGGCTGCCAGCTGCTTTAGCTGCTGAGCGTGCCAGTTGGAGCCAGGCATGTTGGGTAAGGGTACTGGAAGCATGGGTGGAGGCTGGTTCTTGCTCTGAGCTGCCGTCGAGATGGGCGATGCAGCGGGTTTGTTTGAGGGAGGAACTTGGAAGTTAGCTCCTGCGGATGACGGTCGCATCTGAGGAGATCCTCCACTGGTTGGGTTGCAGCCTGGAGAAAAGTCTTTGTTAGCAACATGGTTCTCCAAGTGGGAAGTCTGCGGGGAGGACTTTGGAGTGGTACTTATGCTTGGTTGAGAATGACTCAGCCCAAGTGGCTCTTCGGCCTTGCTGCCCAGAATCTTCTCCAGATCCAGGTCGTTGGGAGAAGGATCGGGCATCTTTGTCAGCTCTTCCAACAGGTCTTGCAACTCTTGGTCCACAGACTGCAAGCTGTTTCCTTTCTCATCATAGTGGACAATGTTGTTGGCCTGCCCTCCTATCGACCCCTTCTGATTTATTTCTGTGTTGGGTGGCACAGAAAACGGGGAGCCGATGCCACTGCCGTTCATGTGATTGTTTTCGAGGAGCACTGAATGACCCGTGACTCCCATGGAAGAGGTGCTGTGACTGGTGGAGAAGGGAGAACTTTGCATTTCTGGACACGCCACATTGGGATTGGTACCTTGGCCCATGGAGAGGGTTACGTCATCAAGACAAAGTCTTTTGCTGTCATTTGGGAAAATGACATCAGGCACACCACTGGAGGCAGGAGAGCTATCATCTTCCAGTTTTCTTTTAATGGATCCCTGTAACTGGGAAAATAAAAAAAAAAAAAAAGAAAAAGAAAGGATCTGTTATTGACCTTACTCGAACACCCTCTGAAGCTCCACGCTGTAACATTGGGTTGGAGATACTGAAAATTAAATCAGGCAATTAAAAAACCAATCATGTGAGACAAATTCAATCAGGATTTAAGTGGGTGCAACTTCACTGAAATCAGAAGAGTTATAGTCAGACAAAGGCTGAATCTCACATGCTGGCCTTAAAACAGATGTTAAAACTATAAAATACTGTCTGTCATGTGAACTGTAATAGAAGTTTTTTAAATAGTTTCTGGTACCATTTCAATTAAGACATTATACTCCCTGCATAACAAACATGCCAGCATTTTTATGGTAACATTTTTTAGGTCGAAACAATGGCAGATCTGAATGAAACCCTGGACTGAATTTTGCGACCTTCTGCCAGTGACTCCGATTAAATTCAGACCTGAGACAACTAAATTGTTTTACATTCTTTATAGGCAGAGCATCTGAAATAACTGGCATACTTTCTAAACAAACCAAAACAAACAAACAAAAAATCTCAACTATCTATCTAAACAGACTTTCAACTCTCAAGCTCCCTAATCACAGATGTTTTAGATTTTACAAGCCAGTAAATAACCGCTAAACTCTTAATTTTTGTTTGTTTTTCTAAGTCTGTGGCAGCATGGGATTTGTTATTTTGAAGGATTGCAACTCATTTGTAAAAACTGAAATATTTTCAAAATACACTGATAGAAATATCGTGATCCTCACGAAATGGTAGAGTTGTAAATCCGCAAATCCTGAGGAAAAAAAGCAAAACTTCCTTATAAAGAAAATGAAACCGAAAACAATGTCTCTAGCACTAATTCAGTGAGATATGGCAATCTCTTCCAAATATAATCATCTGCGGCTTTCATTTTTAACAACCTTGACCTGTATGTCATAGGATTAATCAAACATTAACATTGCTGCTTCAAGTTAAGGGAAATAAGCCTTCTGTTCTTGTATAACAGTAGAGGGAGGTGGCGTTTAGAAAAGTATCTTGTCAGCAATGGGGAAACCATAGAAAGTCACTGTTCCTCTAAACAGGCTCACAGTAAAACCTCTCCCCGCCCTGACCGACACTTAAACACTGCTAGCCACCTAGTACCAGGAAAAAAAAATCACATCTAATACCACCGTGTACCATTACAAGGGAAGTGCCAGCATAACCACATCCACTCTAGGGATGCAGTGGGTATGAGTAACTTCTAAATTTTACACTAAATATGAAGCACAAGAGCCCCTACGTCACTGCCAGAGGAAGCTGAAGCATCGGGGACTGGATTATTCCTCTGGATCGGGGAGGCCAGAATTTGCCTAGCTTTAGGAAATGGAACAAGGCCTAAATCTTCTCCCAAGTGTTGGTCTAATGATGGATCAAATTGTTTTCCTTAATTTTCTTTGATAAAACTAAGCCAGGGTTGCATGTTTCAACAGATGTTGCCCCGTGTAGGCTGAAACTTGTTGGTAGAGCATAACTCCACGTATTTAAACCCAGACACGTACAGAGAATCTTTACAGGGGCTTCGCACATCCAAAACAAACACAGCGCGTTCCCAAGTTGTACCCTGGGAACCTCGAGGCAGGCGCTGCTGGGGGATCTCCCACACTTGGCCAGCTGACACGCTGGCATGCACATCCTTGCCAGTGCTGCTTTTTGCCATAGGACATTCCTATGCTCTGAGTTACTGGGGGAAAAATCGGGCTTTCTAAACACTTCAAAGATATTCTTTAACTGTTGCACGGGGGAGTAAATGTGATGGGAAAACAAAAGCCCATTTCTCCAAGACTATTGCTACATGTAAACAGGTAAAATAAGGCCGTGGCGTTCAGAAGGTATGGGCATACCAAAACTGGGACAAGGTTTTTAAATAGGATGCTGTTCCTTCGCTCCCATGAGAAGCCTGGCTGGAAGATGCAACGATGTTAGCTAGATGTTATGTTCTCTTGAAAAGCAAGGCTCCTGTTTCCCATCTGAATATTTGCAAAGTGATCATAAAAACCAGAAGACCAACTTCTCCCAGTGCAGGCAGGTACAGCTCCACAACATTTTGTAGTATTGCATTGGCTTAAGATATGCTTGACTACAGTCCCAAATTTGAGGAAGATACTATCCTTAAAGTGAACTAAAGACATCAATGAGTAACTTTGGTCAGAAGGGAGATCTGGGTATCATCAAGCACATCGCAAACGAAGAAAATAGACGACAGTATTTCGCCGTGGACTAGCTGAAAGCTTTGCTTAAATACTCCCCACTTGAATGCACATGACTGCTCCTCCCATACCGCACACTGTGCTGCTGCGGTCTCTGCTAGGAGCCAGCACATCTCCCTAGCTCCCCTGTGGATGCTCTCCATTCGTGTACCCCTGCAGCAACATGGACAAGTACAGGGGACAGAAACACAGTTTTGTGTCTCAGGGACATGGGCTCACTCAACCACACCATCACCACTGAGGCACGATGACTTTTAGGACCAGGAGCTCCTGACCAAACTCATTCAAGCAGCAACTAGTTGCAGATCATTCCTCTAGCACGCTCAGACATCTCAAGACCATCATCTCTGTAAAGCACCTCTATCCTTTTCTAGACTCTTCCCTTACAAAAGCCATTTTTATTGCACATTTCCCTCATTTAGCCATAGATTTTCCTAGAAGAGAGCTAATTTATTTCAACTTTCTCTCCTTCTTTTGAGAGGGTTTATGCTACTTGACAAAATCAGGAGAAATGAGGAGAGCCCCAAAATATGTTCTTTCCCTTTCTCTGCAGAGTAGTGTACTGCAGCTTCGTTCCAAACTGAATACTGGGAAGTGAATATAAATATTTCATAAACATGTAACACACACACACACTTAGGGTGTCTGGGAGCTGTATGTGGCTGCATATGGGAAAGCCCCATACGTGCAAACAAGGGCTATGCAGCCAAGCAACAAGTGGGCTCTTGTGACCTTGTCAAAATTCACTGCACTAAATTAGCATGAACGTGCTAAATTCTCCTGGGGAATAGCTGGGAAATGAAGGCAGGCTCTCCACTTTGGGCAACATCCGATTTTGAGGTGCCCATGCTCTCAGGTTTGCTTTGGAAGTGAGCACGCCATGACCCCGGCATTGCTGCCCTCTCAAAACCAACAGGCCCAAGTTACAAATGCGTCGCACTGCTAGCTCCTACTGGTAGCATAACAATAAATAATAGCTGTTTACACTGCTCCTTCTCGGGCAGCTCTACAGCGTGGTTACAAACCCCTGATTTGTCACACATTACCTCTGCTCACAGCAGCGAAGCCCCATGTGTGGGCAGAGTGCCCGCAGGCCGAGGGCTGGCGCGCTGGGCCCGGCTGCCCCAGCCTTGCCTCGCTGTGCTCCCACAGCATCCTCTGCCCACTTCTTCCCAAACACAGGCAATGGTGCCAGCCCCCAGCACCTTGCTGCTTCTCAGCACAGGCTGGAAGTGGCAATAAATGAAGCAGAGAGATCGAATTGTCCATAGATACACACCGTGGTGGTGCCGTCGGATTTTAGTAACATGCCGCATGAGCTTCTCCCGGTTGGCTCAGAGCCTCGCCAGCACTGCGTTTCCTTTCTTACTTTAATCCCAAAACTGTCCTCAGTTACCCTGCCGGCTCTGTGTGACCCAGGTTGCCCCATAGCCCTGCTGCCAGCCCGTGCTAACTCTCTTGTCCCTTCGTGCCTGCAGGGTGGCTGGGAGGAAAGGGCCACCACGGCCAAGAGCTGGGGAGAGCCTTGCTGTGCCTTTCATCCCCCTTCCATCAGAGAGAGAAAAAAAAAAAAAAAAAAGCTGAATCTAACAGGAGATTCCTATTTAGGACAGCGTAAAGCAGAAATGAGAAAGGAAAACTGTTAGGTGAGGTATTTCTGTGCCTCTTCCTGGTTTCTGCAGCCTCTGTCAGAGATTCAAACCTTGATTTAGAGCAACCGCAGGGTGCTGATTATTGATCTGCAACCACCCCACCCCACTCGCTGCCACTGAGCCATCCAACCTACAGCAGCGATTCCCACACCTACGCAGCCTCTTCGCACAAGAACTGAGCCCAGTGAGACACTGCCATTTTGAAACCACTTCTGTAGAGCCCTCACGGCGTTCTCCTTCGACGTCTATTCCAGCTCCCTCCATCCTCAGCACAGCCCATCACTGTTGGAGACCCTCTTGACTTAGCATTAAATATATTGATCTGGGATACCCAAAATGGGAGTCAGATAACTTTTTTTTTCACTAGGAGTCCTAGGACCCTTGTAACTCTTGGGAAAACCCACGTGTTGGCTTCTCCAGCATCCCCTTGAGACCCCACAGCAGACTGGGTCTCCAACTCTCCTATTTTTCAAGATACATTGCAGACTGTTTTTTCCCCTCTGCAAAGTATAAAATCTGAGATTTGCTCAACTGAACTGACCAGAGAACCTTTCACTCTCTGTCTCTTTCAAACACTAGACACTGCCAAAACTGGAAGCATGTATTTGCCAGAGGCAAACTGTTTGCAGCATTCAGCCATCAAGACTTCAGTCTCTGTGGCTTCAACAAGCTTCAGCGAGAGCTATCTGCCCATCAGCCCGAAATGTTTCTATCTGTTCTGACAAAAACAGTCATGTAATGAGAAAATGAAACTGGCAATTTTCCATATAAAACAAGAAAACTTCACAATTTTTCTCCTGTGCCTTAAATATACAAGTTGAAAGGTCTGTGCTCTATATTGCTCATTTCTCCAAAATCTAATTTTAATGACCTGCTAATCTTTGCGGACAGATTGTGAAAAAGGTGAGAATTCTACTGTGTGTTTGGAGGCTAGCAAGTGGATTTGATATAACATTACCTTTTAAATGGCAGCAGTTACTTGTAGCCCTGCTTGAACTATCAGACGTGCTGCTTTCAGTAGCAAGCTGGCTTGCACATGAGCAACAAAACCCAAATGCTCATGGGCAGAGATCCCATTTAACAACAGCAGAACCTGGCACTGCATTAAGTGCATTTAGCACATCTGCAGATTTGCATTTGTGCATGCTGGTTGCCGTTTGGTAACAGAAACTTGCATTATATATCAGAATCCAAGAAGAAATGCTTCCTGCTGAGGCATACAGTGAGTAGCCAAAGCAGTCCATGACTACCACCAAGAAGTATGCTTCCACATCTCAGGCTACAAGGAGAACTCAAGGGGGCTTAGGCAACTGAAACCACCATTTGCTGTCTTCATGCTAAGATTAAGCATAAACTAAAACCTAATATTTCCTACTGCTTCAGGCTGGTTGACCCTCCTGATTTCAAGGGATTTCAGCATGGGTGGACTTAAAGCTGTCATTTCACATTGCCAGGAAAGAGATCAGAATGTGATTCCAAGCTACCAGAGATGTGTTTTGCTGGGCTTAAAAATAATAATAAGCTAAGAAGTACAAGAGAAAAGTCTGCTTTGGGGTCTGTTGGGTATTTGCAAGCTGGAAAGGTGGCAGATCAATTCACAATGAGGTGTGGTAGCAGAGAAAAGATTATGAACAGGGAAAATGCACAGGGTTGGATTTCCTTCTATTCATCACGCTCATGGAAATAGGCAATTGGAGGGGAGGATGTAGGAAGAGGAACTGGGGATGTAAGCAGTTATTTAACCATGAAAGCACATGGGTTATTGGCTAGCTTGCATGTATTATGTGGATAATTTTTACCTGGAACTAGGGCTTCTCCCCAGTGTGTAATTTACAGTGGCGATATGAAATCTGCCATCTTTAAAAGAGGCATATTAACAAAGATTGGAAATTGCTGCTTAGGCTGTACAGATGCAGAATGACTCCCAAACACTGCTGCTCCGTGTGTGTAACTACATCTCCCGTCAGCACAGCAAACACCAGTTTGCTTGACACAAGCTTGCTGTGACCCTTTCCCCGTGACCGCCACCACTCATTGTGATCTTCTCACGTTATTCCCTCAAGACATCAGTGCGTATCTTCGAAGGAACCCCAGTCTATGTTCAAAGAGAAAGAACAAAACTGCTGCTACTTAACGTATGTGCACTTTTATGCGGTGACTGCTGATCTGTCACTTTCTTTCATCTTTTGCCTCCTTTTCCACGTAACCATGCAGTGTAGGAAGTAATCCTGGCTGCCAATACCTAGAACTTCATGCTCTGGCTGGTAAGCACAAAAATCCAAAACATCATGACAATACAAAACCAGAAAGATGTGATCTTACAATAAGCTTAAACCGCAGAAACTAACAGGAAATTCAACCTGGATTACCAAGGCTGTTACGTATTACCTTTTCTATAAATCTTAACCAAACATTAAAGGGAAGGAAATACTACAAATATGATTTTCTCGTACTGATTTGTGTGAATGCAGTTAGGCTCATATTGACAGAAATACAGCTGATCCACATCCTGCTCTCAGCTGGAAGATCTCATGGGCTACACAACAGCAAGTTTGTGAACAAGGTTTTAGACGAGGTTTAGACCCTCGTCTAAAATGATGGGCAACATCCCTAATGCCAAAGTAGGATCGAGGTAGGATCGGTTCCAAGGATAGAAAAAGTACATGGGCAAAAAATATACCTATTTCTCCATCCCAGAAAAACTGGCCACATAGAAGAGACAAAGTAGCATTCATTGTAGAGAAAAAATAATAATTAAAAAAAATATACATTTTAAAGAAGATCCAGCAGTTAGTTTTGCTACTTTTCAGGGCAGACAGAACTACCAATCTCATTTAAAAGGCACTAAGGGATAGCTGCCCTACCAAAACAAACATTCAGCATCTTCCTATCTTGTCTTTCCTTAGCAATTCATCTGCTTTCAGTATTAATGGCGTTGTTAAAAATGGAAATTTTTCCAGGGGAAAAATTGCTGTTGACAAATGGATCTGGAGGAACAGGACTACTGCCTGCTCCTGTGTTGTACTGCTAGCAGGAGATCTCTGTGCAGATGCCTCTTAATTAGTCATCCGAAGACTTGCAGCAATCACGCCATACATATTGTCTGGCTGCAGTTTCCACATTCCATGTAATGACAAGTGCTATTAATGAGACAGCTGAAGACAGGAGAAGTTCTCTGCCTTTCGGGTTTTAAGCTGTAGTACAAGAGCGTTTCTTTCCTATCTGGCCGTAAATCAAGATCAATCTGAGGCTCAACGCCTTTCCATCAGTATTACCTCATCTTACCTCTGTTTTAATACCAGCAGTATTGTTTTATATCTTTTTTTATAGTCCATTAATTTCAAAGTCCTATGGAACACTTTGCAGTAATTTTGTAGACTACATTAATTTCTCACGGCAATAGCTAGGCTGGAGAATTGCAGATCACTGAGCAAAAAGTGATGGTTTTGCTACTTGGGTCTTTTGGGATTTGAAAGATATTTTTCCTTCTTTTCTAGCCCCTGACACTGGCACAGTTATGCAATGACCATAGGTTAGCAGGAGCTAACTATAGGAGACTGTATACGTTCATAAATCGTGAGGTAGGTTTACCATTTACTAGATAATCAGATAAAATCCAGTTAGTCTTTTTTATTTATTTTTTCTTTCTTTTTTTTTTTCTGCTAGGTATTGCATTATTTGTTCAAACCCCAGAAGATTTACCTCCTGCATTTCTCTCAAGCTACAGGTTCCATTTTGTCAAAAGGTATCGTTGGGGAATTAACAGCCTGCAGGCAAAGCCTTCAATTAGGTCAAACCTGGGGCCAGAAAGCTCTCAGGTTCTCGGAGCAATAAGAAACAATGGGATTTCAGTCTGGAAAAAAGGCAGCTCTGTTTCAACAGCTGAAGTACTTACACTTACTCCCCCAAAGAATAATAGCTCCAACCTTACCTGTGAGGCCGTACTTGAATGCTAATGCCGTGTGGCCTTATATCAGACCGCTAAGTGGCCTGCTTGCTTTCTGTACTGGGAAGTAATGCATTACTGCACCCAGAGCTCTCCACTAGGCTTAGGGGACAAAGCATCCAGAAGAGCAGTTTCAATTTTTTCCTAAGTGGCATCAGAAACAGGAGCACAACTCTCAGGGAAGATGGAACAAATGGGTAAGTGAAGGCAATGCTCCGAATGGCTCCTCCCCAACACATTCACCCCATGCTTTTGTTCCTCTGTGCTTCAATAAATTAAACAACAAGCAGGATATTGATTAATACAGAACCATAAAAACAAACCTCAGTTAAGAGTAAAAAGCTCATGAACCCAGTGAATCTCCCGCTGAACTTGGGTGTAGAGAGCCTGACACAGCCAGGAGCAGGGTGCCTGGTACAGCAGAAGAGTCTGGCAGTGAATATTTGTCTCTGACAGCTTCCTTTTGAAGCCTCCATCTTTCCCTGCCCAGCAGCTCTGCCATGCTCAGTGTACCCGCTCTGGAACAGGCACACGGCTCGTTGGCAGCCTGTTATTTGCAGCCTTCCTTCCTGCACCGGTGAGCTGACCGGACCAGCCTCCTACAGCACACACTCCTCCAGCGCTATCTCTTACTTACCCGGGGACCTTTAACGGGCTGCTGCAAAACACTGGTGCTAAAAAAACACAACCAAAGGCACCATCACCCCAGCCCTGAAGCCCTCGTCCTGTATAAAGCTGCTGAAATCCTGGCCTCACTTGAATGTTTATTTTAGGACACCGGCTTCTGCAGGGATGCGATGCCACTCTTTGCTTTTATTAACTAAAGGAGTGAATTGAAAATACGCAGGATTTGGAGGAATTCTCTCCAGCAGAACACGCAGTGCTTCGGTTACTCAGATTTTAACCACAGATCCTCTCAACTTGTTACAGATACCAGTTCCCCTCTGTCCTAGATGCAGTGTTAATCACACATTCATCACTGCAAATTGACAACATAAATGCTGACTTGTGCAAACAATGTTAGAGAAAATGGTGTTCTTGCTGCAGAAGTGAATTACCCAGCCTTTCAAGCTCTCCACACTTCTCGGTTTTATGTAAACTCTAATTCCTAAGCCTTTGTTCTGCCTTTAAAGGTCACACAGTTGAAGGCTATGAAGCATAGCGTGTGTTCCCACTGATATTAAAACAATGTTTACTATATCATGCACATAAACGTAAAGAAGAAACAGTTTGCAACCTGCTGTTAATAAGAGATGATTTATGAGAGAGCATTGTTCCGAGTATCAACATGTGGAATGTACAAATCTGATCTTAATCACGCACGGTGATTTTTTTGGTGTGTGTTTTCAAGTAAAGCCTCCACAGCGCCCTGCAATCACACGAACTTCTGGTGACACTGTATTTGACTGATTAAACTCTTAATCTCGCCAGGGCTTAACTTCAGGAATACAAGCAGGCTTTTCAGATTCAAGCATATGATTGCACATTTGCAAGCTCAGGATTTCATTTGCATATTCAAATTGCAGAACTGCATCTTCCCTTTGTCTGCGTACGGCCAACTATAGCACTCCAAATGCTAAACAACAACCGTAGAGTTGGGCAGTATTTTTAGCATCTCTGTGGTGCACTTCTATCTTTAGCTGCTGTGTTCAAAAAACAATCCCAGAGGACACTGCATAGCTAACATAGCTCAGGATCTTCATCACGTTCAATTTTTCTCCTGAAACATGGTGAAAGCAGACTATATGAGAGGCCAAGCCATGGCCAGACAAGGTTTCCTACTGTCCGGAGCAGAGCAGAACTGCATCGAAGGATTAAAACATGCAAACAGGAGAGCATTCTGCCCTGCAGAGGGGACGGAGGTTGCTGTGACTTCCTCGGGGGGAAAATACAGCTCTACACCCTGGCTGTGCTCTGTGCAGATAAATCAAGGAGGACAGTGAAGGATTTCTGCACGTTGTTTCCTAGCAGGATGTGCCCATGGGTTCATGGCAAATTTCTGGTCAAAGTTTAACCCTGCACGAGAAGTTAATAATTGAACTTGCCAAATCATCACAATTTCTAAATCCAACTGTGTCTTGTTTTTACAAAGAGGCATCTTAAACCAGTGAGCCATTTTATTAGGCTCATGCTCATGAAACAAAAACATGTGTTAGCTCTTGAGTGCCAAGTATCATCCTGGAGGGTTACCAATCCCTGTTACAGATTTTGTAGCCAGACTGCAGTTATCTGTCATAACAGAAGAGGTAGTTTTCAATACACAGAATGAAGCACGTTGCTCGGTTCGGGAATACTTTACGTGGTCCTGGTCTCTGTGTAGAGCCATGAAAGAGATGTACTGCAGGGGTGCTGGGGAGGAAGAGCTTAAACCTGACTGCTGACTGCAGCCAGACTGTCCCATGGGAGCCTCCAGGAAGGTTTGGGTTGCCCCCAAGCCTGTTCCTCCGTTCTCTGGAGGTATTTTTGAAAATGTCTACAACATCACCAGTTCCAAGATGCAACCATAGCAGCTGGGTCAAGTCTGAGTGTGGAGGAAGCATTTTAGAGTCATCTGGATGAGGTGTTTCAAAACTGCAGGTTTACCACAAAGAAAGAAAGAACTCGTCATGGGAATGGCTGTACTAATCAGATGATTGATCTCTGAAACTTCGAATCTGAAATGGTTTCCACAGAGCTGGAGCTGCATGCAGAGACAACAACCTCTAGTATCTTGACATACAGAGGGAGCACTTAGGGAGTCCCAGGTATTCTGTTAAGGTGAAGGGAAAGAAACTACAAAAAGGAACTACTTTTTCATAAAGTGCCTTAGCTGAGGTCTGCAGATGAGCCTAGCTGAGCTTGTTGGCTCCAATTTAATTTTAAGGGGACAACATGAAACTCCTTAGAAAACCTTAGACCTTGTGAGTGCTTCACAAACAGGCTCTCCATCTCCCCATCTACACTTCCTTTCTCTCCCATTACCACAGCCTTTCAAATGCTGTTATTAAAGTTCTTCAGATGATACGGGGTCTTTCCAAATAGACTTGTGTTCAGCAGTTCCTTCTGCCCTGCCGTGGGTATGGCCGTGCTCCTGGGAGGTGTGCGACCAGGGGAAGCAGCCCCAGGGCCAGGAGGGTGGCAGCAGAGCAAGGCTGAGATGTGCAGGCAGCAGCAGCCGGGCTGCAGCACTTACTGGGTGTTGGGTCTGCAGCACACGTCTGCAGATCTCCTCTCCTCTTTTCCATACAGCACGTCTTCTATCAAGAATATCACAGCTCACATTTGAACTGCTCACGTTATGTAACAGCAGCGTTAGGTTAAGGAGAAAAGAAAAAAACACTGGTAGTTTGTTTTTTTCTGAGCCCTTCCTTACAAGACTTAATTTTTAAACAAGTGGAGGCTTCCCCATGCCCAGATGTGAGGCTGGCATCCCATCCCCTTCATCCTGCTGAGGGCTCCTCAACTCAGGACCGTAGTTTGCAAGGTTTGGCCTTCCTAAGCAGCAGTGATACCAGAGGAAAACTCGCTGCATAATTCTGGTCATCAACAGTAAATTACCCTTCCATTTTCTAATACAGACATGCTTCTAGAGATGAGCAAACACGTTCTTTAAAGGTCAGAGCATTTGAACTACATGAACCTAGTTTGGGATAAAAAAACTGTTGTTGTCTTTTAGTTATGACATTTCAGTTTACCCACAAGAATTACACTACTTCCCCTTAAAGTCTTCAAGCCCATGAACGTATTTTTTCTCCCAGTGTTGGAAAGTGATGAAGGTAAAAATGCTAACGCTCTTTTTCTGTGTCAGCTTAGCTCAGCTGTCACCAAATCCACTGATTTGTCAAGAATAAAACTATTTCTCCACCGTGAGCTCGAGCTGCCCACAGATGTGTGCGTGGGGATGCCCTCGGTGCCCCCTTGGGAAGGGGCAGGAGGAACCTGACTTGCCTGGGAAGCAGCCCAGGAGAGCCACACGTGGGCACTTCCAGCAAACTCTGCAAACCTGAAGGAAAACAGAGCTAAAGGGCCAGTAACTTTCATTTTTTTTCTGAAAGAAGGGAAGAAACTTCCTCTTTCAGTTACAGTTAGGTGGCCTGGTGGGGACATAACTGCTGCAACGATCAGGAAACGCCGGTCACATCAGACGGCTGTGCCGAGTGCCGCTGGAGAACTGCACGGGCCTCCAAAACTGGGAGCAAATGCTTGGATTTACTGGAAGTGCTCCAAATAGTCAAAAAAGCCATAATAAACAGCACTGTGTCCACCTTCCAGCTGAAGGGTGTTAAGGGAACTGCAGGAGCGCCAGTTTAACCCCAGCCCAGGGAGCAGAGGGCCCCTTCGTTTCCAGAGAGCTGCCTGAGGCGACTGCAGCCCTTCTGCCTGGAGCTGGCAGTGGTGGAGGGCAGCCTCGCATTTCAGTGGCACAGGGGCTGTCACCTACTGCTCTGCAGCAGGGAATGCAGCTGAGGGAAGCTTTCCAAAAGGACTAACTTGATTACTTCCAAGCGCCTGCCGTGGCTGTAACCCCTCACCTCCATCCCCATCGCTACGCGAAGCTCCTGCCAGCTCAGCCTGGGCCCCGACAATATTTGCAGCATGCATCACTGAGCCTCGACACGCGTTTCGTAAGCCTCCCGTTCCCAAGATCCCAATGGAGCCGACTTCTCAGTTGCAACACTGAACGTCTGACCCAGCACCAGCTCCAGCAGAGCCACCCCTGGTGTCACCATCACCACCACCAGCTGGTGGCACGGGCAGCCCCTCCGCCAGCCGTGCAGCTGCCTTGGGGCACAGAGCTTCAAACCAAACCTACTTCCCACTGAGGTTGCTTGCGGGGACTGCAGAGAAACTGTACCTGGTTTCCTCTGCTTCAGCCCCCGGATTCACCCGACGTGGTGTAGGAAACGGGCAGGAAATGTCAGCCTCACGTATCACAGCACTTCTCCCCCTCCACTCCGTGCCGTGTCTGAGCAGCACCGGCACCTGGCCTTGCACTTGTACAGCCTTGCTTACACACTTCTGAAGCTGACATAGGGCCAAGTACAAATAAAAACCCGAATACCTTGCCTAATTTATTTTATTTTTTATAAAGGAGGCTTGACACCCTGTTTCATGCCTATTTGTATTCAACGCTGACACAAATTGAACATTTCCAACCTTTTTTTTTTTTTTTTTAAGAACCACAAAAAAATTAAAAACCTCAACCTATTTTGCACTCCTTCTGGTACCTGTGCTAAGAACCGATATTTCTGGAGCTCTGTACAGACACAAAAGGTGCCGATGCCCCAAAAAAGCATACTATGATTAAACCCAGCAGTTAGGCTTCAGCTATGAGATTTCTCCCTTTCATGTTCATCTTAAATTTGCTTCCTTTAAAAAATCCAAGGCGGAAAAAACAATGAAGACAGAGTCCTTCACCTTGCTTCTTTGCACAATCATTTGGACAATGGATGTAAAAGGGCACTTTACTAACCTGGCAGCATTTTATAATCACAGGTGCGGATCACAGCATAAGGAGTGAGGAGGTGCAATGAGACTCAGCATGCTTCTCTGACAAAACTGCCCCTCTTTTCTTCTTCAACACCTTGAACTGAAATGCAGTTTTCCTGTTTTGCCTCCCCATTAATTACATAAGAACAAGGAAAGATAAATGTCAAGTGTATCTTTGAAGGAAAAGCGCACCACAACTTATCAGTCCTCAAATGAAAAAAATAATCTCCTTCTTCCCGGATTACTCCTGTCTTTGTACAACCGTTATCTCACCTTTTTGTGTTTTCTATTGATTGCCAAGCAAACAGCCAATATATCATTATATTGATTATATCATTAGTGAATTTACAGCTCATAAAAGACCATCCAGCATCTTCACCATGCCATTTATGCTGCCGATCACTTCTGAGGAATCCAGCCCGTGCTACCTCTTGTCACAGCCGTCAGAAGTAACTCTCAATACCGAGCCCACTTTAAAGACCTGCACTACTGCTTAACCAGACACCAAGAATAACAAACACATGGGAGAAGCAGGGTTACACGAGGGTGGACTTTGCATTTAAGGAAGTTTCTTTTCCCAGCAGCACACGGCGTGTTGCTCTGCGTGGCGTTTCCTTATTTTCGTGAGATAAATCTGTTCTGTAGCGAGACAGACACCAACTCAGAAGTGTCAACATGAGCAACTCCCTGAAAACAAACGCTGCTCGTTTATGATACAGCATTTCTAACGAGGAATGGGAGCCTGAACTGTGGGGCAAGAGCTGCAAGTACCGATGGCAAAGCATGAGGCCCGGCAGGACTTGCAGCAGGTGTGAGGATGCGGCTCTCTTGTGGTGCTCTTTTAGTTCGGGGTTTCTGAAAATAAGAGATTCAACTTGTGTTTCTAAAATCCCCACGAGCTCTTGCCTTGAGCAGGAGGGAGGGAAGGCGAGCAAACTTCTTGCATGCCCTAAACTTGCTGATGGTTTGTGCTCAACAGTAAGGGCAGCCCAAGAACAAGGAGGAATTTTTGTTGCTTCTTAAAAACGTGTTTATGCTTTTCTCCACGTGAGAAAGCGACAGCAGCCCTCACCAGCACATAATGCAGTCCTGGTTTCCGAAGCACACCAGTGCCAAGCAGCTGAACACGTTTAATGGAAACCTGCTCCATTACTGAGCTGAACCATCAAGCCGTCATGTGAGGATGGCAAACAATCCCAGGAAGAGCTGCTGTCTTTCCATGCTGAACAAAAAGCTATTTACAGTCAGAGAAATAATGCAACTGCTCACGCTGCCCTGCCTCCCTCTCCAAAGCACCTGCATACAACTCTCCCCTGGTTCCTGCTATGGATTTAAAGGAGCAAAACTTCCCTTCTGCGTGCACTTCTCCTGGTGCCCACAGATGTACCCTGGAGCCCACTTTGCCACCTGATGATGCCAATTGCAGGTCTCGGGTCCAGGCTCTCCACTGCCTCTTGGATCAAACACGTTTCTCTCAGGGTACCTCAGTGCTCATCAGTGATATCTTTTAAATAAAAGCAGGACCCATTTTTTTCTCCTTGAAAATCTCTCTTTGCTACTGTTTTTGCAGTATTCCCTACCCAGAGCAATCGCTGCTCTGTTTTACACCTCGACCTAGACTGCAGAAACGGCTGGAAACTTTTCTGCTGATTTCAGCAGGTGTTCCTCTGCCCATCTTCTGGGGCTCCTCTGAGAAAGAACGATCATTGCATCTTTTATAAGCTCCATACCTGCGTACACAGAGTTTGCTGCTTCTGTATTCACAGTATTTGACCCATTTAAAACCCCCGTGCAGCACCACCGACTGCACAGCACACAAAGCTGTGTCTAACACCACCGTTTGTATCCAAAGCCTGAGACAACAATCAAGACAAACCTAGCAGCAACTGCGGCGCAAGCTGTGCGGGGAGGTTCAGAGGGGGCCCTAAAGCTGCAATTTGCATTTAATGTTTTTGCCGTTAGCTCAAGCTTTAGGTGAAATAACAACAAAAAAAACTCATTAGGCAGAATAAACTGAAGGTAAAGTCTGGCAATCCTAACTCGGTGCTCGCTCACTTGACGGGCAATGCGATGCCACCTCCCGTGCTGAAGATTTAACTTCTGCAATTTTGGCTTTGAGAAAAGAATCAGCACCCCCACTTCAAGTATGCTCATCAAGGAATTCCTAACAACAGGAAGCCTGCGGGCAGTGATTTCCCCAAAGCTCTTCCCTTCCACGTACAGGACAGCTGCTTTGCGCCCAAAGCGCCAGGCCGTGGCAGTGGGCTGCTCTGGTTTACAAGCAAGGTGTTTAAAACCAGGCAATCTAATTATTGACCTGATAGTCCACAGCATCTGCAGTCAGCGAAATTTAAAAGATGCAAAATATTGACAAGATCAGACAAATACATAATGAGGGAGTTATTAAAATGCAAATTGCCTGCCTTCTGGTACTGCCGTGGCGCACGGCACGGGACCCCAGAGCCCGCAGCGAGCCGCAGCCGCCTCCGAGCCCTGCACTGGCGGCGAGGGGGGAGAGAGATGGAGCTGGGGGTAAGGGGAGGGCAGGGCTCCCACACACAGCCAGATGGGCCCCCACGTCCCGGGGACCCCCAGAGGGACACGGTGACAGTGGGGAGCTGCTTGGGACCAGGTCTTCTTTGGGTGAGCAGCCAGAAAGAGAAACTTTTGACGAGTTGGTCAAACTAGACATAAAAATTCACCAAAGGCACCACAGTGAGATTTAGTTGAAAAGAAGTCCAAAGAAAGGAGGTGAAGGAAATGTTGGCTTTCCAAGCTGCTGCGGGATGCTTGGACCAGGCTCCAAGAAGAAAAACCCTGGCCTGGCAAGAGAAGTCCTAACTGAGGGTGGAGGAGGGTGTCAGTACAAGTCACCTCACTCCCTCCTTTCTCTCCTATCCCCCCCAAGTTTTTCTTGTCATTTAAATAGGCTTATAATCCCACGTCTAGTATATGCTTATTATTTCACTTTGCAGACACATTCTTCTATGTCTGAGGGCTGCGTATGCGTCTGGAGGTCTATAATAGAAGCAAAATAACACCATTCCCAGCTGTGGGCTGGAAGATCTGAGCCCCCACCAGGAGAAAACATTGATGGATATTATAATTTCAGGCGACGTGTTTCAATCATGTTATAATTGCTGCAACAGTCTCTAAAAACGATGCCAGTGTAGATGGTGACACCCAATTAACAGGCGAATACTAAGGGGGAGGTTAAATGCTAATTTTACGTTGGCGTTTAGCCTGAGAACTTCATTATGCCATCTTCTATTTTAAACTGTAGCGATCCCACCTTGTGCCGTGCTGCCATCCGCACTCGTTCAGTGCTGCACGCATCCCAGTAACTCCTGAGACAGACACGGTGCTAGGTACCTGCCCCAAACGGGGTAATATTCACATTCCTGCCCCAAAAAAGCTTGCAGTAACTCTCAAGCTGAGCTTTATCAACCCAGGGAGACCGAGGGCAGGCTGTTAACGTGGAGGTTCGGAGGTTTTCTTACTGCCTTAGAAGGCAGGAGGCTGCTGGGGCCCTGTCTGGATGGCACACAGGAGCCCAGGGCGGAGGGCATGCATAAGGCATTAGGGGCGTGCAGCACCACGAGCAGCATCGGCACAAAGCCGGGTCTCTGTCTCACCTTCCAGATAAAGAAAGTCTGAAATAACGGAGCTGAACACATGCAGGTGACAGCCAAGGTACAGAAACAACTCGAAAAGCAGAACAGCGTACTTGAAGCTCCAGCCCAGACTGTGGTAACGCTGGATTGAATTTGCAGAGAAATTAGCGGCCTCGTTAGCTGTGGATAGATGCACAACTGCCCCAAATTGAAACTCCCTCCTTTCCCCAGCTTGCAACAGCCATCACAATCCGTGCAGCTGAATGAAAGCTGAAAAAGCATTTGGAGCTGTGCAATTTTGCTGCGGCGAGTCCAGTAACAAACGAAGGGAAGAAGGGTGGCAGCACTGATAATCTTTATATCACAAACACATTTTCTGCAAAGCAACCCACCATTGTTCGTATGTAAAGTACGTGGTGCTGCTAGCAGGGAACGGACCGGCCTGCGTGTTACAGATAGTCATTAGATGGCAGATTCCCTCCGATTGCGACTCCGAACAAACATTTCTTGCATCCCTGCTTTTTTTAATAAATTCACAAGATACACAACATGGCTGCATTATGCCGCTCCAGACAGCAGTTTAAAATGCAGTGTTAGATATTTCTGCTGTGTAATATCACACATAAATTATTAACAAAAGTTACGGAGTGGAAGCAGAGCAAAGCTTCATCTGTCCAAGGAAAGGCGGCTCCTGAACTGTGCCGAGCATCGTCCCCCAGCTCCCAGGGCAAAGTGGATGCAGGCAGCGCGGTACCCAGGAGCCCTGGTCCCCACTGTACCTGTCCTTCACCTCCCTGTCCTTCTCCCTCAAGCAATTAAAGTCCTGAAGGCTCCTTAGCAAGCCACATTTCTCGCTCTCTCCCTCACGCTGGAGCATTAACAGCTAGGTGGGGTTTACTGGTTTACACGCAAAGTCTTTTTCCTAAAGCTAAAATGCTTGGATGGATGTGAGCAGCCTTGGTCACATGCAAGGAAGCCCAGTCCGTTACTTATCAGTTGATTTGGCTTCACACCAAGAGTAACACGCTGCTAGGAAGGGCCAACGCGGTGTGAAAAGGGAGCTGTTGCATGAGGCTACACTCCGTTCATCTGACTGAACTGACGTGCTCCTAGGACAGGAGCTCAAAACAAATTTTGGCTATTGCCCCAAGCATGGCAGGGAAGGGAGCAGCAGCCTGGTTGCCCTCTGATGCCACCACTATGAGAGGCAGCCAAAAAAAATACAGAAACCTCCTGAAAGTCAACGTGAGGCAAGCTCTGTCACAGCATCATCTTTCACCAAAATAATATGTCAGGTTTGAGAGAGAAATCCCCGCCGCCAGAGCAGGAAAAAAAATACATCGAAAAGTCAAAAATTCCAGGCTCGCTACACTTACTGTAATTGTCCTTTATAAGAAGAGCCCTCTAGTTATGTGAAATGACATTACCTCAGAGCCCCAGGCTCCCAGTTCTATGAACAGGAAGGAAGCAGACACACATCTCTTTAAGAGCCGTTTCCTCTCTGCTCTATTAATTTCGGAGATTAAGCAAGCCACTCCTTTGTGGCATAATAGAGCAAGATAGAGCCATTGTGTTTGCTGAGACTCCTGCTAACTGGGTTGCTGCCTTGGGGTGGGGGGATGCTGCAGCACTCAGTGCTCAGACGGAAAGCCAGAAAACTTCAGGCTGCGCTAAAGCCCCCCCTTTCCTTTTAAATCATTATTTCAGTGCAAATGAAACCAGCACCCCCCTGCCTCCCCCCCACCTCTGAGGAGGATTTTGGTGTCTCACAGCCACAGCTCAGTGCCAGAAAACAAACAGTCGCATCAGACAAGGAATTCTCTTTTCCAGGGCCACAAATCAACAGCACTTATTTAATCAGGATTTTTTCCTCTGGACACACACCCCCCTCACCTTCCTGTCCCTCCCTCCCCACAGCTTTGAAGCGGCGGCACTCAATTCCCCATCACTTTTATTTTATTTTGTTTTGAAAAGAAGCCCCACACCCCTTTTTGCTGTTCCTGCACAGCACAAAGCCCTTCACGTTGGGAGCATGGCAGGGCCTGGAGCTCCCCAAAGGAACAGCAAGCAGCTGGGGAAGACTTGGGCACTGCCAGACCAAGTTGGACCCCCTGCTCCCAGCCTGGGTTTTCAGGCCTCCTTCGAATGCTGATGTTTATGATTTGTCCCCAACTTTCCAGATTTCTTTCCGGACCATTAGGGACATGAGGCTGGAAGCTCGGGGCAGGAGGAGGAAGATGGCACACGCTCACGGCCTTGGAGCCCCAGCAGCAGCAGGAGGAGCAGAGAGCTGCTGGCTGGCACGGAAAGGCAGCAGCCCCGACGCTGCTCCTACTGTACCTTCCCTTGCAGCACGGAGCCGGGAACACAAAACCCACCCAGATAAAACAATCTGCCCATTCAGCAGCTTTCTTTTCACAAGCTGCTTCATCTTTACAGCCTGCCCCCCTGCCCCCCGCCTTCCCGGGCTGAGATTGAAAACTTCAGAAAGAAAAGAAAAGGCGAAAGGAGTTGTGCAGACAAAGCCCCGATTCTCCGCAGGCACACCAGCAAACACGGTCACGGTGCTCTGGACACGGTGCTGGCCAAGTCGCTGCGCTGTGGCCTGGAGGAGTTTGCTCCCCAGGCTTCGCTTCAGGTTTTGGGACCCTGCCCCGATGAGCAAGGAGGGAGCTGCAGCTCCTCAGCTTTCCTGGCCGTGCTGGGGCCGGGGCTGCCAGCTGGGTATGCACAAACTCTGCGCCTTCTCCAGCAGCTCCCTCCTGGGGCTGCCCCACGCGAGAGTGCTGGGCTGGCTTCTTGGTGGTGTGGGGTTTTTATTTTTTTTTTTTTAATGAGGCTTTTTCCTGTGAGGTGGAGGTACTTTTCCAGTGTTAGCAGCAGTGTAGCAGTTCCCCAGTTCATACCTCACAGGTGACTGAGCAGCACTCAGGCACCAGCACGTAGCTGTTACTTCTGGACTGAGCAGGGTGTGAATCTGCAACTAGAGGCACGTAACACTCCATTCCTTGTGGCCTCTAGACTCCTCCTTAATAAACTGAACTAAAACTCAGTTGTTTTTCACTTTGGTCTTTCTTTTCCTACAGTTGCAACCAATCTATGCAACGCACACCCCTTACCCCCTCCTCCAGCACGGAGACATGCAGGGAATCTCAGCAGCACCACTCATCCAGAACACATCCCTGCACTTGGCATCACATTGGTGTTGTCTCTGAACAGCTTTTTTCCCTGTATGCTGAAAATTTCACCCAAAATGCAGGCCCCACTGGCGGGCACACCATCATCCTCCATCCACACCCATGGTCCTAAAGCACTGGGGGCTGTGGGCACCATCCCCAGCTCCTGGTGGGGACATCGCCGGTGCCTGGATGTGCTCCTGGACACCTCTGCTAGGGCAGATGTCAGAGTCTGCACTGAGCTGCATTAAAAGACGCGTGTTGGTCTTCACAAAGTGCTTTGCAGGAAGGATGGCGGGGGAAGCAGCCTACCTGAGCAGTCTTGGAAGACCTAACAGGCAGGATTTATTAGTTTTAATATTAAAATATTAAAAAACCTACCCTGATCATAAACTCAGGGGCTTTGAATCACTGGAGAAAGAGACATGGATTATTTTTTTTTTAAATGTAATTTTGGAGTTTAGAAGCCCAGAATAAGTGGCAATATTAAAATCATCAGTCAAAGCAACCCTGTCTCCAGCACACAAACATTTTCTCACATCTTCTATAAACGCAAATCTTATTCTCTCATTACCTTTATGCCAAACCCTAGACAGCAAACAAGCATGTTCTTTGTCACCCTCATCCTCAAGGGGCTGCGGAGGTGCCTCTCCACCCTCTGTCCTTGTCCTGAGGTGGGCTCCCTGTGCTGAAAAGGTTCAAAAACTTCCCCGATTTAACCAGAATTTGGGGGCAGAGAGGGTTTGGAAGAGGACTTCACGTTTGAGGAACTATCATGCTTATTGGAAGGTGTTGCAGCTCCCAGCTCAGGCAAACAGCTAGCCATCAACTTCACACCCTATCTGCACAAATAAAATGTGTCGGGTTCGTTAAAAATGTGAACTTCAGCTGCTTGTATAGGAACATTTTCAAAGTATCAGAATGGCCTCTTAGCTTTCATTTAAATTGATTCCTAACGGCGTAAATAAAATGAAAAGGAATGTTTTTACACAGCCTGTCTAAACCACAGCATACACCAGTTGATAATCAGTGTAATTACCTCGTTCAGACCTGAGTCCTGGTTTCGGCAGGATTTAAATTCTGCCCTTAACATAGCTTCCCTTTCAGATGTGTTAAATCGCAGCTCTGCCATGGAATAGTTACCTTCAAATAGCGTAAAGGAAAAACACAATAGAAACAAACTGCATGAACAGCACTCAGCTCTCCACAGGCACTTGGAACGAAGAAAAGAAAAATGAATGTAAATGAATCAGAGCATAATCTCTCCGAAATCTGGTACTTCATAAAAAATTACCAGTCTTTCTTCGCACAAAGAAATATCTTTGTAATGCTTTGCAAGAAACAAAAGCAGGCGAAGGCATTACAGTGATAAGCTAAAAATTGTTCAACTCTAAAAACAGATTGTAAAGTGAAGGGGAAAAATCCCAGTGAAAGCCGAGTATAAGGCTTCCTAATCTTACACCGAAGGCTTGTAAATGTGCAAGCTCAATACCTCACGACCCTTTTTGAGTAAATAAAGCTTTAAAACGTTCTTTCTTCGGCGTGACTGAATTCCTTCCCAATGTGACCTCAACATGCCATTCCTCTGTCTCTATCTGCCGACGCAGCAGAGCTGCTGACCTTTCACCACTGACCTGCGCAATCAATACGCCGCCGACAAACTCTCGCAAGAGAAATGCTCCACGTGCAAGCTTCTCCCTCTCCCCATGACTTCAGGCAGGGCTGTCGCTGAACTTTTCCTAGGGCCCCGGGCTGTGCCTTACCAGGCAAGATGGGGTTCACAAAATCTTCGTGGGAATTCCCTGACCAAACCTCTGAAACCTGCAGTGGGTTTGCTCTTGCTTGCAGTCCCACGCACTGCTGTCATGCTGTGCGCAGGATCGACAAGATCTCTGCCTTGTGTTAAGGATTGCGCCTTGACTGTCGGTCCAAATTCGCCAAACTCTGCACACACTGCTGGAGAGTAAGATAAATGACATCAGAAAGTACAGAAGCTTATTAAGGACTCGCCCAAACACCGATTTGCAAAGTCTCATCTTAAAGGACGTCATTAACCAAAAAAATGAACACAGTCAATCACAAATGCCTGGAAGAAGATAAGAGATGAAGACGTGTCAGAAAATGATAGTGGTATTATGGAAATGTTTCAACTGCCTTCCAACGCTATAAATCCTGCTGTATTGTTACACTACACCTAACAATAAAAATGTATCCGATGCAATGCTTATATAAATATGATTCAAAAAAGAACTGCATGCCCTGTTTTGAAGAGATATTTGGACTCAAATGGATCTATAATTTACACGTTACAATACATGGGACCAGCAAAGTGCTGCAATGTGTTTTAATGGGGTACAGAAAAGAGAAAAATCATTCCCTGCACTGCTTGCAGCAAACACACTGAAGCATTGATCTAGATATGAGAAGCCAAAAGAATGAAAACTATTAGAGACCGGCCACAATCAGAAACAAAACTAATTAGCCCATACAGTCTTTATCAAACTGAGTGAACTCAAAGGTAGGGCAGAGGTTCAAGTAGTGAAAAGGAACTTCAGGGAATTAAAACTGAAAGAAACACAGTGTAAATTCCTGTTCCTCTGAGCCTATTCCTCTGACGTCTAAAATGCTTAACAGAGATAGAGTTTCTCTTTCTCTCTATAAACATATATACTAATTGAAATTGTATATATATTCTTAAATAAATATAAAATCTAAGGAACACTTGCAGTGGCTCTTAAAATGTTAATATCTTGCTAATGCGAGACACCTGAAATTTGAACACCCAATAAGCCTGCTGAAATTTGTTCAAAATGCTACTTCTCATATGTTTCACATAGTCCAGGAGACCGATTTATTGTTTCTCCCCACCCCCCACCCCCCCATTTAAAAAAGAAAAAAAAAAGGCAGTATGATTGCGACAGTGTTTTGGATTGCTTTGCAAAATTTCTAATGCAGATCAAGATCGAGAGGAGCAGGACGTGACATTCATTTACACAGAGTATTTTTCAGTCACTCTAACTTGAAGGCACGTGCACTTTCTGCGTATCTGTAGGACCCACTAGTGACAAAGATTAGCTCCTTAAAGAGCAGCAAAATTTTCATAAAAGTGATAAAGTGATTAACCTGCTCATGAGAGCAGTGAGTGTTTGTATGACTGCACAGCAGAGCTGAAACACGCAGAGCAGCTCCGACTTCTTAAAATATAAGCAAGTAAGCGTGGTTCACATCCCGTTCCTCCATAGGCCGCACCGATGGATTAACACAATCCCATGCCAAACTTCACCTACGAGCAGCCAAGAGCTATCAAAGCCTTTGAGGAAGGAACTCGGTGCTGCCGCTGGGTGCCCCGGCCCCGCAGCCGAGGCTGCCAGCCGTGCTCCTCGGGCTGAGGCCGCTGCAGCTGGCGGTGCCAGGCCTGCTGCTGCCAAGTAACTTGGTGAAGTGAGAGAATGCACACTTGGGATCTGTACCCATTGGTGTAAGAGTAGGAGTCGAACCTCCTGTCTGGGAGGAAACCACCACAGGTTTCCAGCCACGGGCCTGTGCAGCTCAGGCCCAGCACACAAGGCCTGTAGAAACGCCGGGCTCCCCTCTCTGCTGGTTTCAGCACACGGGACATGGGCTTGGAGAGGCAGGTGCTGCTCAGGACGGCAGGCAGAGATGCAAGCAGGAGCTCTTGGCTGTCAGCCCTTGTCCTCACCAACCTCACACCCTGCCCAAAGCTGCGTCAGCTGTCGGGCTGCGTGGGCACGGGGTTGCGCTGCGGGAGGAAGAAAGCGCAAAGCCTACCCCCTCCCTTGATCTCTTCCCTCGCAGGAAGCCCTTAAGACCCTGATGCTCTCCAGGTCAGAGCTGTGTGGGAATACCCAAGCTGTACTGGGTTGGCTTTGTGGTTTTTGGTTTGTTGAACCTAAGTGGAACGAACTGAAAGTGATGCTTCAAGAAGAAAACAAGAACGCAGCACCAGAGAAGCACCATAAGCAGGTAGATTAATAAAAAAAAAAAGGCTCCTAACTTCTTATCTTTGATGGTATTCAGTACTATTTTAAATATTCTCAAAAGAATCACAAACACACAGAAGGTCATCTGTAAAATCCCTGATGAAGCAATTTAATGCTAAATTAAAGCAGAAACTAGGTAAGCCCAACTCCTGGGATCTCGGGTATTTTTAAAGACTAGAATAGAGTCAGCCCTACCCAAGAACACCGTGTGTTTTCAGCTTTTTAAATATTTATTTCCAAAATTAAATAGAGGAGGTTTAGCTGGTTCTTACAGCTTTAGCAGGAAACAATTTAATTTCCAAGCCAATTGTATATTGACAGTTGGCAACAATGGTTTTGCTTTATAAAAGGAGAATGGGAAAATAGTTGTGCATTTCTGAAACGCTTCCAGAAAATTTCCTTTGAGAACACGTTCAGTGAAAAGTATACAAACAGGCATTAAACATGAATGTAATTTAATAAACATCCACTCAGCTATATGGTGTGATAAATAGGTAATAAGAATGTAATACAGGCATTTAGCTTTCAGCTTCCAAAGGAGCTGGAAGCTAAAACAATAATACTTTCATTAGACTCTCCTGCCTGGCATCAAGAGCCAATTTCCACCTATTAATATGGATTTCTATTACCCGCCTTGTGAATACTGTTAACCCATTTATCAAGCAAGGAGCCATACTTTTGTCACTTATTACAAGCAGAAGGGGAGCAGAAGGATTGCTAAACCATGTCACATTAAAGCATCAGATTAAATCATTTGACCTAGAAGATAAAAAACATTCCACTCACATTTAAAATGAATTAAAAAAAAACCACACACCAACAAACAAACCAAACAACCCCAAACCTGCTCATATTACAGCTACTCAGGCCTTTTGCAGGATCAAATGTTTCCTTGCTGCATCAGAAGAAAAAAAAAAATCACTGTCTGCAGACTAATTGTAAACTCGGTGCATGTGTAATTAAACATGCCTCATTGGTTCTCTTGATATGTCAATAGTGGGTAGGAGGAGGTTGATTTAAGTTAAACGACTCAAGTCTTACTGAACATTTGCCCCTTTCTGTGTCCTCTAAGCAAAGCATCATTTAACAAAACAACCTCAGCCAAATATGAGGAGCTCGGAATTAAGTGTTTATTATTCAGATTACAGCGGTGCCCCAGACACGTCGGGACTGATCCCTTCCCTGGCAGAATCGCTCCCGAGTTCTGCCATGAGCAAACGTGCCCTGAGAGAACGGAGCCGCTCTCCCTGCCGAGCAGAGGCCAGGGAGATGAATGGAGGGACTGCGGTGCTATCGCAGAGATGACAGGCACGCAGCGATTAATCACGTGGCTGCTGCTAAACACACTAAATTCCTGCTTTCCCACAGTGCAGGAGTCTCCTTTTCCTCCTGCCCGGCTCCCAGCTGCAGCCAGCCCTGCTCAGCGGGTCCAGCCATGCACGTAGCCTTACCTCCTCTGGCACCCCGCTGCTCCACTGCTCACCCTGCTGCCTGGGCAGGGAGATGGCAGTGTTCTTCTTGCCTTTCACACTGGATCAGGTTATACAGATCTGTCCCGCTCCAGGGACAGCCCTTTAGCTAACAGGTCTGCCCCCATGCCCACGATAAAAGCTCCGCAGCAGCCACCTCACCCACTTTCCCTGGAGTGATGACCCAAGAGAAGTATGTGTATTCCTCCCACTCTGCACAGCTCAGATGCCAAAAATACTTAAGACCTCAATCCACCAGGGAGAGTCGGGATCAAGCAAAGCAACAGAATGTAAGCAAACTTTCTGAAGTTACAATACTTCTAATTTTTCTGGTCTCTGTTCAGAGGAGGCATTTAAGATATGCGGATTCTTCAAGTGGGATGTCTCAGCTTTCCCTGCTTTATTTCTACCTGCTGTAGGTCAGCAAACCTAGTTCACATGACTTCATCAGACTGCTGCTGGTTTACCCCACTCACCTGGCTCTGCTTGTCTTGATTGAGTTCTGTAAAACTATTGAAATCTGCCAGCATATTCCAACTGCCAACAATTCCATACAAACTCCACCCCTACCACCACCAGCGTCCTGTCCCGTGCAGTTTGTGCCAAGGGACTTCCAAAAGTCCTTCTGAAGAAAGAACATTTCTCCTTTCCTTCTTGGAAATCTTGCAGTGAGCAGAAAGCTGGAGAGTTACTCAGAAGTCATCAAGCCATCAGGCTGCTCATTATAGTCCTGAATGCAATTATTACCAAAAGTAATTCTCTGGGGGGTCCTACGGGCTGGCCAATCTTACAGCCTTTTCAAAGGACTGGAAGAAGTACTGTGGTTTTGTGAAAGCGATTCTGAATGCCTTTCATACTCTTGGCTAGTCATTTTATCCAGTATTTCACCTTTTTGCACGCTGCAAATTCATCCATACCCATCTCTTTCTCAGTGATCCTTTAATCCCTTTCTGTTCGTGTTGCAGCTCAGCACAAGGATGGGTGTATTTCTATAAGCCGAGTACTCAGGAGGCTCTCTCAATATGTATGCATGACGCAAGGAAGAAACATATTTCTGCTGAAGAAGAATCAGAAGTTGAGGTCAGACGTTTTATAGTTTGGCCAGATTCTGATAAGACATATTAGGAATTCATAGGGCTTTTATCATTTTCAACAGCAAGAGGATTAGACTCTATGCTGACAAGAGCAAGAACATCAATTGTTAAGAGAAATATGTGCCACACCGAAACACAGTAAAGCACCTGAAAGACATAACATACTGCCTGATAAAAACACTACAAGCACTTTCAAATTCAGCCCAGTGATGGCTGGCCAAGGCAGTGCTTCATTGGTTTGCCAGAGCCAAAAGTACAAGGATTTTGGTGCTAATACTCAGGAACACAACAGAACTGCAAAGGGATGCTGTGCTTTAAACCACAGCCTCGTGCAACAGCATGTATTTGAACTATGGATAGTAAACTAAAGCTTTGGCTACAGGACAGAAGGAAACATTATGAATCTTTATTTGGATTTAAAAACTGTATCCAGTTAGCTGGCACTACTGATGAAAGGACTCAAGTCTTAAATCCAAACACACATTTCTTTTTCAAATTCACAGAAAGGTAGAGATATCAACTAATAAAAATGATCTTCTGCCTATCTGAAGAAAGATGCACAAACCAAAAAGCATCTCAAACTCACCCTTCTTCCCCCTAAAATATTCAGAGCACCATAAATGTTTACAAACTAAGCGACTTTTTGTACAGAACTTCTAAAACCCTTGACTTTTGATAAGGTTGTGCATCATTTGATTTTAATTACAGATTTTTTTTTTTTATCCCTTAAATTTGACTAAAAATGATGTGATTTACAAAGCAAACAAGCCAGTTAAAGAAAGCTAATTAAATTCACTAGAGACAGTCTTGCTTTTCCCCTCAGTGAGTGTTTATTTCAGCTCCCAGTGCTCTGATAGCTCCTGACAGCTTGCTGGGACACAAGAAAGAAGTAGGTCAGGGTAAGCCGGAATCAGCAACAGAGGATCCCATTAGACAGGCTTGTAGGGTAATACGGAGATCGAGGAAGTGTGTGATGTAGTGACAGTGTTAGAGACACATAACAAACAGCCTGAGGACAGCCTCCAGCAGAACCGGTACGTTTATCTTCTCTCTGCTGTAATGACCCCTCGTACAGCTTATCCAGTTTGTGATTTCTCATACAAGAGGTGCTGTAGAAACCTAATGACAAAAACGCACTCACAGTTCGCTAGATTATGCAAAGCCAGAGGCAACGCGAGCACCGGCTCCCTTCCCACACAGCCCCTACCCGCAGGTTACGCCGCCTGCCAGCCTCCAGAGCAGGCAGCACCGACACCAGCAGAATACGGCCAGCCTCGCGCTAGCTGGGAAGGCAGCGAGCAATCCTCCTGTGCACAGAGATCAAAGGACAACGAGACTGGCTTCTCCTACCCAGCTTCTAAAATATTATCCTGGTGATTACGGTTGAGGTGCCTACAGTGGAGCTGGAAATACCAAAAAGATGGTAGTGAGAAAAGCTGCCTCAGCAGCGAGGCAGCACAGCCCAACTGCGGCGGGGCGCGAAGGATGCTGCTGCTCTCTGCGGTGGGGCCACGGTCAGCTGCTGCTGGCAGCTCCCCACAGCAGCCCCAGCTGCTCCGGTGCCATCCAAACCATCGAGGCACGGTGCACGTACAGCTGCAGATGTGTGTCCTCGTGCCACAGCCCTGCCAAGCAGACAGGAGCGGCTGCAAAGCCTGTGGTTTGTACCGGGGATCCCAGCTGGGGCTGCTGCGCAAGGAAGGGACAGCAGCAGAAGCAGGGAGCAGAGCAAAAATGAAAAAGACAGAAGCGATCAGTGTAAAATATAAAGCACTTCATGTTTCTTCCACTATATTAGTTTGTTTTTTTTTAATGAAAAGTGTATTTTACTGGATATGTGAATATACCTGGACAGTTGCTAGTGCAACAATTCCCTCCTGAAGAAAGGAATGAGTTTTTTATTTTAAAGTGCCTTGGCAATAACAGCAGAAAGCACAGCGCCATAAACTCTGCAGTGTGATGTTCAGTCAGAGGCAGGCTCGAGCTCTGCTCTCCCACTTTTCTTGTTCTCGTGCCTACTGCTCACACCACGGAAAGTTCAAAGTCTCTCGGGCGGGATCTGACAGCCTGCACATACCCAAACATTTCAATTACGAGAGCCAAGTTCCCAGGCTTACACAAAAGCCAGAGATACTCTCCCCAACTCCAAACTGTGTAACTTGCATTAAAAAAGAGCGAGTGTGTGCTATCCTAGGAAATAGGTAAGCTTGACAGGAACAATTTAAACCGCCATGGGCATAAACAAACACAAATGGAGAATGTTGTTTTATTCTGTTCAGAGCTTGATGCATTCCCTTTGCTTGGAGAAGTCTCCAGCAACCACTTAAAGTAAAGTGCGTGAGTTACTTCTCCGAAATGCTGGACTCCACGCTGACAAGGCAGCCTGCATTATTTTCAGAGTCGCATTTTGGTCCCATTCGTTTTCATGTTTATTCGATCAGAGTGCGTCATGTTCAGCGTTTCTCCCACTCTTTGTTTCCAGTCACAACCTTTCTGCAGCACAATTCAGCTCCTGCGCTAGCAGCGCTTCCTGCTCTTCAGGGGGTCACTCTCTCCGGTCATTTGTACCCACCCATTTTCTGACACAACACATCCCTTTCCTGCAATTTTGACCTAAGCAGACAGTTCCACCGTGTCCACTGAGCTCTTGTCTGAGTGACGTCTGTTTGCTCCAACCCTAAGCATGTGTGTAAGATCCCCACTCGGTCAAACGTCTGGAGAAAAGTCCTAAAGGAAAATATGCACATCCTAAAGAAAATACACATTAAGATAAAAGCACTAAAATCAAGGAAGAAGACAACGAGAATGATCAGAGCCCAACTGCCTGCAAGGAAGGAAGGAAGCTTTTAACAGCACTAAAATATAAAATTGATTTGTACACATATTTGATAAAAATCAATACAATTAGCAAGTAACTGAATACTAGAAAGGGAAATTGATTGCTCGAGGGCCCAGAGGACTCAGGGCAATCAGTCCATTCTTCTAGCTCCTCCACTCTTAATAAAAATTTACTTTTTCATAATCCTGCCTGAACTCTTTGCCCATTAATAATGCCACTAAATAGCTCTTCTTTTAGCACTATTATTGCAGACCTGCTCGAATTACGTTTGGAGACAGTTTCCATGCCACAGAGAGTGGCATGGTCTGGCCATTTTGCTATCTGCAGCACAAACCTCCAAGCAATCGCATAAAAGAATACCAGCTAATGAACGGGAGCACGGGAACACTTGAGAAGAGCTTATAAAATTAAGTACCAAAGTTTAAATAAACGGATTACCATAGAATTGATTTGCTGCATCAATTTGGTCAGCTTTTGCTGATACATCATTCCTCCCTCGGAGGAGGAGAGGCGCCGTTTTGAAACAACTAATTAAACATTTTGAACCGTGGCCTCGCAAGGAGAGCGGGGCGGCACCGCTCTGCTCACCCGCTTCCCTTCCCTCACCGCTGCCTAAAAATCGTTACTCCACGTGGAATGGGGACGGGATTTATGGCCAAAGCTAGACAAAACAAAGCAGCTTCTGCAGCCGCCACCTCAAAGCAGGCTCTAGTTTTGGACGAGGACAATCTCCCTCTTCTTTCATGAGGAGCCAGAGGGACGAGGGGCGGCCGCCCTGCCGCGTGCTTCCCCAGGCCTGGCCGTCCAGCGCAGCCAGCCTGCTGGCAGGGCCGCAGGCTGCCCTGTTTCTCTTTCAAAAGGTCAGATGCGTGCTCAGATAAGAACTTTCTCAGATGTTGAGCTTTGTCCACTGACTCATCTTGATAGGAAGCTCTTGAAACCAAGACCTACGTGTGGGCCTTCACCCAGTGCTCTGCCCGGCTGCAGTCTGGGCTGGTGCAGCGCTGCTGCGGACCCAGGCCCTGGCCCAACACTGAGGTCTGTGAGGGGCCCTACTCAAGTCAAAAGCAAAAAAAAATCATTTTTCCATATTAATCACTTCACACACACTTAAAATTCAGTACTATTATTCAATCACATTCTACTCCATCTCCAAAGGAACATCTCCAGAAGCCATACAGAAATCTCACCACATACTTAGGCCTCCAACAGCCCGGCTGGACCAGTGGTTAAACTGAGCCATTAGATCAGCCTAAGGACGATCTACGGATGCTTGGTGACCCAACCATCACTCCGTGGTGACACCTGGGCGGATGACACACAGCATTTCCAGGGGAGGAGAGCAGCACATCACTCGCCAGGCACCAGCTGAGCGCCACAGGTGCAGCTGCAGCAGCTGCTGAGTCGCCTCACCACATTCTTATGATTGTCTTACTCCAAGGTCTGTCCTACTGCTTCTTCTCAGAAAGAAGAGACACGAGTCTGGAGATACAGATAGAAACCAGAAATTACAGTTTCCACACTCTCCTTCTTTGTAACCATGAGCAAGCGACTTTAATCTCCCTGCCTCAGTTTCCCTGCCTACTAAAGTAAAAGACAGACAGTAAAACTTATTTCACCCACCGCATATGTCTTTTGTGGAGATGAAATGCTTGTTCTGTGTGAAGTACTCGGGAGATGAAAGGCATCGGGCACACATTAATCTTAGTCACCACACCTACCAAGAGGATCTCCAGTACACAGATTGGGATTTGTGTTTAAAGAGTCTTTCTTTGTGCAATTCAGGAAGTGTACGTTCCTGGAGAAGTATAGCTAAATTAAAGCTAATCAAGAATTCCCATGTTAATCAGCCTTCTAGTCTTTGGGAGATCAGAAGAAGGGTGCTGCTCCCATTTCAAAAGACAGCACAGGGCCACAGAACGAGTTACATCAAGCTGGCTGAAGCCCATTTGCAGCACGGCCATGGAGGAAGCTATAGGAGCTCATCCCCAGGCATTCATCTCCAAGCACGCACCCTGGTAAATCAGCTCCTATTTGGTAATGAAATGCAGAGTGACTCATTTTTCCTACGTGTGAGAAGGGAACCAAAGAATCTTTTACTTTCCTGTCTGCCTTTATAAACACTGAATTGCATCTCTTTCCTTTGGAGAAGCTATAAAAGAGAACATGACTCTCTCCAGGTTGGCAGAACCCAGAGCCAGGTTAAGACCCGAAATTTCTGTCAAAGAAGGATGTTTGGGAAGTTGGCTTGCCAGCAGCGGGCTCCACCTTCAGCACCCGGACGCGGCGAGGCACGATGATCCTGCACTCATGCTGCGGTCGCGCAGACGTCCCCGCGAGCTGGCCTCGGGACAGCTCACCACACTGCTCCGGGCACTGTGGCTGCTCCGTGTGGGCTGAGCGCCAGGCTGTTTACTCAACGTCTGAAGCAAGTTCTGCAGCTCAGATTTAGCCCAGCACCCGTGGCTGTCCTACAGCAGCAACCAGGTGGGCTAGGAGAAAGCACCAACCATTGAATTTGCACTGCAAGGGCAGCCGCGCAGGCACACCTCAATGTGTGGCCCAGTGCTGGCCCCGGCTCACCAAAAGGCAGGCAGTGCTTCGGCCAGGCCAGCTGGGCTGCCCGAGCACTCAGCAGGCTCAAAGAAAAGTCCTTCGGACCAAGTCAGCTGAGGTGACACAGAGCCACGATCACTGGCTTCCCCCCACACCTCTGCTGCTGCTGAGGCCGATCTCTCTAGCAGAGCGATGTGAACAAAGGTACAAAAGCAGAAGTGCAAGAAAAAAAAGAGTCACCAACTTGAAAGAACAAGAATACAAGAGATAAAGAAAACCGGCACCCGTAAAGTCAGTGCTGAGGAAGCACTGAGTGAGCTGGCAGACAAAACATTTTCTGCTTAAGTGGAAGCCACAGGAGATGCCGATCTGGCAGACATGCCCATGAGGAACCGTCTCCCTCCACCTCCATCCTTTCCCCCCACATCGCCCTGCCCCTGATACCTGCCCGACTTCCCCAGCCCGTGGCTTCATCCTCCCTTTGGTCCCAGCCCGACCCAGGCCACCGTGCCCCTACCATGGCCTCCTCGTATCCTGGAGCTCTCCACTAGGCCGGGAGGTCCCTGCCTCTCCATCGGCGGCTCTGGCAGCCCCAGCCCGTGCAGCCGGGCCAGCCTGCGCCGCAGAGCTGGTCCACCTCCGCGCTGGGAGCCGGCGGTATGCATAAACAAGCAGCTATGCTGCAGACACGGAGCTAGGCTCCGAAAGGAAATGACCACTGGATGTTATTGCACAACCTTTCTTAATAATGAACGTGCATTTCTTGAAAATGCATGCCACCTAATCCCCTTGGCATTGCAAACACGCCCAACAGGAGGGTAATTGGAGTTAATCAAGCCATGCGCTCCATGCGAAGTGTAACAGTTTGCCTCACTGCATTTCGGGGAGCAGAGGGCAAAGCACACGATGCTGCTGCTACTTCAGCCCTGGCACGAAGACCCCAACCTGCCACCACTCTGGGCACAACTGCCAGAGAATGGATGGCTTCTGTGGTTGCAAAGTGGGTGACCATTTTAAATCATGAAGTAGCCGACATGCACTTACCAATACAGATCCTCCAAAAGAAGGACTGGCAGGCGGCCACAATCGGTCATTTACTGGTTGCTCACCATTGCTGCTACTCTTAGGATAAAATTAAAGCCATCAGCTTGCATAAGTCTTTCAATAATTAGCTCATGCCTTATCTTCACAAGTAACAACATCCAAAATCCGTTCCATGCATGCGGCTAGCTTAGAGTTTCTTACACAGCAGCACTTGACACTGCTGCTGTAGCTCACAACATTTCTTTGCACGCTGTCTTACAAAAGACTCCAGATTGTATGCGGCCAGGCATGCGAGCATCAGCAACCATTCAGAGCGGCTAACTTGGAGTTCAGACTCTCTCTGCAAACAGTCACTCAAATGCTCTTTTATCTGGCTGGATTTTTGGGGGTAGGGTGAAGGGCGAGAAGAGCTGTCAAGAGGAAAAATAGCATTTGCAGAAGATGTGTAGAGCCAAAAGGATTTTAAAGGACGACCACAACTGCCCAAGTCAAACTTTTCCAGATGTACTGGAATAACTGGGAAGCACAGGGGAAGCAATGAACAGTTCAGCCTGCTACATCCAAGATTTTCAAGATCTATAACCAACAGAAGACACACACTTCTCTCAAAACACAGAGCACACCCCACAGCACCCAGTTACTGGTGGAGTGCACGGGGAACATCCTCACACCCACTGACTGGTCCAATGCCATGGCCGGCCCCAAGCATTTCTGGAAGTAGCATTTCTGCAGCAGCACCGTGTAGAAACGCTTCATGTTTATTAACTTGTTTGGTTTCAATTGTTGGATCGGTTCCCCATTCCCAAGGCACTCAGATTTATTCTTTTAGCTTAACACTACAAGGTAATCAAATCACTGCATTAAGCTGACAGACTCTGGGAGCCCTGAAGGAGAGGGGAGAAAGGCATCAGGAGAAGCATCTACATTTTTTCTTACATCCTTCACACTTGCCCTGAACTTCAGATTTTACCCATCTACATCTCTGGAATTCAAGAATATTGAACTTTAACTGACACGAGAAGTTATTTGAAGATGCACAACTTTCACTTGAAATTAAGGCTGATCTACCTTCTGGGATCAGGGACCAAGATTCACTTCTCATAAAGACTGAAGAGCCCGAACGCGCTCTCTTTCTGCTTCAAGTCAAACACAAGTGTTGCTGCAACCACAAAAACATCCTTCTGACGCTATGTAGAGTTCAAACTAACCAATCCATAAATAAGATGAGGAGATGGAGATGGAGGATTCAAACATGCCTTTGTGCCCTTCCATTTAATGTGTAGAATAGGTAAGTACAGGAAGACAATGGAGATGACTCAAAGAGTCAAGATTAATATGAAAATTGAGAAAAGGGGCACTCTTTTGGTTGGATTTCAACTCTTGACTCTTCAGTATGATTTATTTCCATCTTTACACACTGAAATACTAGAAAATATTTAGCACACAACCCTTGATGTGGAAGACAAAAGAAAATTTTGGACTTAGACAAACTCCAATGTCCTTGTCTAATGTTACCCAATGCAAAATTAGAAAGAAATTAGTGCTTGCATAGTGCTGTGTGTTTAAAAATAATTTGAATGAGCCACTGCTTAAAGTATGGGAAGGGTCCTCTGTTATTATAAACCAAACATATTTCATTTTAGACTACGCTCAAACTGACAGGATAAAGCTTAAAAAAATCTATTTGGGGAATTTCTTTATCAGAGAAACAACAGGAAAACAAGCTTCATGGAGCCTGTGATCAAATAAGCTTACAGGACTTAAAACAGCAACAATGTCAGGCATTTCAGTGTAGTAGCATCAAAACTAGATATTTACTACTTGGTAGTGAGTAACCCTTTGAAAAGGGAGGAACAAAAATTCCTTTTTAATGAGTCACCATTTGGCAGTCAGAGATCAAAACCTTTTGCCTGTATTTCTGACTGCAGCATTGTATATACTTGGGGTTTTCTCAGTCTGTGTGACTTTATTTAAATCAACAGAGTTAATTAAGAAAATAAGTAAGTTAAAAGAACAGGAAAAGTGAAGTCCTTCAAAGTGTATGACAATCAGCACGATCTACTGGGTTACTGAAATACCAGATGAATTCAGAAATTATTTCCACATATAAACTTGGAATTGTGAAGATCCTAGTAAAATTTAAAGCAACTTGTCAAAGCAAAATGAAATTATACTCAGTATCCATTCTGATAACCACATCAAACACATTGTGTAATTGTACTTAAACTAATGCAACTATATGGGGAAAAAGCTTCTAGAGCCAGAGTGGAACTGTGTATGACCGAAGTCTTCATAAAATATGCATTTGTTTAACTTTGCCCAAAACTTAACCTATGAAGGGCTGGGACTGAAAATGAAACATTAAAATAACTACTTGGATGTTGACTCTGACTCGTCAGCACTATTTTTATTTCCAGCTTTATGCATTGAAATATTAGAAAATGTTTAGCACACGACCCTTGATGTGGAAGACAAGCAGAAATTTGGATTTAGACAAACTCCAATGTCCTTGTCTAATGTTACCCAATACAAAATGTCATTTTTGTCTTTTTTTCCCTCTTTCTTCTTAGGTCAAATTCTGAAGTTTCAGCAAAAAGGAAGATACTACGCCACAAAGCCAGAAAACAAAACAAAACAAACACTTGTTTTGGCATTATAGCCAAAATCAAGAATAAAACTATCATTCATACTGGAGGGTGGGGTGGGGGTGTCAGAGTAAGATATACTTTATTTTCAAGATACTTTCCAACTATGTGAAAAGTCCCTAAAGAAACACCTTAGCTAGTTACAGGCACTTATGCTTTACTAAATATTTCACTCATTTTACTGCTATTTCCCTCACCTTCTCACTAAGCATCCTTAAGGTAAAGCGCCATGATCCCCACTGTACAATGGACAAGTAAGAACCTGAGAACTCTTTACTGAAAAAATTGCCTCCACCTCCGGAAGCCTGTGGGGCTGTAGGCATTCAGACCCCCTGAAAAAAGTCTGACAGTTTTGAAATGAGAGAAGGCATTATTTGGGCTTGGCTTTTACTTTAGAAAATCTCCAAAATTATATTTGAAAATTCACATCCACTAAAAGTTAGAACAGGGACCTACAACTGGCTCCACACTGCTATCCAACAGCCACTCCATGGAGCTGCTGATCAGCAGAAGAGTCTCCATATCTTGCTGTCACTTCACTGAACCATCCAGGCCCTTACATCAGTTGATCTCAATTTCTGTTCAATTTACTTGTTGATTAGAAGTTATTAGAGTAAATAATTACAGTAATTGGTTACAGTTTGGGAATTCAGAGAATTGAAGAAGGAATTTGGAGGAATAACCTGATCTACTACGGTAGAGAGAATCAATCATCCATCGCGTTCCATTAGTCTTTTTGGCAACTTCGTGTCACTGTTGTCACAAGCCTGGATAATGATGCCACATTAATTCTCCTTTTGAGAAAGGGACTACAAGATTTGACTCCGTAACCATGTCCTACCTGACCTTGGGGAATCTTTGGGGAAAGTTTCCCATCAAACGCAGTTACAGCTTTTACTGAAGGAGAATTACCAAGCTGAGCTCATGCTCTATAACTTGAATGCATGACACAAAAATATACAACCCGTCTTCTGTTTCCACTAAATATAAATCACCAGCACACAACCAGCAATTCTGCACACCAAACCCTATGTGAGAACTAACGTTTTTAAAGCCATTTCTACAAGTCTGCTCAGAGGCGATGGACCTGAGGCAGAACGAAGAGGCAGCTGCTGGATCCAGCCCATGTAACAACAACAACAGCTCTTCTAACAAAATTGACCTAAACTGAATATAAGCTGCATTTCCCAATCCAAACCTTCCCGATTCAAATGAAAAAATAATAATTAAAAAACAAAAAACAGCAACCCACTTTATTGTAAATATTACAGAACACAGAACTTGAAAAGCTTAAATTTATTATATGTTTCATAACATATCCAGACTCCTTCCCTTCCTTCCAGACTATACACTCCTCTCGGTGCAATGTGCAATACTGTATTTCTGATGTCAGCATGAGCAGACAGAAGAGGACATATGGCCTTTTGTACTGTTCCCAAGATGCCGCATGTTAAGAAAGAAAAAAAAAAAAAGTCATTATCCAGGCTGGAAGAAACCCAGGCCATCTTAAATGTTTGTTTATTGCAGTTTGGAAGACCTTTTTAGAAAATACAACAAACTACTCTTGGACACCTAATCCTAACCCAAAATGGTGGCTGGGAACCAAGCCACGATTTGGGGGAGACTTTTGTTGACATGATCATTTGAACATTTCTCTGTAACTAGATATCACTTCTATTCCTGTGGCTAAGACTAACAAGTTAACAGCACTATTTACACCAGTACTGTTGTATCATTAGAAACAACAAGATTATGTACTTTAATTCTAATGCCAGCACAATTATTTTAACACCAAGTGTGTCAGATCTGACTCTATACCCCCTAAATTAATTTCAGAGTAGTGGCTAAATAAAATGACATACTTCTTTGTGCTTTTGTTATAACACGCTCATGTGCAGCAAACTGTGAAGAAAACGTAGTAATTAGAGGTTAAATTAATCCCTGACAGACAGGCAGCTTAGGAAAGCTGGGCCCTCTTCAGCAAACAGAGCAGAAAGCTTGCCAGTCTTCCCCAGCGCTGCACAAAGCGCATGTGGGATTGGGAAGCGCACCCCAGGGCAGCAAAGGGGAGCGCTGGAAGTCAGAGCAAGTCTTCGAGCAGCCAACGCCGCCACGCCAATGGTGCGCCGAGTGAGGTGCAGGGCTCGAAGCAATCGCCACTTCAGACGCTCCAACTGCCTGATCAGGATCGGCCACTTGAAATTAAAGGCAGGCTTTCTGCACAGCAGAACAGGCTTCTAACCGCCGGGTAATCCACCTCTGGATGTTAATAAAAGTGAACAATGGCATTATATTTCACAACATAACTAGAAAGTTACCTTGCTGCCTGTGATTTTAATGCAGGCAATGGATTTCACTGCCCACAACACAGCACATGCGCCGTGTTGTTCTCAAGACACTAACTAGGCACATCCTGGGTAGTTGTCCCTCCCAAACCTGCCAGGACTTCTCAGGTGCTTAATTCTAGAGAAAAAAAGTGCATTCCACGGAATTACAAAAGAAAAAAAAAATAAACTAAAGAGGCTCTTTGCCCAGGCTCTTTGCCCATGCAAGTGCGGCCTGTGGTCTGACAGGGACCACCGAGGAGCCCTGGCCCTGGAGAGCTCCAGAGACCCCAGCGGCCCCCACCTGGGCTGGAAAATGGGGCAGGCACCGCGGTCACAGGCACAGGGAAACTCAGCGGGAGAAAAAAAGAATAAAGAAAACAGCCTGTAGTACAACCGAAGTAAAAGCCAAACGTGTGGGGCTGGCGGAGGCTGCAGATCGGTGTGGGAGTGCATGAGCAGCGCTGGTATTTCTGTACTACCCAGATCATCAATTATTAACAAATTAGGACATGCCTGATGGGGTGCTTATGTAACACTTCTTTATCAATAAAACTGCCAAGTCCCTTGCAGGGGAAAGTGAAGTGGATTTCAACAAATCATAACACGACGCCTGCCCTCAGCCAGGGCCCGTTGCTGCTCCTCATTTCCCCCTCACAGCATGGCCACCAATCCCCAAAGAGCAATTTTGGTCAGCCTGGCGCCCCTGTGGCCTCCTGGAGCAGGGGCCCTTGGATCCCCTCAGTGCCTGCTGGTGCTTTATTGTACCGAGGTGGCAGTGCTGGTGGCAGGGAGCCATCCCAAACCCCGCATCCCCCTGCCTCTGCCCGGCCTGGGCCCCAGCAAAGGCCTGTGGGTGCACTGCTGGGCACAGCTCCTGTTCCCTGTCACTCAGTCTGGCAATGCAGGGAGGAAGGCACCCGCAGCTTTCTTCCCCTTCACCCCTTGGGCACAACTGCTCCCCCACAGGAGCAAAGGAGCAGCCAAAATGCAGCCTGCCACAACACCGTCCTTCACCCTGCTCCCTTTCTATTTCACTTCTCCAAATGGGGTCGGGGGCACGGAACAATCCCCGGCCCTATTCAAGGGCCTGATCCTTGAGCCCTCAATGCTAGGATCAAAGGCGTGCCTTGCTGCCCTCAGAGGAGCGAGGAGCACCACGTCACTATCCCACCACAGGGCCTGGCACATCCTGGCACATCCCAGATGCTCACCAAAGCGTCTCCTTTGGGCAGCTTCCGTGACTCCACACGTGCACAGGAAAGGCAAAAGGGAAGTGTTATCCATGAGGAGGTTTCCCAAGAGGAATTCAGACTCTTTGTAGCTTGTTTGCATGTGCTAGCTCTCCCCTCTCTGATGGCATCACTGCCTGGTAGTGCACCTGGTGACTCGGAAAGAGCTGCAGCCCCAGAGCCCTGCTCACCCACCACCCGGAGATATTCCTGCCCTTCAAACAGCACTAACAGTCCGGGCCACAGCAAACTGCAGGGAAAAACAGCCAGCAAAAGAGAAGGGCATAAAGTGAAACCTTTAACTGACAAAGACGTCAGTTTTCTGTGCAAAATGCTAGCAATAACAGTAACGATCAGGGGAAGGAGACCATGATACGAGCACAGACTGTTTTGCAAAGTTTCCCTTGAGCTTCTGGCAGCCCTGAAACAGGTTACAGAAAGTCAGAACTGTATTATTGATCACTGCCTGTTCTGCAGGGTTGTTTTGTTTTGTTTTTTTTTTTAATAAAACAATATTGTGCTTTTGCTATTTTCACTTAGATAAAAAACAATGTTCCAGGATCTTCCAATATCCCATACAACCAGAAACAACACTAATGAGGGCAGTACTAAGTGCCTAAATGGTTTCTTGACACATTTTTAAGCAATTGCCTGTAGGAGTGAACCCCTGTTACGGATGAAGCAAAACAAAACTTACTATGCGTGCACAAGAGCATCGCACACATTTGGCATTTTATAGCAGCGCTCTGAAGTTCCCCTTCAAAATTACTGGCAAGGAAGGAAGTCCTGCACAATTTTAGCACCCACCATCTGAAAAAAATGAGAGCAGTCCCAACTGTTCTCTGAGATGTATAAAAGAACAGTTGAAAAACTTACAGTTGACTGGTGCTACCTAGGTTACCCGTCAATGGCATTGAAACTGGTATATTATTAAGAGAGGTGTATGATGGGAATTGGTTTATTGTGCTGATCCATAGTAACCAACTCCTGTTCGTCCATCATTTATCTCTCTCACCAGCGACATATGGGTTTGTCTATTCACACTCTCAGCATTCTCTCTGCTCCAACAAACAGTCAGCCTTTTCTGCTGGGATAAGGAGATTTTTTAGTTACATCCATTATGTGCGTATCAACATTTATGGCAGGAAGATAATTGCCAGAGAGCTCAGGGGGATAAAAGCTCCCTCTTTATAACACAAACCCCCTTAAAAAATCAATATTGATATAAAACAGTCCAACGCAAAGCCTTGGTGTGTCTTCTTCCTCCAGTTTGAAATACTTTTTTCCCCTTTTTTAAAATAGCAAGTCAAACTGGAACGTCAGGTAGAAAGCCTTTGTACCAACTTACACCACTGCTCTTCCCACAGAGGGAAAAATAGCAGTGTACAGTGTTAATTGTTCCTCAAAGAAGTGAGTGGCAAACGTGTCAGATGTAAAGAGGGCTCCTTGGAGAGACGCCAGCATCGCTTAAACTGATTTAGCTATCTTTATTTGGAGACCATACCGATTACTAATGAATCGTAACTTATAGTCACCTTCTCCTAAATGTGGAAAAACGCTGACAACTCAGAAACAGCCAGCACAAGGGAACAATGAAAACCTGGGGATCCTGCCTTTCCTCCTACTTAAAAAGCTCAGCCAACCTTCGACTATTCCACCCCCCGGTTTGGCTAAGTCCATTTGTCACAGCTTCTGCAAGATTTACTTTGCCTTCCCATGGCTACGCACTCATAAAAGTTATTTTAAGGCGACTTTCATCAGAGTAGCAAGTAAGATAGAACATTTATTGATTAAATGACTGGGAACCAGTGAGTTGCACTGTACTTAACCTATGGGACGGCTCTGGGACTTTACTTACTCTTGTCCTTGTGTTACCTTCTGCCTCCCTAACTTTTGTTCTGCTGAGGAAGGCAGCTCAGGCTGATGCCTGTCCTGCAGCTGCACGGGGCAGGTCGCTGGGCATTTCGGGGCAGGTTGGTGGGCCAGCCTGATGCCTGGCATCCTGAACTCTTTCAGTACATCTTCCCGTACCATCAGAAAGCATCTAGCACAGTAGCTCCCTACTCCCACATAAAACCTCCAAGTGCTACCACATTATGAGTAACAAGATCAGTAAAAAAAAATATAAAAATAAAAAATGGCACACTATAATTTATAAAACACTTCTACCTGGGTAACAGGGAGCCATACAAAAGACCAAAGAATATATATAACTGCCTCTGTAACCACTAATCTCCCCCCGATCCTTTAACAACTGTGTTAGCTTTAAAAAAAATCCAGGAGACTTTGCAGGTTCAACCTACGTAGTTACAAAGGACTACAAGTGAAGCCCTGTCAATATTTGCTTTTCTGATTCTGAAGCGTTAGTTGAAAGGATTAAAAATAGAGATGAAAAACCTCGAGTTAAAAAAAAAAAAAAAAAAAAGACACTCTGAAAATAAAAACCTAAATTAAATTTGAGCTGCTCACTGCTGCCCATTGAGCAGCCCCTCACTCGCTGGAGAGGAGCTGCTAGCTGCATGTACCTGCCTTACAATGCATACTATTTGTTTTTTATCCCTGAGCAACAGACTATTTCCTGGTTCAGTTTAAAAACTCAGTGACGTTCCAATTTCAGCCCACACATGTGTGTCACTGTCAACGTCAGTGGCAGGAAAACATTAGAAGTCACCCCTTGCTAATGCTTTCCTAACATGGAATTTCCTCCTATCTCGCTCCCGCAGCCCACTCCTCCCTTCGGCTGAGAGCATCTTTCCCAAATTGCCTTTTTTTTTTTTTTTTTTCACTCTCTTTCCCCCCTTCCAACCATATGGCAGCGAGAGCGAGCTGCAAATGGGCAGTGCCGGCAGCGCCTGGCTGCTTTTTTGGGTGCTCGCGTGGAACTTCCCCGAGCTGCGCCTGCAGCCGCCGCTGCGCGGCCGCGCTCATGCAGCCCCCCCCCGGCGCTCCGCGACCCCCCCACGACCACCCCGACCCCGGGGCCGCTCCCCCCCGACCCCAGCCCCGACCCCCCCAGCCTCGGGGCCGCCCCCTGTCCCTTCGCACGGCCACCGGCAGCGCTGCAAGGGGGCGGCCGGGTCCCGCCGGCCGAGGGGGGGCCAGAGCGGAGCTGCGGGGAGGGGGGGGGCAGCCAGCAGCTGCTGGGGCCGGCAGGTTCAAGGCCGTTCGCGGCTCCCTGCCTGCCTCCCTCCCGGAGGCACCATATGCTGCTGCTCGCACACCGGCAGCTTGATTTCCCCATCACCGGGGGGGGGAACACACCGGGGGAGGGGGAAACACGCAGGGATTAGGGGGCTGAGCGGGGGAGCACCGGCGTTATATAACGGGGGGGGGGGGACGGACACATACACACAGAGCTCGCTTCGCCGCCCCCCCGAGCCGCAGGGACTCGAGGGGGGGAGCCCGGCGCCGCCCCCTCCCCGCCGTGCCGCCCCCCTCGGGCACAGCGGGGAAGGGAAGGGAAGGGAAGGGAAGGGAAGGGAAGGGAAGGGAAGGGAAGGGAAGGGAAGGGAAGGGAAGGGAAGGGAAGGGAAGGGAAGGGAAGGGAAGGGAAGGGAAGGGAAGGGAAGGGAAGGGAAGGGGGAGGACCGGCCGCCCGCCCGCTTCCGACGGGGCGAGGCGCGGCGCTCACGGGGCTGCGGCGCCCCCGCGGCCGCTCCGCAGCGCCGGGGCTGCGGGGAACAAAAGCGGCCCTTTAATTTAGATGTGGCCCGCGGGAGGGAAAGGGGGGGGGTCCCGAAGGGATGCAAAGCCCCCCTGTTCTTCCCCCAAGCGGCCGCTGGCCCCACTGACAGCGCCCCCGCCGTGCCCGAACAAAGCCGCCGGGCACCCCGGGGGGAGCGCCTGGGGGTCCCCGGCGGAGACGGAGCGGGGGGGGGGGGGGCAGGGACGGCCGGGGCCGTGCGGTGCCTGGGGGAGCCGAGCGCCGCGGTTGTGGCCGGCAATTGCTCCGAAGCCCGGCGTTAATCGCGGGGGGCAGAGCCCCAAACAGTGAGTCAGCACCGGGGCTGGTGGGAACCGCGCACCGGCTGGGGGGAGAGGTGGTCGCGGCAGCTCCCGCACTTCGGGGCCGTCCCCGTCCCTATCCCCATCCCCGTCCCTATCCCCGTCCCCGGGCGCGGAGGCAGCGCTGCCGCCCCGCACTCTTCCCCGGACCCAGCGGCGGCTCCTCCCGGCGCCTTTTGTTCAACACCCTGCCCAGGGAACGTGCGCTGCCGGCTCCCCAAATCCCCAGGCACCTCGCTGCCAACAGCGGCACCGGGACTTCTGCAACACAAAAAACCCCAACGCGGGGCGGCAGCGGCCCCCTCGCCCTCCCATGGCACCTTCCCGGCGCTCGCAGCCAAGTTTGCAGGCGATGCCCGGCGGCGGGGCATCAGCCGGGGGGGCACCGGGAGCTGGCAGCGCTGCGCACCCCGCCGCTGCCCGGCCCCACGGCGCCCCCTTCCCTCCCTTTCCCTTCCTTTCCTCTCCCTTCCCTCCCCTGGCCCCGGTGCACGGTTCCCCTCTCCAGGGACACGGTGCCCCGCCGGCCCCGGCAGGAAGCCGGGAGCAATCCTTAGGGCGAGTTTGGGGAGGATTTTGGGGGGGCTTCTCCGCGGAAGGCGCCCCCCGAAAACTTCCCCGGGCCAAGTCCCCGCAAGCAACTCGTGCCGCGCCGCTCTGCGCTGCTGCTCACCGGCATGTGGGGCTCCATGCGTGGTGCTTCTACCCGCTGGGAAACCAGCAGCATCTTGGAGTGGGGCTCAGCCGGCTTTTAGATCCACTTTGGCTGTAGGGAGCAAAACCCAGCGCCGCGGAGGACTCGGAGGCTGTTTGCTCCTTTTAGGTTCCAGACAAGTTCATCCTGGCGTTGCAGTTTGCTAATGATTCACTGTCTGTCTCAATCTGCTCACTACATTTCCATCAACCCACAGCTTCCTCACTTAGAAGGTGGAGTTTGTGGGGTTTAAGTTACTGATAGGCATATCTAAGTGCTGTGTCACTCAAAGAGGAGGAGACACACACGCTCCCGCACACACTCTCACACACACCAGCCGCTCCGGGCTTAAAGGGGAAGCAGCGCTTTCTTCTCAGAAACTGCCGACCTCAGAGGTCCAAGGATTTTTGATTTTTTTGTTATTTTTTCCTTCCACGCACGGAGGCGCAGCCCGGCTGGCCCGCGGCCGGGCGGTGAGCGCGGGGCGCTGTGCAGTGCGCTGGGAGCCTGGCTCCACAGCTTCGGCTTCGCTCAGCGCAGGAGCCTCACGAAAACACTCCTGGATTTTGTTCTCTTCCCAAATCAAAGGGTACATCACGGAAAAGACAGCCCTGGGCACGAAGAGCAACGGTTTGAGTTCTCCCTAAAAAGGGGCATTTCCCACCTCCTGACTACACCCCGGCCAACGCTCTTAGCGCTCATAAAAGGGTTAAGCTCACCTCGCACAGGTGAACCCAGGTTAGCGAGAAGGAAACAGCAGAGCTGTTTCGTTTTCCCCCTTTGTGCTAGGCACATCTCTCTCCAAAGACAGACACAAACCCGAGCTGAGAGCCTCCATAAATCCACGCACTTCGCATACAGCCTAAACGCGCTTGTTTCAAGTCTCACTCAGACCATCCCCAAAAACCAAGAACCTTGGGCTGCACGTAAAGGACCAGGACAGGCAAGCTGCAGGCAGTTAGGAGAGCACACTGAGTCCCCAAAGAATTGCTGGTAGAATTTCCCTTCATTAACTGCCACCCTGGTCCTGCTGTCCGGAGATGCTGGACGCCCTGTCCCGGTGTGCTGCCTCAGTGGATGAGAGGTGGGAGACAAAGCACCACTGCTCATGAAGCATCTGATTTCTCATCAGGCACGAAACGGTGATGTTGGTAAATTATGCTCTATAAAATTAAAAAGTTATTTAGAAAAACCCAGTTATTATGCCCAAATACATTCTCATAAAGTCAGAATCTGGCTTCACTTTCCCGAATGATTTCCATTCAGCTATGATCCTCGGCTTGCATTAAACTTATAGCCCAAGCCCATCTTCGCACATTTCATAGCAAGCCCGAGGTAACAATATCAGCAGCATCAGCTCAGCAACAGAGAACATTTGGTTTTACCTCTGCTCAGAGCCCAGCTTTCCTGGCTGCTGCAGCAACAGGCCCTCTTCCCGGGGCAGCATTTGTGTCACGTCAGTTTGGATTCCTCGGCAGTTTCTTAGTTTGTGTTTCTGCTGATTCTGCCTTCTATATCATTCAAAATGACTGGAATGTATTTTTATATTGAGAAGGAAAATAAAAAGGAAGCACAAAAGTAAGAAACTCTGTGGGTGTGAGCACCCTGAACTCTACAGACTCCTGGGGCCAGAGCTCAGAAGGGATCTTGGTGCGCAAGGGGTGGCGTACTGACAGCGGATGTTTGGGTTTGATGGGCTGCCCAACACAAATCCACAACCCTAGATGAGGTGCCAGGGCTCAAACCCAGCATTAGGGCATCAGCACGGGATCCTACAGAGCCAATGCACTGCACAAGGGTCACCAGCTGAGGCAGCTCCGTAGAGATAAGTGTTCATCATGCATCGATCAGGCTCCACCTGCACAGAGGTGCCATTGCCTGCCCAGCATGCAATGTCTGGAACCCTTCTATTAGGGCTCCCTCTTTCTGCCTGGAGGTTTTTAGACTGAAAACACACATGTATGGAATGTGTAGGATACAGGGATTCACACGTATGCATGGCAGGTCTGCATCACATTCCCTACCTGCAGTGCACGCTAGTCATTTGTCTTGAAGTTTTGGAAATCCATGTAATTCGTGACTCTTGCCAGACATCTGACGTTCCCGACAAGTGGTGAAAGCCCTAACTAAGGACTCTCATTTGCTTTGGTCACTTCACAAAACTGGACTAAAGGACTTCCTCAGAATGAGGACAATGCAAGCAGGTGTTGCAGCAGTGATGGGTTTAGGCACACAAGGAAGCCCAACTCCAGGCAGTGTGAGCCCTTAGCAGAAAAGGAACAGCCTTGCAGAGATCTCTCACTGCCAGCAAGAGGTGGTGGCTAGGCAGGGGATGTCAAGGCTGCAATTTGGGCCTTTGGTGATTGAATTATGAGCCCTTTCTTTAGGCACGTTTGCTAGAGCTGACCTGGAGGAATCCCTGGCTGCTCCAGCGTAAATGACAGAACTTTTGGTGGCTTCTCCAGGGCAGTGTTTTATCTTCCCAGATCAGGCCTAGCCTAAGCGAATTGCCAACTCCTATTACCGGGCTTCTGTCTTCTTTTGAAAAGGTGAGCTGTGGGATTCTGCAGAAAAGAGGCAGTTTTAAGGGCATCAAGACTGCTGTTACAGCCACAGGCTGAGGCTGGCTGAAATGTATCATGGTACCTCGAACCGTACAAAACCCAAACCCTGGCTGGCTGCCTGGGATGAATCCTGTTCTTCATCAGTTGTATGGTAGCTCACCACATTTCATTTAGCAGCTTTAATATTAATAGAAAAATATCATTTGCTTTGTTCATTTTACACAACTAGGGCCATTGCTTCCCCAGCTGAGATGTCTTACTCAAAGCCTAGAGCCCGAGAGCTGGGAAGCTGAAGTTGTAGCTAAAAAACAACCAGCTGATGAACAGAGTGCACTGAGCTGTATCGTTTCTGAAAAACACAAACAGGACTAATCCTTGTCCGCACAGTTTTTGGACAAGCAGTATGTTGTAACCTGCCTAAGGAGAAGTGTTAGTTGGCTGTGTGCAGGTAACCGTGCTGCTAGGACTCTGTTCTCCCAGGAGATCTGTGCCCGACTGAGCTGGCCTCTGGGTGCTCCCAAAATCCACATGGACAAGGAAATCTGAGCAGCCAGGGGCTGCTCTGCAGCACGTCCTGTACACTGGCAGGGAGCAGCAAGTGAGCAGTGCAAGGACTCATCACAGATTCACTGAAGGATTCACAAATTTCTCAGTGACCCATAAGGAGATGGATGGAAATCATGTGATGCTTGCTACTTGCATGTTTTTGACCTGGAAACGGGTAAAATCAATGGATTTAGCTGAAATACACTTTGAGTGTATGTTTACTGGGAGCTAAAACTCCAAGCAAAGCTCCTGGGGAGTGAAAACACATGAACTGCAACATAAATACACAAGCCTTCAGAAGCTAAAACAAGAGCTTGTCCTAATTGTGCCCAAAACACAAAGCCACGGCATGTGAGAATGAGAGACAAAATTCAAGGGAGAGGTGTATGAACTAGATGTGGACTGCTCCCTCCCAGAGCAAAGACAATTATTAGGCTGGACATAAGCAGGGTGATAAGGAAGACTATATATATATATATTAAAAAAAAAAAAAAAGATGAAATTATTCCTCTGATAGAAAATTAGAGAAAAAACACACGGGTCCATAAGAACTCCCATTCTGCATCAGATCAAGGTGCCCCTAGCCAGTATTTTTCTACCAGTGATGTCCGTCTTCAACAAGCACTTAATGGAACTGTGCAGATCATTGCCACAGATGGATGTTTCTGAATAAAGGGGATCGAAAGGGATTAGGAGCACTCATGGAGAGCAAATTCATCAGCTGCTATTTAGCACAGAGGTCTGGGGGAGACCCCTGGTCACAGCACAGAACAAACCTCTGGGTGCTGGACACCAGCAGGCAGCACCAGGGGAGGAAGGACTCTGCTTGTCCACACCTTGGGGACAAAGCTTGTTCTCTCTGAAGGGTCTGGTAGCAGCAGCACAGATACTGGGCAAGGTGAGCCTTGGGTCTGACTGGTCAGAATTGCATTTCTTATGCGAGATCAGATCACAGAGCTGTCTTGTTTGCTAGCTTGTCTCTGGCCACAGGCAATAGCTGATGCTTCAGAAAATCGAAAAGAAACCTTTACTGAACAATTGCAGGAAAAAATCCCTACTGTGGTGCAAGTTTCTTACGAAGTTTCTTCCTAAGCATAGACAATCTGCAGCTGGCTGATGCTCACAACCTGGCAGGCTCAGACCCCTTCATCCATCACACGCTGTAATATATTGGGGGGAAACTTCTAATGCATGCAAAATTTCAATTCCTTTCTGAAACCTATTATGCTCTTAGAAGCAATAAGTGTTTATTTTGAGTAAAACGGCATCTCGGGTCATTTATGAATGTGTTTAATTGGATGTTCTCCCCTCTACCCTCGTCTTCTAGTAAAAGTGTACGAGAAATACCTGAAAATAGGTAAACTGCATCAATAAACAATTTTAATTACCTCAGTAATGCTTCTTACATTAAGTAATGTTATAAGTCATGTAGAAAAGTACAGACATTTGTTAATATATTGATTCTAATTTTATTATTATTTTTTTAAATAAACATTACTTATAGAAAAATAAGAAGCATCACGGAACAAGCTTTCATCTGAGAGCAGTTAACTCCACAGTTTCAACATACCTTTCATTGATTTGGACATGAAAGAAGAGCACAGTTGATCAGGCCAACTTTTCCTTCACTGGGTCATTACTTACATGAGTGTCCGTGGAAGAGCGGATTGGTGAAAGCAGCGGAGGAGGCACTGACACACTGACATTTCAGTGGGTGCCTGAACTAGATCAGGAAATTATATAAATCAAAGTGAATGCTGATCTTGTCTCCTGCTTGGAAAAATACACACGGGTCTAGCCAGAGTCTCTGTGCTGAGCAGCTAGGAGATGACACCGCTGTCAGTAATTCCTCCATGCTTTCGTAAAAAGTCACGTAGCACAAAGTATGGAGCTTCCACTGAAACATAGGTTAAAATCAGGTTGTTAATGCCTGCTCGCCTGCCAGATGCTTGTTCCAAATCGATCTACTTCGAACTTATATTTTATATATAGAAATCAGTTATTTGCATAGCTCAGAAATACACTTAGGCACATGCTTAACATTATGTATGACTCTCCTGGAAATGGAAGGGATTACTCGAGTGCCTAGGTAAGCACCCAGAGTAATGTGGTGCGATCGAGTCTTGCTTTCAGGAGGCAAAATCCCAGAGCCCCACTGACATCACAAACTCAAGACTACTCAAAATCTTCTGGACAAAAGCCTGTTGATCTCACCCAGACATTTCATTCTAACTCGGGTGAGATCTGGCCTGCAGATTTAGCTCTGCAGTGTTTTACCTCTCCTCATCTCTGCTTGCAGTCAGACCATGCAGAGCGACAAAGAGCAGACGGCTGCAGCGGCGTGGGGAGGCCGGGACAGACTGCTCCTGTCACCTGGAGCCTCAGATGCAACTGGGAATAGGAGCCGTGCTACGCTCAGTGCAAACGTACAGCAAATGCACAGGCATCAGTTAAAGGAGCCTGCCTTTGCGATGCCTGTCGCTACCCGGGAGATGCCTCTTCTCCAAGCGGTACATTTGGGAGCATTCTCACGTTTGTCAGCTGCTGCAGAGCTACAGCAGCCAAAGGGGCAAGGACGCAGCTTCCAGCCCGTGCACGGGGTATCAGATCAGCAGCAAACAGAGGCAGGTGTCATTTGCCAAGTTTCCAAGTTAGCGAGAGGTCTGTACAATCAGGCACTTTTATTTGACTCTTGTGCCTGACTGCAAGTAAGGCATCACCGAAAAGATGCAATAATGTAAAATAGAAGGCTTAGTACTAATGCCAGCTTCCCTTCTTTCTCACTGCTAGATCACCCAGGTCATACACACGTTCAGTGATCAGGGACATACAGACCTGACTCAGCTCCTGATCAACAGAAAGGCAGGTTCTGGCCCTTACCTGATGCAACAGACTCCAGGTTGCTTTAAATATTGTCTGCAAAAATTGTTCTGTATTGGTTTTAGGAGACAGGATCACAATTTTGCTTCCCTAAGGAAACATGCACCTTTCTTCCTTAATTTTCCCTTTTACTCCCAGAAAGGTCCTCTCTTAACAGAGCCGATGCTACTTTTTGAAGTATTCTCTATTTCGTGACTGTCAACTATTCTTCCCATGCCAGCTACATGGCGAAGTTATATATTCTTCAATTCAAAACAATCTACATGAATATTCATAAACTACCTGATGGCAGAATTGGCCCTGAGATTTAAAACCATAAAACCCACAGAAACAAATGTCACCCTTCTCCCTTTGTCAGAGATCCCTTGGATCAAGCAAAGAAATTATACTTTTATGCTGTTGCCAAGAAAATGCAAAACCAAAGCATGAAGCATCGTATGTTCTGTTTATTAAAGAATAGTGTCTGTAATGACACAGATACTCAGCCAGGCTAGGATGTTGCCAATGTCAGTTTGTGATTTACTAGAAATTATTGATTTCAAATCTTGGTTTCCCAGGGCTACCGAGCATATCCTGTCATATGAATATGCATCCATTTGCTAGCGGCTGCAGCCTTGTGTAAGAAGTGTGTTGTCTCAACTGGTGTCAGGTTTCTTGAGCCAAAAAAATAAAGCTCTACTCCCCTTCAATGCAGGAACATGTACCAGCTTTTAATTTCTGCTTCTATGCCCAATACAATATCAGCACGACTTAAACAGCCACAGAACTCATCCAGAAGTTTACACTTTGTTTTTAAAATGAATAAGAAAGCACTGCCCTAAGATATTGCATCTCCCTGTAAAGGAAATGGCTCACAGGATTTCACAGAGCATCTTTAAGCTATGAGCTAGTTACAGCCCCAGACTTCTGAGACTTCTCCTGCATCCTGACATGCAAGATGGACCTTAGCTATGCTGAGGTACAGATCCGCAACGAGCAAGTTACACAATGTGAGAGTACAAAAGGTGGGCAGGGAGAGCAACTCGCTGTTCATCAGGGCCAAGAGCAATGCTTGAATTGGCAGCACTTGGAAAGATTTGTCGTCTTCTTTCCTCCTGCCCTGGGAGTTTGGGCACGTGTGTCCTTTCAGCCTATCCCCCTAGCTCCTGCTGTTCTGCTCATCTGGTCCTGGCCCCACCTGCCCAACATTCTCCCTCATTTTTCATTTGTCACTGCCACTCCTTAGCCTTTTTCCTTCTCCTTCGGTGTGCCCACACCTCTAATCCCAGCTGCCCTCTCTGCTCCTTCCCTTCTCCATGTCCAGCCCTCCTGCTTGGAGGTGGCCCCGTCTCTGCCCTGCTGCTCTCTGAATGCCACTGCCCCTGCTGCCAGCCTGCTCACAAGGGACTTCAGAGACCAGCAAGAGACTCCTTGTTTTGTACCTTTGTGGTTGTCGTTAGCTGCTTATGGGAGTTCAGTGGCATCTGTGGGATTTGGTGAAAGGTGCTGACAATTCTGCTCTTTGGTGCTTACCCATCTCAGCGTTCCCAGCATGTTTTTGTTTTTACGTTTTCCTCCGAAACAGAAATCTCTGTTTTACCATCACTTTTCTCAAGTCACTCGCATGTCATAATGAGTTCTCTGTTTACCAAAATGCAAAACCTTCAGGGCTGACAGCAGCAGCAGAAACGACAGAATCCACAGGACTGCTTTTCTTTTGTCTTGTCACTTCACCCTCCCTTGGTTTTGCACAGTGCAGAGTAGATTAACTTTGGGAACAGTGGAAAAGGGAACAGCACATGGGAGAGCATACAAGGAACCTCTCTCCCCTCCTCCCTGTGTCCTCCCAGGACCAGCCAGAGGGGAACCTACGTAGGTAAGGTGCGGGAGGCACATCCCTTGTGCCGGGCTGCAGAGTGAGGTGAGCACCTGCTCACCCAAAGACAATTTTCAGCTGGCTTGGAAATGAACTTCTAAATGCCTTTTGAGCATTCCAGCTCTTCCTAAGGAATTTGAAAACAATTTATTCCCAGATCACAACGAGATCGTCTTGCTCTTGCATGAAAAAGAAAGGAGAGAGGGGGAGAGAAAAGGAAGCACCGCGAGTTCCCAAGGCACCCGAACGCTATCAGATCCTGGTGCAGTGCAGAGGGGCCGACAGCAACGATAAACGTTAACTGCTGCAGTGAAGGGGGCTATTTAACCCAGCTACTAAAAGTTACTTCTGCCACGGCTATTTGAACAAAACATTTGGCAATTAAATTAATTCAAGCTTACCCTCTCTTTTCACGGGAAAAATGCGGGAGAAGTCCAGGCAGAGAATGAACGGCATCTTGTTTAATGAGGAACCGCACAGAAAGAGAAAAATAATGATCTTCTCAAATCTATTAGTATTACATTCTGTGGTAGCACCATATGCTAGTTTCCTAGATGCTGGTAATCCTGATGTATTTTTATCTTGGCTAGTACCAAAGAGGGAGCTAGATGAGGCCAAGTTCTTCCCACAGATCTGTGTTGAAGGCAGTTTACCTTCGCTCTGTGTTGTGAATCTGAACCAACAGACAGTCATGCAACCGCTTAAGATCACTCCTTTATTTTCTTTCTGTATCCAACTTTGGCATTTAAATGTAATTCTCCATATCTCAAGTCTTTGGAGAAACCTTTTTTCAATGATAGAGCCTGGAAATCTTGGTCTTTAAATCACAAGCCTCTACTGCTTCAATGCGAGGATCAGATCCACTAATTAGATGCAGCAGCAGACTACAAATTGCTCACGTTCCAGACAGAGGAGAACAACAAAAAGCCATTCTGTGTTAGTGGGGATGTATTAACATATATGTAGGCCTTCATTCTTCTCTAAGTTGAACAAATATTCCTTAATCAGTCCTTAGAAATCACTTTTGGAACTGGCAGCATTCTTCCATTATTAGACAGGGAAGAACAGCTATGGCTATTCCAGAAAAAAAGAACCACCAGTAATTAACACTGTTTAATTGGATGGATTTGAAATACCTATAGCACAGGTGACCCTAACCCTAGCCTGCTGGCCAAATTATGGTGTTCCCTTTCCTGTGTGCAGTAGTCATGCCGCTCTTACAGCTGCATCATCCTCTGGGTGCTTATCACAGATCCTAAGGCAATTTTGGAGCAATGGGTCTGAGGCTTTTGGAGAGACAGACAGTCCTAGGATGAAAGCAATCACACATTCAAAATTCACCAGAAATTCACATTATTTTGAAGGCTTTTTCTAAGATGCTAGTATGAACATTTATCACAGTTTCTACAGGGGCTATGGAAAAGTATTTTCAAGACAGCTGAATTGAAATCAATGCTGATGAAACCTAGCAGCATGGAGGTAAGAGTGGTTTTCTCAGTTGGGGCTCATCTGTGATACAGAGATGATGCCAGCTCTGCTGCGATACAAACACGGTGGGTACAATTTCCAATTATCACATTTCTTTCTGTAAAATCTTCAGTGCATCTTCAGCGTTAAAATAATTGATCCCTGGCTGACAGCTCTCTCGATTCTGCCCAGACAGCTTGGCCAGCTGATCCTCTGGCCACTTCCACCCTAACCTGGGCCTACCCAGGCAGCCTGCAGAGAGGGGAAACAGGTATGTGTAACTTTGGGAACGATGCATACAAGGTGTGCTCTGTCCCAGCAGTGCAAAGAGAGCTGAGTGACAATTCACCTATGTCTTTTTAGTATAGAGAAAGAAAAAAAAGAGAGATTTGCCTTTTTCACTTCGGGATTCCGGGATGAGAATTCAGGCGTCCCTGAGCGTCTAGTTAGCAATTCGTGCTACGCTCATCGTGATGGTATGTGACACCCTGTGACCACACTGCCTCTCAGTAGCTTTTAGCCAGTCTAAAGATAGGTGTGGTAGCACCCCAGAGTCACTCTGGAAACCAGGAATACACGTTTGGGAGGCATCTTTTATAATTGGCATGGCTGAGCTGCAGGTCTGCCTCAGGCAGAGGGTAAGCTCTGTCTTGCTGGGGGTGGTGAAAGGAAATTTCTTAGTGTAGAAAGACTGTGGAGCTCCTGGGAGGCCTGCAGGAAGGGGGTGTTACCCGAGGATGTGCAGAACCAACCTGGGAAGTGACCGGAGGGAGATTTTTTCCCCAAGTGAGGAGCCTGTGTGAAGGACATTGTTGCCCAAGTCATCTGTGAAGTTGTGGCAAAGAGGGACGTTGTGGGCTGCAGGAATCCTCCTGCATTTTGGTGAGATCTGAACCCACAACTTTTTATTAAAATGTAATTAGTAACCTGCAAACCATTTTGAAGATGTTCCGAGTGCTAGAAAATCATGATAAACTTATCTTTCTTTGCCTCCATATCCTTTGGCAATTATTCAATCGGTGGACTGTTAGTGGGAAGACTCAGCCAAACAATGATCAGGCTTCTAAACTATTCAATTACCTCTAATGAAGAAGGATCAGGGAAACAGCCCTTAAACACCTTAAATAGAACAGCAGTCTAAACAGACAAAATGACTCTCCAGAGAAACCCCCAGACACTTGCCAAGGTTGGCTTTGGAGCCAACTGTGATACAAATGCATGAAATATTAGTTGCTTAATGGTTGTGAAGTGTTGCTCTTTAAAGGTTACTGTCTTCCTGTCCAGACAGGGCTGCAGCTGAATGATGAATGAAGCCATCCCTGTATCTGAGAGGTTTTCAAGCACCTGCAGCTCCCGCTGGTGTCAACAGGAATTTTGGGTAACCAGCATCGGACCAGTAAAACCTGACTCTGCTGGGTACCCAGAGCTCCCAGGGCTATCAGCCTCCTCAGCCCTGGCCTTGGAGGCAGCTTTCAGACTGACGGAGTACTTGAAGTGGGAACTCTGCAAATGCTAGTTATTTAGATGCACATTCACGATGGGAGACTTGCTCTCTAAACCACAGGAACCAGGGGCTGGGCTAAAGAGCTCGGCCACCTGGACAGGGAACTGGGACGAATGCTGTCTGGGGCTAGAGAAGGAGCACAATGATCGCTGCAAAAAGCGCAGCAAGACAGGACTTTGCTTCTGAGGGAATTTCCTTCTCTTCTCCATTACCAGCCTCACCATATACAAATAGCTGACTTGTTACCACAGCTCAAAGGAATGAATGAGCTCAAAAGAATGTGAAGAGGAGAGAACGCTACAATTCCGCTGGGAAGAGCTGCTTCTTTTTATTTAACTTCTCCGTTTGGTTAATATTTTACTGTGGTCTTCAAGAGCAGCCGCATCAGAATGCCTCCGTCCCGTGCTTTAAAACTGGACAGTCATCTGAAGTGTAAGCCCTGCACCTGCCTGGAGCTGTCGAGAAGTGTTTTGTGTGTCTGCATTTTTGAAAGTATCTCACGGTTTTGTTTCCTGTGAATGTGCATTCAGCCCTGCACGCTCACGAAATGCTTAGCCGAGTTTGGGAGCATGTACGTAGCAGGCCATGGCTGGGGGTGGGGAAAGGGGAAAGAAAGACGGGGCTGTAAGGCAGCCTGAGAGCCGATACGGCGTGGTGTGAACCTCCTTTGTGAGGGGAACAACATTGTCAGGTTTGGGCTTAGAGAGGCTCGAACGCTCCGGCAGCTTTAGAGGCGTGCACGTGCACTGGCCTCAGCTGCTCGCAGCACAGCAGAGCCTTAGTTTGAGATGGTGCTGAGCGCTCCCACAGCTTCTGGAACGCCAGGATCAGACCCGAGAAACAACATGCTTGACCCAACACAGCCAGTGGAGCCGGATAAGATCAGAGACTGCCTGCACTGCATAGTTTTCAGCCTGCCTTCCTAAACTGCAAAACCATTAAATATTTAGGTGGCCATATGCAAATCATTTAAATTCTGTTTCTCAGAAGCACACCATGGCGTACAGACATGCTTTGTGCTGAGATCCTCTTCCGATGCTTTCATCAACTCTTTATTTTAAACCTTTAAGGGACTTAGTTAATGGCTAATTGTTGGCCACCTTTTTTTCAAGGGTATTTATATATGAGGGAGGAGGGGAGAGAAACAGAAACACAGAGACCTGGGTTTCTGTCAGAGAAAACAAACAGAAGAAAACACATTTTTGTGCATGTACCAAAGAAAACCCCAGGACTGCTCAGCTATTTTCAACCCCCTCCGTGGGTAACAACTTGATAATTCAACAAATAAACAGCCCTTTATTTAGGGGCTGTCTTGCGGACACCGAACACTTTGGAGACCAGGGCCCCAGATCTTCTTTTCTTAATGTCACTGTGAATTTGCTTGTGGAAGTGTATGACACCATGCATGGAGCCTGAACAGCTGAGCTCATGCTTCAGGCATTCTCCCAGGACCGGAGGGGGAGGGGGCTCTCCGCCAGCTTTCGGCCGCCTCTCCCCTCGCGTTTACACACACACAGATCATGTTATCATAGTGAAAATATGTAAGAATTCCAGGAAGCAGAGGAAGTTTGTGTGTTGACCTTAATTTATTTTTTCCAGAGGAAGATCACTCCAAATGTTAAAAGGATGGTGGATGCTAGCAGAACTGATTTGCAGATATTTTAATTCTCGTCACAGCTATTTCTTCAGCTGTACTTTTTCTTTTACCATTAATACCGTTTGTATTTTATCCTGCGTGGGTAGCTTGACCAAGAGAAGGAAAATGGCTTGGTGAGAAGCTCTGTGGGACCTATTTGGACTGTTAGAGGAGGCCCAAGCATGCACTGGTTCCTATTTTCCATTACTGTACAGTAAAATTGGGTGAGACCGCTTCTGGAGGGGAGGGAAGGAAAAGGTGGATGAAAGAGAGGGCTAGCGCATCAGGCTCACGTGAGTGAAGACCTGGGCTTATCCTGCTTCACAGGGCTACGACTCTTAAAATGCTGATCAATTTGTCCCCAAACCCAATGGCACTTTTCAGAACACAGTTAATTTTAAGACTCCATCTTCGTGAAGACCACGAGGCCTTACACGAAAGCCGCATGAGGCACGCTCAGCCCCTCACAGCAGCCGGCAGGAGCTGAGGCAGCAGCCAAGCTCCAACATGGCGCTGCCGCCGTGAGGCCTCGGCCTTGGCGGCTCCTCTGTGCTCGTGTGGCTCTGCGCACCCAGCCTGCACACCCGTGTGTGCAGGGAGCCGGGAACATGGGACACGAGTCCTTGAACACTTGACTCTCCCTTAATCCCACACACTGCGAACAACGTGCTCACACACACTTGTCAAACGGCAAAGTCAAAAGACAACAAATAAACCAAACAGCAACAACAACCAACCCCGCAGGCCTTCTGACTGGCCAACGAGAAATCCAGTCAGTGAAAATCTCTGTGTTTAGCCACACGGCTCAGCTGTCCCTTTGCCTGGTAACCTCAGCTAGGAGCACAGGATGAGCTTGTGCCTCCAGCACTCGGGAGCCGGGTGGTTATTCCGGCAGAGCCCCACACCCTGGCGTGCGCTAGGGCTTGCACAACTAACCAGAGGTGCCTCCAGCTTTCATAAAATATGGTATGGCCAGCACGCGTTCAGCTTGCAAGATGACTGGGCACGTATCCTGGACAAGTTTTGAAGAATTTGGTTGGTGAAGATCAGACTATTTGAGACTTCTGCAAACTATTCCATTTGATATGCTTCTCTGCAGCAAGCATAAGCTCAAAGCTTGATTCAATTTTAAATGAGCAAGCCTGTTCTTCTAGCTAAGAGGCAGCCTATGATCTGTCTTAGGGCAGGCATCCCCACCCAACAGCTATGCTGAAACAAGTATGGCCATCTCGATGAAATAGCCCGAGCCGCTTCCAGTGTCGGAGGGCTCACTGAAGTCTGTGAGTGTAGGTTTTGTCCCACAGAATTTCTCTATTCAAAAATTTCTTGATTCCTCTCTTCGGCTTTTCTGAATTCACTTGTTTCTCCCTCCCTCTGCCTGTCCCCTCTTTTAATATGCATATTTCAAATGCATGCCTTTCTTCTCTGCCTCTTCTCAGCATAAGGCAGAAAAAAAATAAATATTTGAATTATATTTTGGTTTTCCGACTATCCAGACATAGAAGTAGGCAACACAAACTTGCTACTTTGAATGTTTTGGTGCTGAGACTTTTTTTAGGCATACAACCCCCTACCAGCTGCAGTCTAGATTTATACCATGGGGAAGAACACAGCAGAAACAGACTGAAGATTAATCAAAGCAAATTCTGGCCTCTGTTCCATGTGCCTCAAAGACTTAACAGTAAAAATAAAAAATTAGGGGGCTTCATTTCGGTAATAAACATTACAACACAAAAAGGCCTAACTTTCCAAATGTGCTGTGAACAGACAGATGCCTTTTGAAGCTTCGTGGTGTCTCCAGCCATCGCTGTGAACTGGCAGCCCCGAGCTAACAACTCGGGTGCTGCCGGGTCCTTCCCGAGCTGCCTGGAGCAGTGGGGCTCGGGGACAGCATCGCACCCAACTGTGTCGGCTGCCCTGGCAGGGCCCAGCTGTCTCAGCTCCTGCACCGACTGCAAACGTGTAGGAAGCTCTGGGGTGTCTCCCAGGCAGATTACAGAGCCCAGTTTGCCTGCCTTCCCGGCCATCAAGCAAATTAGTTTTCCAAAGGTTTTGATGTAGTATAACCACACTGCTCGGGCAAGAGCTAGAGAAACACCTGGCATCTTTTCTGCACACAAATCCTTCCTATCCAGCCATTTCTCTTTCTAGCTTGGGACTTTAAAACAACAACAAGAAAAAACAAACAAAAAGCCAACAAAACACATATATAATGATGAATTATAAGTTATCCTGAAATGGGATATATTCTTGAGCTTTTGGGGGTATTATTATTCCATAGGGATTAGAATAAAACAAAGGTTCATACCTAGCAATCAATAAAATAAAAGCTAGTTTTCATTAAGAAAATAAAGTTGGCATAAACTGACATTGCTCCATTTAAGTTAACGCAGCCGTGCCTAGCTAAATCTGCTGGGGAGCCAGCCCCTGCTCTCTAGTGAAGGAGAGGAATCAGCGGTGTCAATATTTTGGGGGGAAATGCATACACAGGTAACATGAATTGTATTTAGATGCAGGAACTAAGAAGACGCCAGAACTAGTGAAAAACCACCTGTATCTTGCAGAAGGAAATGTTCCCACTTTCATGGCCTGTATGAGGTGTTTAGAAGAATTAGTGGTGTCTTTAAAACAGCCTTCTGAGTGCAGACATGACCAAACTGCACAATATGTGCAATCAGGGCAGTCGCTATACAGCAAGGCCCCAGTTCAGCAAAGTGCTCAAGCACACCTTTAGCTTTTAGTGCATGAGTGGCCTCATTGAAGTCCTTAGTAATTACGTGTTTTGCTGAATCAGGACCTGAATTTATTTGGGGCAGGAAGACCTTAATATCTTCCAAGGAATTACACTTATTAAAGGGGACAGTCTATAAATTAGTGTTTAAGTTAAAATCAATTTCTAGATAATACATATCCCTAAAAGACAGATTGTTAGTTTGTATGAGCTTTGTAACAAAACTTTAATTAAACCCTTTTTAAATAAAACCTGTCATACATTATACTGCTAATTGACTTGACCTGGTACAAAGAGGACTCTGCCAGCTAGAGGAGACTAAAGGAGATTATTCTGTCTGGTGCTGCAGTGATTGTGTGTTAATAAAATTTATTTCTGCAGTCTTGCCCAACTCCCTATTGTGTATTCAAGAAATGTGTGGGCTCGAAGCCAGTCATCACAAAGCAAAAAGTAATAAAACCTCAAAAGCTGACTTTTTCTACCTCACATTCTGCTGCTTTGCTGTAGCAGAAACTACTTGGTACATTTGGTTTTCATGCACACCTCAGCTACATTTCTCTCCTCCTTTTTTTTTTTTTTTTCTTTCCCTAAATTCTCAAATTATGTAAAACTTTGCACCTTATTAATGTGAGCACAGTAACAAGGGAAAGACAATTATAGGATCCAAAAAGCTCGGTGATGAAATATTCTGGGTGCGGCAACCATTTTATTGCCATTACACTGATTACATACAATATAACACATCTAGCAATTAGACAAACATGCTTAATCCTCCTGGCCGAGACCTCTTTCACACAGAATTCATTTCGATGGGCCAAATTCTTCCTTCACTCTCATGCAAGTAAATCTGCAATAACCTTGTGCCAATCAGTGAAATCACTTTGGATTGACACTCATGTAAACGACAGCAAAACACAACCCACCGACTTCACAGTTACTCCTGATGTACACTGGGTGCAGTTGCAAAAAGTAATCACGAGAGCTCACACAAGAAATATAGAAAAACAGGAGGACTTGGAAGTTTTAATACGTGATCAAAATTATGAATTAATTGGCATGAGAGACTTGTTGGGATAATTCATGTGACTGGAATACTAATATAGATAGCATAGCTTGTTCAGGGAGACAAGGGATAAAATGCTGCCAATAGACACGTTCACTCCACAGCATAAAATGTGGAAAGAAATGTACCGGTCGAAAACCCCTCACTAATAACAGTGATGGGGCTGGGGGGTGCCTGGGGTAAAGCCACAAAGAACAGATGGACAGAGCTACTTCTTGTGGAGGGCAACGAGATGAATCGTGCATACAGCACAAGGCTTGAAGATGATGGAGGGATGGGGCTGGGAGGGATTGGAGCTGTCTGCAGGCACACGGGGTATCACAGGGCACAAACTCCACACTGATGACAGAGAAGCAGGCTGGAGAAGCAGCTGAAGGGAAAGCTCCTTACTCTCAATTTTAATAGACAAGAGAAACAGGTTTAGAAATATGAACATAGAAAGTAATTTGGGTGATAGTTATCATGGAATGAGAAAACTCACAGCTCCTGGAAGGCAAAAAGAAGAGTCTTGAAGAAAGCCAGCTTAAATAAACTCAGAGAACTGGGAAGTAATATCTCATGAGGACCAAGCTCAGAGTGGCTGACAGTTCCTTAAAATAGTTCTGTTAAGGGCACAAGTGCAAATTATCCCAAAGCAGCAAAACCATTAGAAGTGTTGTAAGAAACCACCTTGGCTAAATCATGAACTTCTTACTGACCTCGAGCACCAAAAGCATGCAGAAAGCTGAACCTAGGTGAGGATGAAAGCAGAGAGAGGATGCAGGGCCCAAACCAGGGAGGTCAAGCGAGAACGGGGAACACATCCAGCAAGGTGCTGAAAGGATAACGAGAAAACATTCTGCAAACATACTTCATAATATGAGGAAGATGAGGAAAAAACCTGCTATTCAACAGACAGGGAAAGTTATTGACAGGCAACGCTGAAAAGGCTGAGTGTTTTTTTTTTTTTTTTTTTTTTTTTTTCTGCAATCTTTACTAAAATGGTCAAATGAGATCAGGCAGGAAACAGCAAAAGTGGCAAAGGGGTAGAAACATAAGTGAAAACAGGGAAGAACAGATTAAATAAGTGCTTAGATAAATTAGATCTTTCAAATTGCCTGGGTCAGATACAATTCATCCGCAGGTATCCTACTGGACTGTTTGAAGCAATCTCGGAGCCATTAGTGGTTGCCTCTGAGAGCTCGTGGAAGACGGGTGAATATCCAGAAGACAAAAAACTGGCTTACAGTGCCTACCCTCACAGCGAGGGAAAAAATTGTAACGGGGAATTAAAGTGCAGTGAGTGAAGGTCAGTTTTTGGAAAAATACGGAAACAATCAAATTATTTGTAACCACTCAGGAAATAACAAGGAGATGAGTAACAGCTAGCATGGCTTTGTCAAAAACACTGATTTGTTAAACCAATTTAATTTCCTTCAGTGGGAATGGGGAGGGGGGGGGGGAGCAGTAGATAAATCTCAGCTTTATTAAAGCTTTCCAGTATTGGCCTTCTCATGAACATGGTCATAAGCAAGCTAGGAAAAATACAGTCTACCCCAACCTACAAAATTCTCAGTCAAACTGGAAGGATGTTGTAAAGTACATTTCTGCAGGCATCTGCCCTGGATTTGCTTTTGTTAAAGCACTTCCACTGCAGTCCTGTTTGTCAGAACAGAGTGACTTACTTTCTGCATACAGCAAGGCTGAGGAGGGCTGCACGGATGACAGCAGGCTGTTCTGAGGATGTTTGCTCAGAATACAATGCCGTAGCATCCGGAGCCATGTATCCAGTTTGGGGGAAACACATCTCAATATTTCAGCTTTAAAAAAAAAAAAAGAAAAAGATGTGGATCCAACAGAAAAGGTCTAGCAGAGAGCCAGAGCTCTAGGAAAGGTGAGCTGCGGGGGAACCTGGAAGAACATTCCCAGCCAGCCTGCAGAAGAAAAGGCTGGGAACAACTACATGTGTAATACACGTGCACATCAAGAGGAAAGGAATAGTTTTCTTTATTCGCTGAGGATAGGATAAGTAGCATTGGGTTAAGCAGCAGCACAGGAAATTTAGGTTAAACATTAGGAAAGTCTTGGTAATAATATGGCTGGTTAAGCACTGGAAGAGATCGCCTGGGGAGGTTGCAGAGCCTACCTCCGTGGAAGCTTTCAAGAGGTACACCGATCAGAAACCACGCTTTTAAAGTTGCAGGTGGACTTGGATGGCTTTTCAAAACACAATTCACTTCGCTAGAGCCTCCCCTGCCCCATCTGAAAGAAGTTACTGTGGTGAGGTGGGAGTCTGCCTGGCCGCCAGCACAGCACAGCACAGCACAGCACAGCACTCCGGCCATCCCTGCCCTCTGTGTCACAATCTCAGCAGGGTGTTTAAGCAGGTGCTTCACCTCAAGCCTACAGGCAACCCCTCCTGCGTGTATTTACGTACTGGAGCAGACGTTTTAATGCTTTAGTGAGCTGGGGACTGTGTTGGCAGCCTTTTCTCCAGCTAGGTTGCAGCACAACTGTCTGAATTTTAGCACCTACCGCTGGCCCCGTGGCCGCACGCTCAGCCTGGAAGGGCTTTTTGCGTTTCCCTCCTATATAAGCCCAGGTACAGAGTTCTCAGGGTGGCTGTTGGAAAGGAGGTGGAGTTGTTGTGTGTGTGTTTCTTTGTTGTTGTTGCACAATGTATTTCATCAGTAACAGTTACACGTTAATAAAGCATGTATTACAAGCACATCAAACTAATCTGCTTAATCAGAAATCCTTTCCCCATTCTGCTGCAGCCTGGACTGGAGTTACAGAGCGATGGATGCATTACATATTTTGTTGTTTCACTCGATTATTTTCCTAGTGCAGCAGGCCAAGTTTCTCCAACTTGTAGCAGAAAAGAGAAAGCCACAACACATGTGCATGCACACACAGCCCCGCAGCAGGGAGCCGCCAGCTGATGCAGCCACTGGCAGGATGTGTCTGCTCTTGATTTCAGTGCCACCCAGCCCTTCGCTGTGTTGCAGCGTGGTGGTTTGCCTTTTGTTTTTTGTTATTTTTTTTTCCTTCCATGTTATTTTGTGCCTCAATGCCAGCACTGATTGTGGTGATTGATTGACTTAGCTGGTGTTGCAGGATTCAAAACAACAACACTGGCAGAAGCAGCTCAGGGAAATACAGAGCGCGCTGGCTGGGCTAATCCAAGGAGAGAAGAAACAACGCTGGTGATCTGCCAGCTCCGAGAATCCTACAATAAATTAAGAGCAACTATATTCATTGTTTTAAAATAAAAGATGCACGCAGAGCCTGGCAGAAGCATTTGAAAGATTCTGCACTCTGCCTCAGCCCCAGGCCCCCGAGCAAAAGCCCTTTTCCCTCCTTGCTGAGCTGTGCCTACCCACCTCATCTCACCGGCTTCGGCACATGGGCTCCAAATGCCATTCCCTGCCTCTGGGGAAAAGGGGCTCTGCCCGAGCTGAGAATTAACCTTCAGTCACCTGTTCTAACATGTAAGAAGTGCTCCTCGTGCAGAGCCTCTCCTCCCCTCCCAAAGCCATGTCCCTTCCACCAGGGCCAAAAAACCTCCCCAAGACTTCCCTCCTACAGCAGTGCTGTATGGAGCCTCCTCCAGAAGTAATGTCAAAAAGCCACAGAATTAGAAGAGGACCCTTGAGCTTTCCAACTCCATTACTTTCTCCCCAATTCTGTCTTGTGATTTTCCATCTCTCCCTTTTCCTACCCTTGTTCACTCCATTGCCCCTTAATTAAACACTTGCATTTGCCCACCGACCCTATTTTCATTCTATCCAAATCTCTTTAGAAGAGAAAAGCCCCAGCAACCTGCTCCCCATTCTCCTTCTCCCACGTGTCCTACATCTGTAACTGCTCGCCTGTCCTCCTGGTTGCAGCTCCAACCTGCCCTGGCAAGGGACAAGCCGTGAAGATAAGCCTATGCCTGCTTCTTCTTCTGCCCAAGGAGCTGCTAACCGATGGGTACAGGTCCTCAGCCCGGTGAGAGCGGCTGCTTCTGTCGGGACCATTCCCTAGCACAAGCAGTTCCCCATAAAATACCCCACATTTATGATTGTTGGCATGCTAACAGGGCTACCAGGCAGCTTTTTTTTTCCCACAAGAGACTGAACAACTCGCAAATAGATGGACCCAGACACAGCTCTGGGTAGAGACAATGGGAGATTTACTATTGCATGTATTTGCACCCAGATCTGGTGGCTTTGTATGAACAAAATAGAAACAGAAAATAATTATTTGTTTGCCAACCCCCTGAATATAGGGGAGAAGCACAAAGTTTTATTCATCTGCAAGCTCAGCAGATGTCTGTGGATGAATGGCCTGATTTCAGTCTCATTTTTGAGCTAATGGAGATTTAATATAGCTTGCAGAGCTACGAGATAATTCTGGTTTTGAACGGAAAGAGATTCCATATCATCCCTATAACTTGTCACAACTAAACATTAACCAAGTCCGTGAATTTTGTTGGTGGCATTTTGTCAGCACAGCTTCCGAGGGAAGCGATAGCTCAGTCATTATTTGAACGGCTGCTGTAGTGGAGTCTACCACCACTGAAAGCCTGGAATAATGGCCTGTGTTATTCTTTTGCATCTTTCTCTATACAGCTTTTGAGAGAGCTGTAATTGAAGAGAAATGAAAGGGCAGCCAACCAAGAGACAATACTGCAAGGATCAGTACTGGAATGTGAGACAACATCCTTTAAAAGCCGAAATTTTAAAACTCCTGCTACGTGTGTGCTTTTGAAAAGGGTAACATCAATGGAAAAAATAAAATAAAATAAAATAAAACAATCATTTTCCCCCTGATTAAGAAATAATCAAACTAATTTTATTTCCCAACTTCATGTTTATAATCTGATGGCCTCCTACGAAGGCATGAAAAGAAGATTAATGCCTTCATTAGATACCTGTTTTTAATTGCTGTTTTCTTGAGAAAATGCGATTAACTAAAAAGGTGAAAGAGAGACCAGTGGAGCTGAGACACGAAAACAACAAGGTTTTGAGAAGCAGGGACCCTCGGGCGATTTACAGAAAGGTTACAAAATATGAACTGCTGCTTAGCATCAGGTCCCGTGTCAGCTCTCTCCAGTTCTGTCAGTGGTGTAGCTTGTTCCTGGCCTTTGCAGAGCTGAACCACCGCAGACAGCGCTTTCCGTATTTAAGTTCCAAACTCCAGTACTTACAGGATTGCCAGAGGCTTACCGTTGTGCACTGACAGATGTACCAAGCTTAAAATTTCCTCCTGTTTCTACAAATATTAACAAGTAGAAGCTCTCTAAGGGCCTGATCTAAATCTGCTGAAGCCATTTTAAAGCCATTAAAGTCAGTGGGAATCTTTACATCTGGCTCTTGCACTCTTGGATCCTCCAAGTACTTATGTGCACACTTCACACTCACATTAACGACCCCATTGAAGAGCTGAGTTTGTCTTAGCCACTAAGAATGGCAGAGTTCAACGTGGATTTAGCCAAATCTGTTCAGGCTAAGCCCAAACTCAAGCTTTTCCCCTATCAAAGTCACTTCAACAAGAGATTCAAATTCAATTCAACAGAGGTAATTTCACCTCTGAAATTATCTGCGCCTGTGAAGGTATTTGTGATATGCATGGGAAAGTTTGTGCTCAAAACTTAAAATGGTACAGCTGAGGACTGGGCTGATTCAGAGTAAGTTGGGTCACAACCGTAGGAATCATTGGGTCACGAATGTAAGAATATTTCAGGCTACAATAAACAATGTTTCTTCCAGTGCACATCCCGAAAAGATTAAGCAAGTTTATGTTGCTTTTAATGATGGAGAATTGAACAAAAGCATAATTTGGAACCGGTTCTCAGTACTCTTGCCAAATTCTGAGTAAAACATCATTTACCTCCTAAGTGAACATTTTTCTGGCAGTTTTGTATGAATTAAACATTTTGGTCATTTAAAGGAAAAATGTTAAAAATCTGGAGTGTTCTTAAAATAGCTGATCAGCGTACTTGAAATATCTTTTCTGATTTCAGGGAACTCCCCCTATGCATGTAACTGGCTATGAAAACCACAGCTCTCTTGCACTAATTTCAGAGCAAGCTTATGAAAATAATATAATGAGGCAAAGCACTCAGCAATGCCAGAGCATGGGGACCACAACGCTGTAATAGATGATATCAAGATGATGGCAAAATAATGTCACTGCAGTCACTGGAGACTACATTACTATGTCAAGATGATGGCAAAATGATTTTGATGCAAGTCTATTGAAACTGTTAAAATATCCAGATGATTGCAACATATCAGGCAAATTCCCCAGTGAGAGGGACTGATAAAGTTTTTGTTAAAGTATTTCAAATGCACCACTCTAACCTATGGTGCATGGTAAGATCCTGGCTTGCTAATGCACAAACCTGACCCCACCACCATCAGCCGGGGCTCTAAAGGGGAAGCTTTGCCTTTGGTGTGGGAAGCTCTGATCTCTGATGGTCTTCTTAGGCATTTTGGGACGCGTGGCTGATTTGTCTTCTGTGCAGGCTCAGCTGGAGTTTGAGAGTGCAGGGACATGGCGACACAGCTGGGCAAAGAAGCTCACTCGCAAGCACGGCCTCAGCCGAGGCTGAGCAGTTCTAGGAGTTTATGCCCCAGAGAGGTGCGCTGTGCCCTGCTGCTCCCCACGTGGAAATGCCAGGTGTCAGCTGAGAATCACAGCCAAAAAAGCTCTCCTACCCTGGAGAATCTTAAACATGTCAAAGGTAAGAGAGTGTAAAGGAAGCTCGAGCACCTTCCCCCCATATAAAACTGTGAGTTAATCAGCAGAGGGATGACATCTTAGTTGCGTTCATCATTTTTCACCCAAGGGTGCTCCTCCCTCTCCCAGTAGAGAAAGACAGCTCCTGAAAGTCACAGCTGAGCAGTGCAGACAGAGCCGCGGAGCTCCTCATGGAATCAGAGGCATTCACCTGAGCAGATCACAGCGACAAAGTGCATCAGTAACAAGCGATAATGCCTCTTCTGGTTTTTATGGAGGAAAAACTTGCCGAGCAGCAGCCAGCACTGCTCCCTGTTCTTGCCAGCAGCCCCTGCGCTGTAGGAGCAGCGTGCTCAGCAGGAACCCTACGTACAAGCAGCAGGGCTGAGCCCTCAGAAGGTTGTTAGAGCAATTAGTGCAGAAGCAGCAACATTCCTGCTATCAGAACTAACAAGAAGCTGCAAAAGCTGTTTCAATAGAAATAGTCAAGGCTGCTCTAATTATATGTTCTTTGCATAGCCTGGCGAGTACGATGATTTTAGAAACTGGGTTATTCAAGCTTCTGAGGTTACAAATGCTGCTGTGCCAGCTCCACCCACTAAGTAAAAGGTTGCACGCTGCAGTCAGCGAGCTGATTTGGTCAGCGTAGCCACAGCTGTAGGTAACCCAGAAGGCAAAAGGCTGTTCAGAGGATAGCCAGTCAGATTTAGGTCTTGCTAGACTTTGGCTGCTCCACATGTATATTTCAACAGCAGTAAAAAGTGTTTTCTGTCATTTTCCAGAAAGAAGCTTTTACCTTCTGCTTTCTAATCCTGCTGCTCTGACCCACTTGTTCTCCACCTCCAGCTGACAGCACTGGGCTAACCACTGCGTTCAGCCATGCCCTGGATCCTGGGCTCATCAAGTCTATTGTGAACAGATGGAGCTTGGGGGTCCTACAAATCCCATCTGCTCCTGCAGCAGCCAACATTAGTACTCCTTCAGGAAGAAGCCGAGGTTCCCCAGAAATCCCAGTCATTTTTGTTGCTTTGCTTTGTCACTTACAGGGGCAGATGGACGTGTGGAAGGAGTCGCATCAGCTGTGTGCCTGTCAGCAGTGCTCCCAGTACCAGGCACTCGGGATTTTCCCAAAGGAATACAGACGAGGGCCTTCAGACCCAGCTCTGCTGATGTGGACTTGTGACTACTTCTTCCAGAGGACTACCCTGACGTAGTGTAAATGCAGCTGGAGAGGTTAGGAGCAGCAGGAGTTCACTTTGCATGCCGCTCCTCAGCTCGGATGTTATCCCACGTGTGCCAGCCTGGATGCAGGAGCACGTTCCCCTTTCAGATCCCTGCCTCAGCTGCCTCACTAGCCTGCATCGAGGGCAGAGCCACCAAGCCACCACCAGCTCTCCTGGCTTCCCAGGGAGAAACCTGGCTGCCTGGGCAGAAGGCAACTGTCTGGAGGAGTGGGAAGCACTGGGAACTCTTCCAAACCATTCAGTCTAGGTGCAGCGCTGATGCAGGTGGCTTACAAACCCCAAATTAAAAAGCCGGGTCCTGCACAAGTGACACAAAGAACAGGTATTTTGCTCTAAGTGACCAGAAGCAAACTCCCTCCATAAGGGGATAAAGCCAAGTGCAAGAGGTTTCTGTGCCTTTCCAATCTCGTTAAGGATTATAACTGGGAACAAAGGGGTATTTGGGATGCTCTGCTCCAGCGATTCTCCACTTCATGAAAAATGAATTCCAGCAACGTAAACTGGACTGATCTCATGGTCATTTAAGTCATCCAGGGTTAGTCAGTACAGACTGATCAGCATATGGGAGGTTACAGCTGCATCTTTGACACCTTTCCCATTCTCCCCAGTAGCATGATTCCATTCAGCACTGAAAAAATCTGATAAAAGTAGATTTTTTTTGTTTGTTTTTTCCTTTCTTGCTTTTGTTCCCAGAGGGGAAATTCTACTTTCAGTTGCTCTAGCTGAACGATAGATTCACCAAATTCAGTGTTGATAGCTGTTAAAATTAACTTTGGCCCTCAAAGCTCAGAGATGCAAACCAGTGGTTGGAGTACAGGCATCTCTGCTGTTGTCACCCTGGCACCCAGTAGCAAGGAGCACCTGTAATGTGAACACTGTTCTTTTAACACGAAACTAGCTGAAGTAGCTCAATTATTTCCTTTATTTTTCTACTGTCACGAATATAAATCAATATTTTTCCATCTGCTGCCATTTCTAGACTTGAACTGTGAATTTGAACTGTATCGCCTTTCTAACCATTATGCAACCTCTTGACAGAAACCCATTATAAACCTTTCAATTTATTCTGCAGCACAGCTCTGCCAGTGATATTTACATCTATAACATACACATCTCATGCTCTTTTCTTTCCCGAAGCCTCCTTTATTGCATCACAGTTGCACAGTGTACTCACTTTAGCCTCTAGCCAAGGAAAATACAGACAAAAGTATACTTCTTAAACATTTTCATTTTAACTGCAGACTTCAGTATTTCCAGTGGGAGGCTCATAAAGATCTGTCAACAGAGAAGGGAGTTGATCTTAACTTTTAATGCCTTTGTGATGCAGGAGACTTGCTATAGATCGTGTTACTGCTGTGGATGTTGGTCTCCTTCCACCAGAGCACACAAAGTGGCTCCACGTGCAAGGTGCAGGCACCCGCACCAGCTGCTTGAAGCGGGGCAGGTGATTACTACAGAACCGAGACCCTGCCCAAAGCAGGCCCCAGACCATACTGAAGAATTTCCCAGTACAACAGAAGTAGACACTTTACAGTTTAACTGGGAACTCCTCTTGAAATACTATTCTGCACAGGCCACTACTTGGCCTGCAGTAACACCACACACGTACACAAGCACTCCTTCCTCATACCAGTTACTGGCTAATTGCATGTAGCATCGGATCACACGTCTTGATATGTATCTTGATATACCTTGATAACTTGAGATACTTCACAGTATCTCAAAGGTTTTCAACCAGATTAATTGGGAAGAAGCTTAGAATGGGGAAAAGGAAGTAAGTGGGGAAGAAATACATAAAAAATAATTGCATGATGAAAACCAAAAATGGACTTTACATTAACAGCAGTCATACCTGAGAGCAGGGCTTGTCGGCCACAGGCATCACCTTGCAGGAAGATGTGCCAGAAGGTGACTTGTCCTGTCCCTGTAGTTTGGGATCCTGGACCAGAGGAAATATGCCTGCAATGGTTGATTATGGAAAAGCTTGCCCTAAAGGGAAATATTTCCTTAAGTCTCATCAGTCAGTACTTACATATGCTGTGAATCATAAGCATTTAAATCTCTTAAGATTTTTATCCTAGTTAATATCACTGTAGATAAGCTCATGACCTGTTTCTGAGCATTTAATTGTCCTTTCTTGAATACTGGTAAGGTCTCAGTAATACTTTGTTTCCCTCATTATACATGAGCTGGAAAAAAAAAAGTACTTTATGTCTGCGAGCATGAACTCTGAGCAACTTCCCTCAGTGCTGAAGTCTTGTGCAAGCAATACCCAGCTCTGCAGGCAGATGCAGCAGAGCCTCCTGCTCCTCTGACTGGGAATAACTTGCCAGAATGAGAAGATCTTTCCTTATCATGAAAGAAAAATCTCTTTCCATATCTCTTTCCATATCTTGCATGGCTTTTGGTTTTGTTATGATGAAAGGTGTCTGAGAATTCCCTGATGCGCCTTTTGTCTTACATTCATTATTTTAGCTATCACTATTCTGTCAGATCTAATTTGCCCATTTCCTAAAGTATTCTAAAATAGTCAGGTTTTCCTCAGCTGTTTCCATGTGTTCTCAACTAAAGAGGAAGCTTCGCTTTCAAACAAGTACAGCACCGCTCGCCCCACTCACTGCAGCTTCAGCTGTAGCTACCTCTCCAGCCAACGTGTCTACGTTAGCTAGGGCATGGCTAAGAATAGCCTCCTCTCTTGTGTGCTCTGAAGCTACATGTAGTTATTTCAATTGTGATTACTGAAGAGCTCAAGAACTTGTTTTGCTCTGTCCCATTTGACCAGTTTATCAGAAGGAAGCTGGACTCACCAATTATTACTTTTTTATTTAGTTTTGACCTCCCTCTTTGACCTCCTTCAATATTTTAGTTGTAATGTTTTCCTGAGCCAAAGAAATAAATATGACTTTATTTATGTAACAGTATTCTCACTGACTTATTTTTGTCTCTCGCGTGTATATAGCATAATTCAGTCTGCACAAAAGTATAGTCTGTGCAAAGATCTTTGGCTATAGTAGCAGTTGTTGTGCTAATGAGCTGCTCTGCTCTTCGTATGTGTTTTATATCTCGGCATCATGGCTTTCCACCTTGTAGTATTTCAGTACCACATCCAGAAAGGAAACAGGACTGTGCATACAGGGATACCAGAGCTACCCAAGGAGTATGAGGTATCTCATTGCATGCACATGACTAAGAAATGAAATCATGTAATTTTGGTGTGGATGTCACTGTGCTAATAATTATACCAAACTGCTGAGAATGTCCTGTGTCTATTGAAAAGGTGAAAGCCTGGTTCTGCTGAAGTACAGCTTCAGAAGTTTCTAAGAGCCTGGGTAAACTCAGACAGAGCTGAACTGCTTGTGCGCTTAATAATAGGTAGTATCTTCTCTCCTGGAAAACCTGCCTCTTGAGTATTTATATAACATTACACGGTGCTAGAAATTAGCCTGAGCCAAAGATGGAGCAATTACTTCCTCCAAGCCTGCTGGATTTATGAGGGGAGCTTGCAGAAAAGCAGAGTCAGTTAAGCAACAATTTGAAATATTTGTTTCTACCACAGGGCTACCGAGGGATCATCCAAAGGGATCACCCAAAGGGCAAGCTACGGCATTTTTTGGGGTAGGAGGTACACTCTGCAGCCTCTCAAGCATACAGTGCATTTGGAAGGGAGGAGACACAGGATCTGACACAGTGAGGGGTGCTGAGTAGAAACCTTGCAGCAATTAGGAAGAGCAGCCAGATAAACTTGCACAGAAATCTCAAAGCAGAAGAAGGAGGTGACCTTCAGGATCAGTGGGAGATACTGGGATGTTCCTCCCATGTGCAAGTAAGAGAGAAGTACACTCAAAGAAAGTAATCAGTCACATCCACATTAATTTCAATGATTTCTACCCTTCTGACAGCACCTGACAGCTAAAATGCAGTGCCAGAGTGGCAAATGTACAAGATCAGGTTTGCAGTCACAATCTGTTTTTTTTTTTTTTTTTGTGCCTTTACACAAGGAAACAGGGGACACAGCAGCTGATGTAACCCAACAAACAGCAGCTTTACCTAGCTCTGCTCTGGACGGAGCTGACAGATTTGGCTCTGTCTCCTTCTCTAAGTTTTGCTCGTCATATTTCCCTGGTGAAATGAGCCCCACCAGCTACTGTTGACAGTAACCCCGTGGAGACTCCGGGCTTGGCTGGAGCCACGATGAACTTTCTGCTTCTCCTCACTGGGTGTGCCCTGTCCTGCTAGGGATAAAACGGAGCATTCAGCTTGCGTTCACCACAAGGAATAAATAAAACCAGGAAGGAACTGAAGGCTAGCAGAAGAGCAGTAAGTAACAGTGACGTCCGCACCGTGCGTTTGACCCTGGTGGAGCTGGCCCGGTGCCCTGACTCCCTCAGTGTGCACATTGTTAAAGCCTCAGCCCCAGGCGCCCGCTGTGGCGAGAGCCTGATTGCACAAGCAAGTGCTGCTCGTCACCTCTGCCGCAGGGACATGGCGCCGGGCTGCTGGAGCCCCGGGCAGGGAGGCCCAAGCTCCGGCCTTGCTGTAGGGCAGCCATGCCGGCTGGTCCACACCTGCCAGAGGGCTGCAGGAAAGCACAAAACATTCGTTTTTATTATGTTTAAGAGGGAAAAGGCAAACAAACAAAAAGCAGGATTGTTTCAGAGGCCCAGGTGAGAATGGCAGCACCTCACTCCTGAGTTAGCACCAGCTGGGCAGGAGGGGAATGCTGTGCGTGGAGCCAGCCTGAATGAGCACCTTGTGCTGCTGCCAGAGGCCCAGCTGTCAGCACCACCTTTCACCTGAGGCTGCTCAGGCTGGAGGAGGAGGAGGAGGAGCTCGGAGGGCTCCTGGTCACACTGGGGGAGCAGCACTGCTATTACTTGCTGCCTCCACTGCTGGGGGCTGAGGGAGGTCCCAGTAGCCGAGACCTGCCATGGCTTTCTCAAGTGTTCACCTATGTGCCTGCTGCTTCACCTCTGCCTAAGGCTCATCCCTTTAAGGTGTCGCATTAGTGCGGGACGGCGAACACAGAGCCCAGCTTACTGGCCACAGAGGCTTTTGGCAGGTCATGGGCACAGCCCATGGGGCCTCACCTTGCTGAGGCAGAGCCCAGTGGCCAGGCACAACATGGCGCAGGCTGTGAAGGCACCACAGCGAGGCCCTGCCTCCTGCTGCTTTGGAGCCAGCTTTCAAAATGACTCGAGAGGAGTTACAATTTGCAGTATTAAAATAAGATTGCTTAGACAAGGCACTTTCAGATAATCTGAGCTGAGACCATACTGGCCTTCTCTGGGTAGGAAACTCCTGTGAAGGATAATAGGGATATTCACAAAACTACACACGTGCTTTACCAAGCAGTGAAGAAGGAATCTATCACAAATATCTGGATTCAGGATCTGATTTTCTGTTACCTGATTAAATGCAGATTTAATTATTTCCCTGATTCAAAGTTAGACACTTGTTCACTCTAAAACACACTAGGTTAATTCAGTGCTCTGGTTTGTATTTAAAAAGAAAACAAAACAAAACAACACTAAACACATACACAACACTACAAAACTAGGAATAAAGTAAGATGGTTTTTGTATATCGGTACATATAAGTACTTCCAGGCCCTCAAAGCAAAAAATAAAAATTAAAAAAAAGGTATACAGTTTTCTATGACATAGTTCAAATCAGTGTCTTCTATAATCACTATTTCAAAGGCATACAAAACCAAAAATGTGATAAGAAAGTGAGAAATGGAGTTTTTAGCTTCAAACAGAAATAAAACCTTACTTCCCACTTCTGTTCTGCTGTTCTACATTACAATTAAATGACTATTTTCATTCACGGTACTGTGAGTTATCATTACTCAGAACGTAAAAGCTAGCTTGTACTTCAGCAGAAAGACTGCCCGGTTTGGAGGAGGGGATGTAGGCTTCTGTGTGTATTTGACTAATAAATGGAAGTTGCTTGAGAAAAGGCATGAACGAACCTTCACGATAAAAATCAGGGTGAAGCATGAAGAAGTATCAGAGCTAAAACTGCTCAGGGCTGAATACATTAACTGAAGACCTGCATCAGTCTTCCAATTTTCGGTTAATTTTTTATAATATTATGCTAAAGAAAGTTAGCCTTGAAAGCCACCAGTGGGAAAACATACCGGTAATCAGAAATATAAGAACTACACCTACAGTGTTAAGCTGTTATTTTCAGGAGTCAGCATGCTTGTACTCTGCCTTGGTTGTTTTTTTTTTTTTTTTTTTTTTTTTTAAAAAAAAAAAAAAAAAAAGCAGGAAAATCACCTTTTCACCTGCTGTCCTCAGCCCCACAGAGGACTGGGGGAAAGCAGGCAAGCAATGGGCCTGCCCTGCTCAGAGCTGCCTGTGGAGCCCAATGAGTGTGGGATGGGCACATCTGGGGCTGGTAGCTGGCCGGTGGGAATCCCATCCAGGAGCAAGGGGGAGAAGGAGCTTGGCTATGATCTGGGTTCCCCAGGTTCTTCAGGGCGCACTCCCTTTCATCCCCAGCTTGTGGCACCTCCATAATCTAGAGCTTAATGCACATAAATTCTACTTTGCAAGTGAAACATTATTCATTAACAAATCTGATTAAACTGCTAATGCAGTGAGCACTAGCACAAGTTCAGGAAGACAAATAGTCTCAGTGGTGCAGTGTTTGTGAGGAACGTTACCCGTAAATGGATTTTAACTATTTAAATTGGCTCCTGTTCAGAAACTATGAAAATACATAATGGAGCACAGAACACTTCATTTAGCTCACTGTGCTTAATGTGAGGGAAAATATCCCCAGATTAAGACTTTAGAACAGTAATACACACAATTCTGCAAAGATACCTGTTTTGTAGCCCCACTCTGGAAATAAAATAAAAAAAAATAGCTATACCTTCCCCCCTCCCAACAGCATTTTACTGATTATTAAAGATTTGTCAGTAACTAGTATTTCTGACCATGTGTAAGAAATTTAAGACTCATTCCTTACAGACTAAGTCATGTTCAAATCCTGGATTCCACAAGTGTACACTGTGGCTTTGCTGCTATACTGGTAAAATTGTGCTTTCATCCCTTAATAAGAGTCATGATGCTTTATATTGTGGAGACAAGTTATTACAGGCGAATTTTAGCTTTTATCTTTTTACTAAAGCTGTATTTTTGCCACTTTGGCTGGATACAAAGAGTGAGGAAATAAAAGCTCCCACTGACCACAAGACATCCATGGCTTTCTCTCATCGCACATCCCTACTTTTCCTGTTTCTCAGAAGCCTCACATCAAACCCTGTACACAGGTAACTCTGAGGTTAATCCATGCAAATAAAACAGTCTTCTCCAAGCTAATAGCTAGTCCTGCTAGATCATGCCCCTGCTAAACACAGGTCCACACCGAGACCTTTGAGAGGAACCTATTCCTTAGCAGTCAACCAATAACCCTGTGCCTCCAGCCCTTTCATTCCCCACCAAGCAGCTGGGGAAGGGGCAGCAGCCCATAGCACTGCTTTGGGAAGATCGCCGCCCGCATCTTACTGCCTCTCCTTGATCCCTATCTGTGTGGTGGTAGGTGCATGGCATTGACCTATTGAAATGAGCTGTGCCAATGCAGAAAGAACACTTCAGAAATTATTTCATTGTAGAACAGAGAGCTCTGGTGGCTTCTGTACAACGCTAGCTCATTGACATGCAAGTTCTTCATTTTTCAGGTTACATAAGAGTTTTAAACCACAGGTGGTTTTTTTCCTCTCTCTTTTTTTTTTTTTTTTTTCCCCCCTCCTATCATTGATCTTTTATTTCATTCCCTGGAACTCAAGATGAGTCCCAGACTAAAAGTACTGGGATCAATAGGAACGTTGACTAAATCAGAGCTGTAAGACCAGGCCCATAAATTCTAGAACAATTCTTGCAGCCTGAGAAATATTGCCAGTCAAATCTCCCAGTGATAACGAGCCGCATGAACCAGCTGTTTACGGTGGCCTGATATAAACTTTCCAATATAAATTCACTCTTTTCCTCTTATGGAAGCCTGTTTCATACGTTTGAGTTTTGTTTGATGGCAGTCACAGAACCAAGCAGTTCAACAATTCTGAAACATCTAGGGAGATAGAAATCAAATGGTGCTCAAGCTAGTTAATTAAAACGTTTCAGAATCTTTCACCTGCAGTGTCAAGCTGTTTTGTTAAGTGAAGAATTGAGAGACTAACCGAGCAGGTGCTGCTGCAAGCACAGATTGCCATACAAAATCACTTTATAGAAGCCTATCAGAAGTAGTCTGACTACAGGATCTAATAGGGAGGGCAGCGTATACTCATTGCTTCTCATTACCTGATTGTGAAATCTTTAGTTAAAGAGCGCTCTCGCTGAAATCAACAGGGACTTTCCCGGAGTAAGGCTGCCGGATTGGGACCACACTGTGCCATTATGGTAGATATCACAAAAACCAGGCTGCTTACATTATGGTTTTCAGCGGCCGCATCTGATCTGAAGCCAGATGAATTGAATAGAATGCTTCCCGTTGATTTCATTGCAGGCCAGATCAGGAGAAGAGTCACCACATGGCTGGCTCAGGATAAAAAAGTAGAAGGAAGTGTCCTTGGAGTTGTTTCACAGGTTGTATATATCTTTTTTTCCCCAGAAAGAATAATTATTTATTTAAGGAACTATTAAGTGATAGCACAGAAGGAAAAAAAATCTAACCTACAGTTGGCTTGGATAAGGTGAGTAGACTCATGTTTGATATTTCAGGATATCATTTATTTATCCTTAATGGAAAAGAGGGTTAGAAAGGTCAGAAGCAAACATCTGCACACCTGAGCAGTACTAATGCTCAATCTATGCTCAACCCACACACACAGAAAGACCAAGGACAGAGCTTATGATACCTATTGTCCAAAATCTGTTCTTCTGGAAGGTCTTTTGAGCCTTGGCTCTGGAGGACCCCCTTAAAATCACTGCCAATGTACACAAGCAAGAGTATTTGCCTTAGTCAGCAATTTCCAGGACAGAAGCCATAGGCTGCATGATCCTTGGGGCAGACACTGTCAGTTACCTGTTATTTACATAGTGTTCATGTGAGGAGGCTCCAGTCCTAGCTGGGATTGTAAGCAATAGCATAAAAACAAGCAATATATAAATTACCTCAAGGCTAATGACTGGACTGCTTAAATAGTCAACCCTTCTCAGATAAGCTTAAGCAGAGGGAAACTGGAGAACATTTTAAAAGACTTCACAGAAAACATTTACTTACAGAAAAGATTCTCTCTCTGAAACCTTCACTCTTGATGCACAATCCCAGTTTCAACTTACAGCAATAAAAGTGATAACTCAGATCAAACAGTGCACCGAGGTGAAAACTTGTTTTTCCCAGGCAGCTAGCCTTCTCTTGGAGGTTCATCTTCTCTAGGATAGAAGCACTACCTCTTTCCCATTGGTACAGATTTGCATTATGGTAAGCAATTAAAAAAGTTACCCCAGAAGACACTCATTTTACATGGGGAGGAAAGAGAAAGAGAGAGGAGAAAAAGAAATATGACAGAAAGATGGATGTGCAATGAAGTCTTTTTCCAGCTTATCTGTGTTGCCATAAGTGAACCAAAAACCTAGAAAACTGCACATCTAGTATCAGCTACACTGTTTCATATACTTTTGCAGATATAACTACAATTTACAAGTGTTGTTGGGTAAGATAAAGGATTATTATTTTTTTGCTTAATAGTACCGTGAAAAGATAGTGCTACCCCAAGCCACATTCACTGCACCGCTGTTTGATATGTTAGCTTCCCAGGCTCCCTAGGACGCATTGCTGCCAGCTACCATCTCCCATATGAGCACAGCAGTCAAGACGTGGCTTTGCAGATGAGCTTCTTTATTTTTCAGAGGCAATCTGTCCTTCCAGTTCCCCTGTGCCTCTATTTCCCCACTTACGCCACAGTACTACAGCACTGAACCAGCTGCTAGGCTTAGTTCATTCAGCTCTGGTCCATACGTGAAAGTACTTTTATGAAGAGCAGGAGAGGCACAAATATTATTCTGATATCATAGGTATCACTACCATTGTAAGACAACTCAGCATGAGCTTTTCTTTCCTTTCATGAAAAGGGAAGAATAAATATAACTGTCCTTCTGGAGGGGTTTTCCTCAGGGAGCAAACCTAGACCTTCTGCACTGGAACATCTAAGCACTACTGCCTTATGTGAAAGGACCCAAAGTATTAGACAGATGAGAAGGACTAGCAGATTCAAGCCTCTATGCACGTATAATTGGGACAAAGAGACGCACTAGTCAGGATTACACATGCATGCATAATAATATGTTCACCCAGTGATTACTGTGGAGAAAGCACAGCCCATCTAGATCTGTAACAGCGACTGTGCATACACACAAAGCATTACTCTCTGCCTTATTGATGAACAGGAATGGAACAACTTTTTTTTTTAAAAAAAAAAAAAAAAATCACTGAAGAGGACAAAAAAGCATATGCTAAGGTATGATTGACAGCCGCCATAATGGACTGTCATGTCAAAAGAACTGCCTTGCTAATTCTCTTACATAATGAGCTAGATGCTAGGCTCTCCTTGCAAGTTTGATTGTGCACCCTTCCATCAATCTTACCGACATCTTGGCATCTAAAATACAGCAAAACCACTTAACAAGGGCTCTTTAAACAGGCAAGAGGAGGGATGTCTCTGTGTATTAAATGTGATGTGGAGGTTGCTATGGTAAATTTGAGCATGTGAACGTTGCAGAGCAAAATTCCACGCCGGTGGCTAGAGCCTAGGCTAGCCATGCCTCCAGGTTCTTTAAGTGTACTTGGACTGCATTACCTCAAGAATGGAAGGAATATGGCTCTGGTGCCACTTTCATAGGAGGGAGAGGGAGTGCCTTTGTCTAATCCTCATTTTCTTGTGTGTGTGCAGATCCCTGGGGTGTTGATGAGGAATATCTGAAATGGATTGTAGCATGCTCTCTCTGCAGCTTTCAGATACGGGGCTCCGTCCCCCAGACTCCTTCACTAAGACTGGAAATATATACATGCGTTTCTCTTCCACTTCTTTTCCGCTTCGGCTGGTTGTCACAGTTACATAATGCTGCCAGTTGAAATCGCAGCTCAATGGCGTTGTTAGGCAACTCGGTTAGCTTTATTTATTGAATTGAAAATTGCCATATAGGTGTTGATTATCTGCCCTAGAGTCCTGATGATTATAGCTCTAACTATTGGCACTTCCTTTATTACCAGTGCTCTGACTTCCCATTTTGCTTGCTAAATTTATAATCCACAGAGCCCCTTCAGCTGTGAACTGCTCCCTCCCAAGCAATTGTAGATTAATTGCCAGCTCCACCCTAGGGCCCTGTAGTGGAGGGGGATTGAACTGCACATCGGAGAGCTAAGTTTAGTGTACAAACATTTACCAGGATTTACAGTTCTCTGGGTTATTTCATGCTTTCCTTTTACAAGAAGGTCCACAGGAAGCCTACTTGTTCCCCAGCTCCACAGTGACATTTCTTTGACTTGTTTTGTTGTTACTACTCATTTATGATCACAAAGACACCGCAACGAGTAAAGTACTACCACCTAACTGGTAGCTCCGCTGTGGCCCAGTGCCTCAACAGCACATAGAAGCCACCACCATCACGCCTGCTATTTTATCCAGCAACTCTGCACCTGTTTATCCAGGGATAATTATTGCTTCCATTTGTTCCATGTTTCCAGTTCTTCCTATTTCTTCTTGTTCACAGGCATCAGTTTTAAGCATCAGCTCTGTCTACGTTCCCTCCATCCCCCCGTTCCTTGTGGTCAGACTGCAGCGTTCCCCTCCACAAAGAATCATTTTTTGCATGCGTGGTCCCATTGTTCGCACTTTGAAAATAAACCTGACAACTCTGAGTGTGAGGATCATTCCGAACAGTCAGAACTGATCAGCATTTGTGCTCAGTCAAACCAGGACTTGTCTGCCAAAGGATTTGATTTTTGCAGCCTTCCCCCAGACTTTCCTCTTCTAAACACTCGGCAGGTTACGGCTTCCAGAGCTCACGCACACTTGGCACCCCTCACTAGAGCCTTCCCTGATCTCAGTAGCACCATGCTTTTGTTTAAGCACTTTTAGTAGGACCCTGAACTTGGAAACATTCAGAAACAAATTTGAACTTGGAAACATCCTGCAACCTGGGAACATTTCCCTAAGGCACCCCAGTAGCTCCAAAGATCCCCATCTCTTCGGTAACACCACCAGGTAGACCTCATCCAGCCAACCAGCCCACACGTAAATAACTATGAAGCATCACTGCCCTTCTCAAACAGCTTGCAGTACCATGCTTGTTTCACCTTACCTCATATTTCTCATCTTTCAGGCTCCTCCAAGCTCAGGACCGCTCTTGCTCAGCCGTGCTCACCCCACTCCAGGCCTGCAGCCTCTCTCCAAGCAGCAGCACCCAGTCGGCCTCAAGAGCTCTCCCTCCCTGCAGGGCCCTCACTTGTTCCATATTTGCTGCAGCTGTTGCTGAATTAATCCCTTCAATGTTCAACTGGTAGAACTGCAGGGTATGTACAAGCTTGTGGCTGTATCTGGTAAGTTTGTGAGGGGTAGAGGTGAGTACAGAAAGCATTCTGAAAGCATGAATAGAAGAGGTGAAGTTTTCACATCCAGGTATTTGCTCTCACAGGTTGGAGCAGTTTTCCCACACACCTCTCTGCAGAGAAATTGAAAGTGAGAGAAGGATTGTGCCTTCTCAGTGGGCCAGATCATCGCACAGACCGATTCCCCCCCCCCCTTTTTTTTGTGTTAGAGTCTCTCTCACTTCAGTTGTCATTCAGGGAATATCTTATTTATTTATATATATATATATTTGTATATTACAGTTGTATATCTATTCTACTTCTAGCTTTGTTATTCTGAGTTCAAAGATGCTTCCACTTCACTGTATTGTTGTTTTTGTGTTTAAGAACTCCACAAACCAGCAGTATGTGACTTGTAGTGTGGTATTTAATACATTTTTACATGAAAGTTTGCTTTGTGGGACTTTCTGAATTGCTTCTACTGAGGGAAATATCTTAAGAGAAAAAAAAGGTTCATGGCCATCTTGCCTTGTGTTAGCATGTAAAACCACCTCCCTACTTCCTTGCAACTCTGTGGTTTCTTCTACAATAGTAGAGATTAACAGTAGCAGGTTATCTATTTTTACTTTCTTAGAAAGAGAGAATCACGGCAGGGAAAGAGAAGAGAAGCCAGCGACAATCCCCTGATCAGCCAACTCTCCCTAGATCAGATGCTCTCTGTCTGTGAACATCTGCCTTAAAAGACAGCACCTGTTCAAAAATATACCAATAATTAAGTGCTCATATGTCAAATATCGCATGGGATGCTTAAAAGTCGGTAACAATTGTTCCCTCTAAAGTAACCTGGCTGTATCTTTAAGCTGAAAGGAACATTCAAAAGCCAAAGCTAGTGCATCTGCTTCAGTGGTTGGAATGACAGGACGGTGCATGTACAGCCATGAGCACATTATAACATTTGATATTTTTAATCAAATCCCATTTTAAGGTGCAATGTGTTTTACTCTGGTAAAGGTCATTTTAGTTACAGTAGCATTAAGGGTTTTCAATAAAACATTTTAAATGCCAGTTATATAACTGCTTTTAAAACATTTAACAGCCACATTGGTTACATGACCTGAGACAAAGGATATTTTCTCAGCACTTTGATATATTGTGCCTAGATTATCCTTATGGGAACGTTCAGTTCCATAATGGCCTCAGGCCATCCCATAATATGTGGTGTAGGATTTTTTTTCCCCACCAAAACAATAATTGCTAATGAAGCCAATGGTGATGGAAGTTCAATGACATGGCAAGGGATCGAGATTGCAGTCAATAACAGCAGCAGGCACTGGCCAGTACCAGAAGTTCATCCAGCACTACGCAAGGACAAAAAGGCAGCAATAAGGGACGGACACACACTGATCTGTGTCTTAGCTCTGCACTGTATGTTAAAGGAGAACAACTCAGGTAAACAGAGGTTCTTTCCTCCTTGCATCTCCTGGAACACTGCACCATTAGAATACAATCTATAAAAGAATATGAAATATAGAGAGGATAAGGTAAGATGTATAGGATACAGCTTCAGGCCGTCACAGCCAGGTGTACCTGGATGCATACAAAGTTGTTCCACTCCACTCTTCTTTAACAATGGTATAAGGGGATGCTGGGAGATGAACAAGCTCCATTTGACATACACAAGACTCAACCCAGATCTTATTTTTGAGGGTAGAAAACTGCTTCCCACTGGGCACTCCATGGGACAATGTCACTAGAGCAGCATTTTCAGCTGTGGCACATCCCTTGCCAGCACTCAGATTCTGGATCTCATTCCCAGACCCAGACCCAGCAACCTTTTGACTCAGAGGCGAGGCTCCACAAAGCGAATCACCACGAGCCAGTCAACAGGGCCTATACCTCTCTGTTTCTCTCCCTCTTTTTCTCTTACTTATCATTTAAGATTTTGTCTTCTTGTGGTTAGAAACGCGTATTCATGTGGGATCCTGGACTGTGTAGCACGGCAGGGGTTGGCAGGTGGTTCTTGCCATGCTTCTGGAAGTCTGCCTCATCAGACCAAAGCAAGTGGCTCTTGCCTGGCAAACGACTGCTAAATGCCAAAACTGTATTTAAAATGCAAGCTTTCTGAAGCCCCTCTTTTTTTTTTTTTCCTTTTTCTTTTTTTCCCTGTAATAAAAATAAACTCTTTGTCGCAAGAATGAAGTAAAAATGGCATATCATGCCTTTCCTCCTGCTTTGAGCAGGAGGTACCAGATGACCTCCTGAGGACACGTCCATCCTGAATTATTCTAAGAAAATTTGTGTATTACTTCAAAAGCAATATAAGTAACAGATACAATGACAATCCTTTTTCAGAGCTCCTGGGAGTCATGTCTTTCTCAGTGATTTCAGGTTGTAATGAAATTAAGAAGTTGCTGTGTTTCAGAATAATATCTTCCACAGCCAATTTTATCATGAGCCAATGAAATAAATGTTTCCAAAGTGAACAGCTGGCATCTCTTTTCATAAAAGATTCCCTTTTAGAACACTATTTCCAAACAATATTACAGTGGCTCCATTCACATGGCTATAGTTCAGACTGTGTCAATACTTCTCTTATAAACCTTGTTTTTCAAGGGTTTATAACTTTACAGCTGAGCCATAATTAGCTGGGATTTGAGTTACAGCATAAGAGTTCAGTCTGTCTGTGAGGACATTTTTGCTAATATTAATAAAATCAGTTTTAAATTATAAAAGAGTAAAGCTTAGTGCTTTAATGCATAAAAAGGATTCTTGAACATTAAACAGCTTTGATTTAAAGAAAAAAAAATGGAATTTTGGCAAGTGATTAGAATATAATCTCCATCTTTTTTGTTCTTTTCGAATAAGTAGACCAAAAAAATTGCTTTAGAAACTCAGTCTGACAAACATACGGAAAGTTAAAGTTGATGATCTCTCCTTAATTTATGTTGTTATAAAGAACAGGCACAACGGTCTCATTAAAAGGCACAGAATCAACCAAGGCTCATATTCTGTGGCTTTTCTCCAGTCTTACTTTAGTCTTGCTGCCATGTAAGCATAGTTTTTAGTACTTGATATCATTTTGTTCGAGTATTTTACGACAATACCAATTTGCATCCTGCCTGTGGTTTTATGGTCACTTCAGTCTGAGCTATTAGCCCGGCTTTCTGTACTCCATGTTTCCAATGCCAGTCTTAATTACAATGCGAAACAAACACCTCCTGTTTCCCATTCCAGCCGTGCCGCACTGTGCTCCACTGTGAGCCCAGCTCACCGTCTGCGCGTGAGTCAGCTCTCGCTTCTGTTCCTGGAGCTCTCCTCCTGCGTCAGGGTTTCATGTGAAGGAGAGCCCTGTTCGGTTCCTGAGCTGCGTACCTTAATCGCAACCTCTCCTGGATGTCCCAAAAGAGCTTTCTGAAAATCCTAATGAAGTTCCATGAAATGAGGCCAAGAAATTGATGTCTTTACACAGAAACTAATTTGTTCATAAAGACTTGCCCTTTGCATCACAGATTGAAGTATTTGGAAAACATACATGTAAATGAAATGAGAAAATGGAAAAGATATGCTGAAGTTGGTCACTTAAAATGGCTTTTTCTAGTAGGTATGAGCTGTTATGAGAGGCATAATATGACAGACTGGACAGCCAGTAGCTCTCTGAAGCCCTAGGATGGCTCTGGTCTGGTATCTCTCCTCCCCTTAACCCCTCTGCAGCTCTCCTCCCCTGTGGTTTCACTTTGGGTTTCACACCCCTACTCCTGTGACAATTTCCATGTCAGAGTACCACAACCACCCCAAGACCTAACCTTTAAGTTTCTTTAAACTCTTCCTAACCTTTAAGTTTCTAGGTTTAGCCCTCTTAATTTCTACAATGATCATATTTAAATCATTCTTTTCATGCAGACCGTGGGCTCCTGTGCAATATTCACCATGGTGCAGAACCGCTGGCTGCTCATTTCTAAGGTAAACCAAAGAATCACCCAGAAGGGCAGGCACTGCATGTGACGGACTCACCTGAGACCAGCACAGGTTGAGAGAACCATATACTGACGTTGTTAAAACTGTTATCGTCATCAGGAAAAAATATGGTTTGAGAAAACCTATGGTCTGGTTCTCTGCAGTGCCACCGGTTCTGTCTCTGCTGGACTGCTCCTGATGCCACCCTGCTCTTCTCCCTACCACTGCACTGAGCTTGTGTCCTCCCAAAGGCTTTACAGTCTTCAGAGACCAAGGAAGGAACAGTGAGAGAACAAATACTGAGAAAACACTTCCAGTCATGTACAGGATGGGTACAACCTGAGAATGGGTCATTCACAGACCTCAGAACTGCCCCTCTGCATCAGTAAAACCACATCTCACTCCTTCCCCTTTCTTCCCCCTGTTATCTAGGCACTGTCAGCACTTCCCTTCTTCCCTTACCAGCCAGTTCTTTGTATGCCCTGAGTTTGGCACCCTAATCTTCGTTAAGCTTTTACTTTTCCTAAGGCTTTTCCTAAGTAGAAAAGAGACTGCCTTAGCAGAAGGATAAGCGGGGCCATTTGAGAAGATGCCTATTTTTATCTTCATATGTTATCTCAAACGATGCTGAGCAGGGCAAAAGGCACCGAATTTCACCTCGGCATTACAGCACTGTGGAAACAAACATGCATCTTGTTAGAGTGTAAACAGCAGCCACAGAGCTCCCCTTGTTACCCGCGCTGACGGATCTGTATGATAATTGCCGGCTAGGATGACTGTGTCCCTCTCAGGCCGGAGGTAACCGCATTATACAGTCAGAAGCCTCGCTGAATTCTGTGGCCATCAGCCTGCACAAAAACACGAAGTTAAAATTGTTTCTTTGAATTCAAACGGGATCAATACCTCTCAGGAGACAGATGGGGTTTTCTTTGCTGCACTGAAAAAAGAATCAGTGTCTGGAGTCCTGGCTCAAAGTACTCATTCAGCTACAGAACAACACCAGGAAAAATCAGCAGAGAGTGGGCACCTGCTCTTTTCCTTGATCAGCCCTGGATCTCAGAATTTGATGTTTTATATAAAGGGAGCTTGCTGTTGCTCTTGCATGCTGCTTCTGAAACGATACAGTCTGGCTCAGGCAAGAAGGGCATGTTTATTCTTTCTCGGAGCTTTTTCATTTTTACTTGTAGCTGAATCCTCTAGGTCAATTGTATCTGCAGGGGTGGGAGAGGAATTTAATTGCTTTTACTTCCTACCTTCATCTCAGGGTGACCAGTCCATTAATAATGCACAGGAAGCGACTAAGAAATGCATGGTAGATTAGGGATTAATTGATATTTGGAAAGATTTCAATCCACATTTGAAGGAAAAGGTTACACACTGTAGTCCAGCTCTAGTTACTATTTGCATTTGATTATTTTATTATTTCTTACAGCCCTGCTTCTTCTGGTTTTAGATATGTTTTCCCCCTTCCTTGGCTATTTATGAAGAATTTCCTTGTTTATTTCTTGCTAGAGATGTCTGTCACATTTCTGATACATGCCACCCCCTATCAAATAAATAAATACATTTATCTGTATTTTCCAGTAATTATGTTTTTCTCTGCACTGACACTGCCCACAGTTCCTTTATGAGCAATTTGACTTTCCAAAACGTTATTGATTTCTGTGCTTGGAAGTTACAAGATTAATAGCTTTAGAGGCATAAGTCCTTCAATCCTGTCACCAAATAGGAGCTCCAAGCTTGCTTCAGTGCCTGCTGATGTGCTTCAACACATCATTTTTAGGAAGAGACATGAGCCAGGCACTGCTCAAATCAAAAAGGCCCTAAAATACAGGAAAGAGATGGTTAATTGCAATGATGTCGGGGCAGGAAGGTAGGATTTAGTTGGTTTGAAAATGACTAGCGTGACGCCTTGACTAGTTTTGCCTAGATTGCCCCATTGAGATGGAAATGACTTCAGTAACTTTTTAGCGGTTTTAAAGAGTGCAAAGCAGCTAATCTTGACTCTAGCAGTCAGGAGCCTATGAGAAAAGACGAGAAGAGCCAATAGAAAAGATGTATCGGATTCTTTAAAGACCTTGAAAAATTCACCCCATCTTCTCCTGATGTGAGTTACATTAAAAATAGACTAAAGTTCGGAATATAACACAGATGTCCAGTTACAAGCACTTTGATAATGTTAGGTGAATCGGACAAAGACCTTTTGAGGCCCCCTGGTGCTATGGCAGCTTTTATGATGGTATTTGCATTGAAGAGTAATGGATTCTCCTAAGCAGCTAGAGGCAGACAATTTGGAAGAGTTTCAAGCTACTAAATGCACACCACAGAGAGACACTGACGACTGTAAAATTTGAGTGGCCACCTCAATTTAGCACTAAAATGTCAAAGGAGAGGTAGACCTGCATTGCATGTGTTGTACCACGAAGAATTTGGAATACTGATCACGGAAATCTATTTTAAATTATTTTCTGTTCCTAAGGAAGCAGAGCTAGGCTAGTTAGCAGAGGGTGGTAAGATGCAGCGTGTGAGTAAAGTACAACAGTGAGGATGGCTCTCCATGGCAGTAATCGACTTGGGACTGGAGAAGTTCACCTCCCCGTCACTCAGAGGAAGTAAAGGTCACATCTTAAGTGATTTTTGTTGTCCTAACAGTGAGTGTTTTGCACCCCAAATGCAGTTCTGTTTTTTGTCCCCCCCCCGTCTGACAGCCCAAGAGGAAGGGACAGTCGCTGAAATGTAAAAGGCATCTCAGGATGATGCCCCGGAGGAATCTTTGCTCAACCTCACCGCATCGTGGTGATAACAGCTGCTGGATACGCCACCGTGTTTCCACTGCAGGACATCTCAACCCAGGCTGCAATTTTATTCAAAAATCCACTTTCCAGTGAGTAAGAATGGTAAGCGGCATATCTTATATTACAGTATTAAATTAAAAACGCATACTATTTACAACTATTGTTAGGAGCTGTTTTCAAAGCCCTTCAGTATTTTTTATCCATACAGGTATTTGGGGAAAATTATTCCTTCTGGTTTTATTAACCATGTGTTCGGTTAAGGTTACCTGAGTTGCATCTCTAAGTCTAGGAGACTTCACAAGCACTACCTGCTGATTTATCTGCTTTGGCTGTTTAAATAAATGAAGAAAGAATTGTAAACTGTAGTGGTGTCACGACGGGGTAGTTATGTTTTATTTTAATTAAAATCAGGGTCTAAAAAAATATTTTATTCATTGGTTATCTACCTCGGCGTGCTTGGCCTACTTTTTTCAGGTACCTAGAGATTCTGCTGAAGTCTTCATTTGCTCGGTGTGCCAAATCCACAGACCCGCACTTTGTATAATGCTCAGGCTGCAGACACACCTTCAGCCAAAGGAAACTGAATTCAGTAATCACAAGCATTTGCACAAGGCCTGTCTTGCTTTTACACAAATCTACTTTTTCTTTCTCTGCTCTGCTTTTTACAGCCTCCACGCTCTGCAGCTCGCTGTGGTCACAAGCTCCCACTGAAGCATTTGAGGAGAGAAGGCTCCGTGAAACTTCAGCTGCTATTTTGTTTTCCACCTGATCTCTACAGGACCCCAGAGACAGTCACGTACAAAGCTCTGGCCCCTGTGGGTTTTCTGGCATAGAGGAATGACCAAGAATGACAGAAGTTAGTGCAACTTGAGAAATCATTACAGCACACAGCAATACCAGTCCTTAAGTAGTCATCTGGAAGGTCAGCTGAAGACAGTGGGACAAAAACAGTAACGAAGGCCAATCTCTGCTCCTAATTGCCAATATATTCAGACATACGTACCAAGCAGCGAAGGAAAACAGAACTAAGGAATTCGGAAGAACTGGCTTGTAAAGAGAAGCAGGCCAACTACCCTTTCCTTCCTAATCATAATGTTTTAGTACAACAGAATAAAATGGCATATAAAAAGGTAATGTGCATTTTCTTCAAGGACTTGTTGAAAATATAGTACGGTATCTTTGTAATTTACTGGTAATGTGTACACAATGTAAAAGATCAGGAGCAGAGAATACTATCACTATATTTAGAGATAATGGTGCTTTTCTTTCATAGGCTTGATATAAACTTTGATTACATAGCATTTCTTTAATTTGCTGCTATTCAAGAAAACCCTTAGAGCACTGCAGCGAGCAATGCCTCTCTTTTACATTTGCATTTTTTAATTTGCATTTTTTAATTTCCCAGACTACAGCTCCACACCTACACAGGCTTCCCCTGTGGGAGGGAAGAGAATATTTTTCAGTATGAATGATACTGTTTCTCTTCTCAAATAGCTGTAGTTATTAATTCCAGAGATTTACAAAAATCGCTTTGCTACCGTATCACTTAAGTGTGGAGCTTTTTTCTAGCTGACATCAGATGCCAATCTGTTGCTCCGCCGGTACCCATTCTAAGTAGGGCAGCGAAGCAAGAAGTTCAGCCTGCTCCAACGAGGAGCTGTTGCATTCCCTGCATACCCCACGGTGCCACTGAGCTCCGGAAGGGCCTGGTGCTTTTAGAGGAAGAGCCACAGTGTCCCTAGCACATCCAGCTCCCCGTGGCACCCTAATGACAGGAAGCCAGACTGGCACAAGGACACAGGCTCCTGCAGAGCCGAGGGTTTAGGGGCCTGAATGTCAGAGAATGTGGGCTTTGCAGGCAGAGTCTGTGCCTAGGTCTTCAGGTCTTTACAATTTCTGTATCTAACTCTTTGCTCTTAAAAGCCTGAGATGCTAAATTTGAGACATGACATAAACAGGGAAGGTAACAAGCAAAATTGGTCTGGGAAGAGGGATGGCAGCAGTAGGGCCATGGCTTCATTCAGGGATTTTAGCCAAGTGCTAGTGCCTGTCCATGGGGGAGTGCCTGTGTCCAGAATGACTCCACACAGAGGCTGAGGCAACAAAACGAGTTGTTGATTTGACTTTCTCTATCCAGGACCTTGCAAAAGAAAATTTACAAGCACAGTATGTCTTCCCAAGACTGAACGTTTGCTCACATAATGAGGTTAAAAAAAAGAAGAACTTGGAAGATTTTATATAACTGCACCATCTCATGACACCTGCCATAACAATATTTTATTTGTCAGTCTTTTCTCATCCTTAGTCTCTTGAAGCTTGACTAGGTTACTGCATCAAAGGGAAGGAGTAATAGTATCACTTCAGATAAAAGAAAAAAGAGAAGCGTGCTGTGTACAATCTGCCCATCATGTCACTTCACAGTTACGTTAACCAAACAGCCAACATACCTATGAAAAACACACAGTCATATAATGTGGCAATCCACGTAAACTAGAGCTTCTTCTCAGGTGTGGTAAAAATGCTTCATTCTTACATGGTAGCTGTAGTTCAAAAAGATTTATGCAGATTAATTAATGTAACATACTTTATGCACATCAACTCACCAAGGCAGAGAAAGATTAAATGAATGGCAAAACACAAAATTTAATAGACAAGGGAAGTGGCATAGCAATAAACACCATGGAACTCCTGGATTCGAGAATTAAGAGAAAAAGACTTAATACAACTATTTCCTTTCCCTTTCTTAAAGTACGCATTTCAGACAGCAAGTTCTGCTGTGCCCAGCACTGAGCACATCGTCAGCTCTTTGCAAGTACTGAGCTGAATAAATGATGTTAACTGTAATCCCATTCCCTTGTCCTAAACCACTAAATCTATCAGAATTTTAAACCTTCATATTTAACTGACTTTGGTAAAGATAACTCTGCAAGTGCATGTTAAGCTGTGATATCTCAGCACTACTAATTAATATGTAATAATAATAATAATCATGACTAATAATGCTGCCGTAATAAGGATTTAATCCTACAGATCATTTTTATGAAAGCACTTTGATAATAATGATTATTTATTCTTACAGTGCATTTTTCACGCTAGCAACTTCAAGTACAGTGATGATTAATAAAGCTAAGGAAATTGAGAGATATATAAAATAGCAAGCTTATGAGACTGCCAATGTGCTGATCTTATTAAATAAACATTAACAAAAAATAGAGCTGTAAAGGAGATTCTCTTGGGGGAGGGAAAACAAAACCAACAAAAACCAAAACAACCACCAAACCAAACCAACCCCCTCGAGGCTATGTCAGCAGGATTGAATTGACCTGTGTATCAATGTCATTTCCATTGTCACTCTAGCAAACAAAATAAAATAATAAATAGCACTTAGTGAGCTGCGGACTGGGCTGTCAGCTGGTGTAAATGGGTGCATTGGCATTAATCTAAAGCAGCTGTGCATCTGGCCCTACATTTTCAAAGGGCTGCAAAAACATAAGAAAATACCCAATATGTCTTGTCCATGATGACTTTAATGCAGAGCAGAGGAAGGTTACTTACTGTCAACGTTCACACACTCGAGCGATGGCTGATATATATATCTGAGCTACTTAGCTGGATTAGGCATCCTGAGATGTGCTAGGCCATTTTTGTCTGCCCTGACTGTGATTTAAGTTCAGGAGAGATGCCTCTTGCCTTCCTCCTCTCATCTTCCCACTGCTGCAGGCTAAACCAAAGGCTTTGCTATGACCCAAGTTAGATTCCCTTGGAAATTCACAGTGTGGCAATAGAGAGAATTCACCTGGTTCAAAAAAAAAAAATCCCCCAGTAGGGATCCATTTAGCCTGCAAAGCATTACATGGGCAGCATTTTGCCAAAATAGCTCAGAAAGGAAATTACCTGGGCTGGCACAATTTCTAGCAGCAAAGGAAATCTTTTGCAGGATGGTTTAGGTAATTAGAGAAGTCTCATCAGCAACAGAGCAGTTTTTAGACTCAGAACTTCATGCTTGTCAAGATTTTGCTAGCTTGACTTTCTTGGCAGAGCCTTGGTAGAAGAGACCAACCTTAAGAGCAGTTTCAACAGGAAAGACCTCCCACAGAAGTAGACAGTACTATGGTGGCAGCAACTTTCTGCTTAAAAATGTCCCGACTACCTGCCAGATCATTGATGTGAAAGCAGAAAGAAAGGGATTCGGGGACAGACAAAAGATGAGAGAAGTCCCTGACTGGAGGTTTACTCTGACATCATGTATACATGGAAAACATCCACAGGGACTTGCTCCACAGTGATGTCCACGTGCTGGCATCAGGAAAGCAGAGAGGGGAGCCCTGGGTTTTGTAAGGAGTTATGTGCTGGTATCCAAACACCAGGTATGAGGGAGAGAGGAGCGAGTCTGTGGAAGAAGAGCTGAAGGAACTTATTGCAGGGGAATTCTGCAGTTCTTTTTCCTCCACTTCTTCCTCTTTATAATCATATTTAATTAGGCAATTTGGGAAATGATTGCACAGAGAAAGATAGAAACTCCAGGTAAGCAGCCACCCTCTGATAAAAGAGAGGCCCAGCCCACGGCCAGGAAGGCGACACGATGGTAAGAAATAGCTGGCGCGCTTTGAATACGTACTGTGTAAACACTGTCTGAGGCTCATGGAGTAGTGAATGGAACCAACCATCTCTTTGTGAAGGGGATGAACAATATTTCATTCCACATAAATATCAAGAGTAGCCTCCAGCAACAGAAATCAAATCTGAATAGGAAGAGATCTTAGCAGATCTAATACAGGCTTTCGCCAGTACTGGTCGATCCTTCTTTAAACTAATTTGTGAAGAAAGAGAACAAAGGGCTGGATGTTTCTCTTCAGACAGTCATATTTTCTACGTCAAGAGTAAATTATGTTGAAATGAGAATAAGAAGTCATAAAATATAATCAGACTATTATGCAGGTAAGAACTGTGGGGAAGATACAGCCCTCCACGACGCATTGCTAGTGTAATGTATGATAAGGAGAGACAACAGAAATCAGTGGAAAAAATTTGGCATGCAGTGATTTCCTTCCCTAGGCCTCCTGCAATTTGCAGAGCTCTGCAGAATTTCTTGGGCTGCTTGGTCAGCTTTCTCTTCTGCAGAAATATTCTTGGGTTTCAATGCTAACTACCAAAGCTACAGACGGAGGGTAGTTGTAAAAGGTTGATTTGCAGAAATATTTATAAATTCTGTAGCTTTCTATTTTAGGTGTTCAATTTAAGGCTTCTGGTGGCTTTAGGCATCTGTCTTGTCTGAGATTTCTCCGTGGTGCTAACAGAAGTGAAGCTGAAGACTTGGATTCTTCATGAAGTGGGAACTGGGGCTTCGAGTCTAGAGAAAATGGAATCCAGAGGAGAATCATAAACACACAAGTTCTCTTTGCACATAGATGTTCCTATTGGAATTATCAAATAAATCTTGAAATAATCACATGGGCCAATCTGTGTGGCAATGGAAATAAACAGCTCTTTTGTAAGGGATTTCCAGGGCGATGAAGATAGGGCCTGTCTGCAGCTGGTAAGAACTCACAGGACACGCTCATTGGACTCTGGTTGCTGTTCAGGCTGATGGGAACTTCTGAGATTTACATTCCCTTTCACTTTGCCTGTGTTTCAACAACATGCAGCCTAGTATTTGTGCTTAACCACATATGTACTTGCTTAATTGTGCCCTGCTCAGCCTGTCAATGCATTCTCCCCCCTCAGCTACTCTGCATTTTGATACGTACCAGAACATCATCCGAAGTAAACCTCATGTTATCAGAGGCACATTTGCTCAGTGTTTGTGCTGAGACCAAAGTTGCAGATTTAAAGGGGAAACTCTTTCCCTGAAGGACTACCCCCAAAAACATTTTCACAGAGGTTGGAGAATATATCATGCGCAGAGCACAGATCGTAGAGGACTTCTCCGGGAGTCTCACCAACACCATATTTGAACAGCAGACTGAATCCAAAAGAGGGAAAAACACCCTGCACGCATGTCAGTGGGATGTTCAGCATGCAACACGTGAGACGTGTGTGGTGTGCTTGTTATGAAACTTTTGTTAGCTTGGAGAAGGCTTCAGAAGAACAGAGTCTAAAAATGGGATCATTTAGGCTGTGAAGAATAGGAGATGATGGGAAGTTCTGGGGTACATGGAGAGGATATTAAAGAGTAGCAACTAGCTAAGCTTTTAGGGAATCACCTTGCTTACAGGGAAACCAGGCATGAGAAAATCAGATTGCTCACACAAGTCTTTTAGTCAACTCAGAAAAAATAAAGCATTTGGCCAAATTACAGTTACAGTTTGTAAATGCTGGCAGGGCCCACAGGATCAGTGAATGAATTTTCACCAATAACAGGTATATACTGAGAAAAAGTGCCAGCAGAGAGCTAATTCATGGGCTAGAACCTGGGATCTGTAAAGGAGGGACGCAAAGGCTGTAAGGGTGTAAACTCAGACCTGTTTCATGTGGGGAGCCGCAAGCTTCTGCCACCAGCAAGGTGCAGAGCAGCCCAGGATGGCACCAAGACAAAATGAAGCACAAGAGTGAGCTGGAAAAAAAGGGGAGAGCAGCTTCCTGCCTTGGATCCAACCATGTGGTTAAAGACATGGTTGATCCTGATCAATTTGACTTGCCTGCTGCAGCTTCTGTTAAACAGAAAATCCATCAGAGGAAATAAAATATCATTCTGTTTGTTCTTAAGATTTCCATTTTTCCTTTTCTATAAGGTTCAAAATAATACTTTGTTCATAAAAGTCAACATAGCATACTTGAAAGCACTAAAAAGTGAGCTGTTTGTTTATCCTCAGGGCAGGTGCTCTGTAGATTATCACAGTCAAGCTTTGTTGTTTTGCATTACAAAGTCTCCAACCTTGACCTAAGAGGACAACTCTTCCTATTTCCCCTCAGCTCCAAGAAAAAAAAAGAAAAGAAAAAAAAGAAGAAGAAGAAAAAAAAAAAGAAGACATAATCATTCTTATTCTTTATTCTAAGCCAGTGCTTTGTCTTGCTTTAGCAAAGCCTTTGCTGTACAGACTCATATACAAGTTTTCAGGTTCCCTCTACTTGGCTGTTAATGCTGAAGCTAGCTGGAGCTGAAATGGCTGCCTTAGACTGGTTGGAAAATTAGAAGCGTAGACTCTCTTGGGGAATTCAGCAGCGTTAATTGCATGACTTGGGAATCCTCTGGGGAAACCTTCCAGGTGACATGTAAGGAATTAGACACACATATATCTCACTTTAATATGAAGGGAAGCTGAGTGCTCATCTCCCCGCACAATCTGTTGACAACTTCACCCTTACGCTGAATGATGACACACAGGTGGAATTACCTTCTTCCATTAAGGATCTTTAGAAAAACATATATAACAGCAAAGGCTTGCAAAGGGTCTCCTCCCAGATAAATATTGTAAAAATCCTAATTTCTGGAGTTATCTCAAATGAATAAATCTCTAAAAAATACAAAATGTTTTTTATTCATGGGTATGTGGGAAAAAAAAGTACAGTGAATTACTGCTGCAGTCACCTGCCCTGGTGTGAGCTGGGATACAAGGGAAAAAATGCACACTGCAGCTCCAAACGGGAGGTGCAAAGGTGACTTTTGAAATCCCCTGATCCCAACCTAATTGCTAGACAGTCCCCAAGCATAAGTTAGAGCAGCCTTCAGCATCTGCATCTAAACATGCCTTTTGTTCCCATCCAAAGCCCATCAGGAACCCATGCCCCTATACCACAGAGTATTGTCTGGAAAAAGAATTAATAGGTTCCGGAGCCACTTGCTTCATCAGCATGCAGAATGCCTTATTTAACTCTTTGCATAACTTCAGCACTGATATTTTGACCACCTGTGAGAATGTGAGAGCATACTGCACTGCTCGGTTCTTCATAATCTAACAACAATCCTACATGGGCTAGTAAAAATTTATTTCTATCAATGGCTCTTATGATATCCAAATCTGTGAAAATTTATGATATATATTTTTTTAATGTTACTGTGCAGAAATTGGAAAGCTATAACCTTCCTTATCTCTGGAGGTGGTCTGTAGACCTCCAGCAGTATCCAGTTATCTTGGAAAAGTGTTCTTGTGCCCAGACAGGCACTGACTTGAAACTTCTGGTTGTTGAGCAGCCAAAGGACAGATACAGCCCAGATGTCACCATGGATGTTTATCTTGACTACCTGCTTTGATAGGCATAGATACTTGGCATCAAGTTTATTTTGTTAAAATTGGTACCAGTGGAAATTTGATATTTATAAAAAACATTTTTTTCTTATAAATGCTGCAATGTAATTATTAATACATAGGGCTATCATATTCACACACAACATTCACACATAAGCAAGTAAGGGAAATATCTACTTACAGCTCCTCATGAAAGACAAAATTATCTCCCTGCTTTTCCTGCAGTGTCAGGGTGGTGGAGGGTTACTTTTCTGTAGAACAAAAATAAACTACAGACGGGAATGATGGGTTGGATCCTGAACAAGAGGCCACAGCCTGCAGGAATCAGCACATGGGTGTAAAAATGACACAGGGCTAAACTAGTCTGCAATACATCTTGTTCTAAAACAAGACTTTTTTTGAGCCTTGGATTTTCAAAGCAGTCAAAGATAGTTGGAAACTTGACTCCTAGAATATATGGAAATGATGTGTTTCATACTTGTAGGTTCCATTGGAGAAAAAAAATGTTTTGCCCTAGTTGCAATTAAAAAAAATACAAATAAAAAACAACAACAACAACAACGAAATTCTCTCAGTTTACACTTTGGCTAATCCATGTCCTTCTCCAGAAGGAATGAGATTGCAACTCTGCAGAATCAGGTGGCTGGCAGCCGGGCACCGGGGTGCTCAATATTCAAACCCAGGTATTAAAAGTGAAAAAGAGAAACTGTGTCAAGGAAATCTCCATCAAACATACCCTTGTAACTTAAGATCAGAGGCCCCAAGCATGTTACTTTTGAATTCTTGCAGGGTTACAGGCCTCCAAAATAAATCAGCTCTGCCAATTGTGAAACACCCTAGAGCATATATTGGAAACATTCACTGTCTTTTAAAGTGACAGATTAAAATCTCTAGTAACAAAGTTTTGCTCCTTTTGTTGAGCAATCCTTAAGCAATTCCACTCAGGCTTGCAGTGAAGGATTTGGGTATTCTTCTGAAAACCTTCCAGCAAACCACACCAGCCTACTTCAGGCTCATCCTGATCTTACTTGTACCAGCAAAAACAAATGTAACTAGACTGCATCAGAGATACTTTGGGGCATACCCAAAATTAGGCTCCAGCTGCGGACCTGTGTATTTTTATGCTCAGAAGCCCTAAGTTTGGCATGCAGAAGAGCTCTGCTGGTGGGGACCAGGGAGCACTGGCCCTGAGGTGCCGTAACTCAGCCCCGTCCCTGCTGACTCTTCCCTCGATACACCCCATGTTGTGTCTCGGATGCTATCGGTGTGCCAAAGCAGCAGCAGCAATACAACAAATGCAACTGTAATAGTGTCTCACTGAGCCCCTCACAGGATGATAGGAGATACCTGCCTCCAAAACACCCGTGATCTGTTTAGACAGAGATGCCTTTTTGTGTGGCCTTCCTGGCCACAGCTAGCTCATGGCAATGGCCGGGCTGGGACCATTCCCAGCCTCTGCTTGAAAGAAGAACTTATTTCTTGTGCTTTCTGCAGAAAACATCTGAGGAAAAATCCTTGGTCACTGTGGTGGCCCCAGGCTCCGTGATCACCTCAGAGCTGTGCCTGGCGCAGTGGTGTGGGCGCAGGCCTCACCTGGGCAGCAAACGCGGCCTGTGTCTGCCCCAGGCTGGGGGGGACTGAAAGAACTGCAAAAGGAAGGAATCTGGGGGAAATTATTCTTCTGTGTGACTTCAGTTAAAAGGATATGTTTCTCATAATGGGCAAATGCTAACTTCAAGAACAGGAGTGGGAGACACCATAATTAATTCTTTCTTTCTGAGTTTGTAAGCAATATCACACAACCACTCCAGGAAGTACAAACAACTGCCTTATTTGTAACGAACTAACCCTGAAACCTAATTAAATTAAAAACAAAATAATAAAAAAGTATTTAATTATGCAATAGCACTACAAAAAATATTTAGCTAATGTGCCTGCTCGTAAATTCCTTATAGTCACCCTCCCCATGTGAAATAAAGCACAGCCAGGTTCTTCACTGACTGAGTACATGACATGTTGTATGACACATTTACAACCCCAAAACCGGTTAGATTTGCAGTACAACACAGCAGATGGAAAATTGGGAGGATGGACAAGACATTATGGGATATACTGAATTTCATATCAGAAGAAGTAATATGGTGGCCCCTGCTCTGACTACATTATTCATTTTCATATTTAATTCATAAAAAACTTCTTCTAATTTCCACGAGGTTTCCAGCCTTTTGCAAAATACGGTCCCAGAATCCTGACATCCTCCCGTACAATTCTGGTTGAGCTTGGTAGGTAGAAGTAAAAAGCCTAATCTTAAAGATAAAGCCCAAAGCCCTGACTACATACTGTCTTTAATGTTTAAGTACATTGTAAACAAGCTAGAAATTGTAAACAGCAGCTTTGAGAAAGGAAATAGGTGGATTTTGCTTCAAACATCTTTTGAGAAGGGCCAGATTCTGATCGATATGTAACAGTAATGTAAATCAGAAGCAATCTCCCTGAAGTTAATAGAGATCACATTCCAGGCTCCTGAGCTTTTGCACACTGAATTTAACTATCTGTCATGCCTGCGAGGTTACAGCACGACCTGAAAGAAGGTATGGTGTAAGATCAATGTTAAGGAAAGAGTTTCATTTAAAAGACCATCTTTTCCCATCAGACATGATAGGAGATTTATTATTCCAATATTATTGTTGAAACTAGAAGAGAGAGAAAAAATAAACAGGAACATATATTTTCATTTTATGACTGCGAACAACATTTCATACTGTAAACATATCTTGGTCTATAACATTTACCCAGTAAAAAAAATAATTTCAATACAGTCCTTATTGCTAGCTCGGCAGAGCCTCCCCAGAACATTGTGTTAATGATTAATATGAAGTCAGTGGAATTCCACAGTTGCTGAGAGTCTAGTGCCCAAGAATGAACTGCATTGCTAAATCAGCAAAGACAGTTGTCAAGGTAACCTCTATGTAATCTATTTAACTGGCTCCCAAAACACCAATCAAGGTCAGATAACGCACTCAAGCACCATATGAACACACTCATACGGCATAAAGCTTTGTATCAAGACAGCAGGGAGGAAAAAACCTCATTAGGAAGTAGGGGGAAAAAAATAAATTCAGTTTTGAGAAGTGTTAATTGGGATTGCAGTTAGCTTTGTGGGGAAAGTATGCCACTCGTCTGACTGTGTTTTATCTGTGGTAGAAGTAATTTCACTCCAGTTCAGTCTGAACGGAAATATCCTTCTACCAGTGCTTAAAAAAACAAAACCCCAAAAAGTAAAAACAGCCACCGATAAATTATTCATTTCATTTATTGTTTTATTAATGCCCAGACTGGTACCTACACTCTGGTACACAGTTCTCGTTTTGTTTTGCTCTGCAATAGGTTTTCATGTTACTTCAGAACAAACGATGCCAGCAGCATCTCAGGGCTGATAATGCGGCTCCCCACATGAGCACAGTTCCACAGGTCCTGCTCCCCTGCTGCCTCGCCCCTCCCGTGGAAACTTTCCACCCTCCGGAGTGGCTTCTAGAAAGGAGAGTGTCTGCTTGGATTTACAATCTGATGGGTAGCTTGAATTTGAAGTCGTGTTGCAAATATTATTTACTTTCTCTGCATTCACATCTCTACGGCGGTAACAAGGGCTGGCAAGAGTCACTGGGGTCTGAACTGATTTTTATTCCAACAATTGCTGTGCATACAAATCAACATCCTTTGCCTGATATTTACTGCTTTGCTCATCTTGGAAGCAAAGAAGAGCAAGCATTATGAGAATTAAAAAGGTTGCCTGTTTCCCTTGGAGCTTCTGTACCTTTGTCCTCTCCTGGAAAGCTACAGTACTTTGCAACTTCTTACAGCCTCTGCTCCTCAATGAATCGCAACAAATATCCCTGTGCTGCTCACAGTGAAAGTACATACCAAGGGAGCTATTTCCTTCCGTCAGTTATACAATGTCAGTGTCATGGAGCTGTGCTAAATCAGGACCCTGCTCCTGTTCCACAAAGATGCCAAAAGGTCCTGCCAGAGAGAGGGAGAGCTAAAAATAGCAGATCCAAAACTGCAAAAGGCAATCACTGTAAAGACCATATAAATATCTCCGTGTTCAGACAACATTTTTGGCCATTGCCTTCCATAGCAAACAATCAGAACTCTACTTTAAATGCAGAAGGGCTGCATATATCATACATCGATGGAATCCTGAGAGCTGAGGCTCACTAGCAACTCCGGTCAGGTTCTAGATGTAGCATTTCTCAGGATTTTCTCCTTTCTAGCACAGTGTGAGATCCGTATGCCTGTCTGGGAACCGTGCAGGATCCAAGGGCTACAAAACCCTGTACCAGATTAGGAAACAAGGAAGACAACTGCACATTCTAGTCATCCCCATGTGGGCGGGTGCGATGGTGCCACAAGCTGCTGCTTATCATGTTGCTGCTGAAAGCAGCTGTGTAGGCAGAACACCACAGCCTTCAGAGAATCACCCCAGGGACTGCTCTGGACCCACCAAAACCTGAAATGACAAAGCTGCTAAGGTGCCTCCAACCTACTTGAGAGAGCCAGCCTTCAGGAGAGGACAAACTGCATGTCTTGGAGGTGCAGCTCTGGACCTCACCTACCAGCTGCAGGGCAGATGTGCTCCACGCTGCACCCACACACCCTGCACATCAGGGCTGTGTTCCAACACAGTTCCTGTCTCAGGGAAGCAAGACCGTGGGCTGGGTAGGACCTAAATCTCATCCAGATGTGGTTAGGATAGACACGGAATGAGCAATTCAATACAAATGGCTTAAAGGTCCAAACGTTATCCATCACATTTTTCGATAAAATAACCATCACTGTAAAACCTGAACGTATTAGCGATATTCAGGAACTGATCTCCACCACAGACTGGTTAGGTACAAAAAGCTGTGGGCTCCATTTGGAGCTGAAGAGCGGGCAGGGTAAGTGACTTGCTCAGGGTCAAGCAGGACGCAGGTGACAGAGTCAGAGACGGATACCCAATCGCCCCAAAACCCAGCCCAACTGAAGCACCGAGGTCTCTGTCCTTAATGGAGCCACTTGAGAGCTCTGAGCACCCACAACACCAATTCATTTCAGATTTCTCCCAGAGGTAAGAGCACTCGGCACTTGTCAGGTGTGTTAGCATGAAAGGAAGGTGCTCGTGTATCTTTTCAAGCCCTAGAGACTGTCTGCTTTCAACAAGAAATTAGCAGTTTGTCTCTGGGTTTTGACATGCCAGACAGAGGGGAGGACTGACAGCTAATGAAGCTCTGAGACAATTACAGTAACTCTCCCATGATGAACTGATCCACCCCTGCATCATTGGGTGCCAGAATAATGAAAGTTGGGCTATCTGTAGCATATCTCCTTTTGTTCTACTACAAACACTGATCTGACAGTGCAAATAAAGAGTATGAACATGGAAGGAAGGCTCATTTCAAGAGACACTATGCCAGAAGATGCTGGATGCAGTCAATCAAAGTAAGAGTCTGTTTCTTGTCCCAGCAAGTATGTGATAAGCCAGCTTTCGAACCAAACAGGACTATAAATACAAATATTTATTGCAGTGTTTGAACTAACCTAGTATTTCAGAAGGTGCTTATGGTTTCTAAATGTCTTTCAATGTGGGCCTAGGTTACTTCTGAGATAATTTGATTACCTGAACAGAATCAATTTAATTTCAGTTCATAATTAAAATACTCTGCCCAGGTACCTTTTGTTTTTAAAAAATACATTGTTTTCTTAGTTAATTGGGATTAGAACTGTAGGCATGGTCTGTACCCAAAACACTCCTCTCTGCACCCATGCAATTGTTCCTAATTTCCGTGAAAGTTTAATGCAGGCATGTACAGCGGGTAACACCACTTACTCAGTGAGATGTAGCACAGCCAGTGTAGGCACTGCTGGTAGGAGAAGCTGCTCGCTTCCCACTCAGAGGCAGGATAATATAGTTCTTGGGGATGGCCAAACATAAATACACAGATGGAAGATAAAGAAGGTTGGTCCCAGTATAATATACAGGCATAAAAGTAATTCTAAAAGCCACAAGTAAATGTATACGAAATGACCACTCTTCCAGCACCATCTCAGTCCTGCATCTTATTACAGTAAAATCATGTTTAAAATTGTTTTGGTTAGCACTCCCTATATGGAAGTAATTTCTGGAGGTAACAACCTGAAAGTATATTTACATCTCAGTGAAATCATTATGCTTGCAGAATTTTGAAACTTATTTTTTTTTCCAAGAAACAAACCATCTTGAATGATATTTCTCATTTTCTTTAGTAAATAAAGTTTTAAAAAGGGGGTTCTGATTTTTTTTAGTAAATTTCTGAAAACAAAATAAAGAGGCTTGGTTTGCTAATGCCAACTAAATGCTATGTAAAACAGCGTAGTAGTTGGAAGTTGCAGATAAGGATTGTGTGTCTCTATCTCTCATCCACATGCATATGCTCTTCAAATGTACTGTCAGAGCCACATTCAAAAACTTCAAAATCTGGAGGTGAAGGGATCCCTGCAGACAGCCCCTGTGCCTGGCATCAGGATCGACACTGCAGATATCTCCAAAGGAGTGTGAACTAATCCACACACTAAGCAAGGATTTACAAGATGGACTGTAACAGCTCCTAAGATAGCTGTTACTGTCTCTGTGTTGTTAATGTGTTTGCAAGATTAGTATCAATTACCCAGTAAGAGACGTATCTGTTTTGAGAGCTTGTAATAAGTCCTTACTTAATATTAGGTAAATAACATGCAAACGAAAGAACATATTGTATAAGCAACACAATATTTGATTATTTGTACGTATTTGAAAGGTCTGTAATAAATACATCTGTCTTTGCAGGATCTGCTGTAGGTATATATTTATCTCTCTAAGAACAGGAATTATATAGAAGAGAGATTCAGTACAGACGTGCAACATTAAATAAACAGTGAAAGGGTGATATGCAGTAACGATTGCCAGTACACTCAATTTTTGATTCATACTATTTATACTATATTTATCTGAATACAAAGAATGGTGACTGCCTGTCCCTCCCTCCCTCCCTGCCAGCTGCGCCAGCCCATGTCATGCTCCGAGCTTTCTGAAACACCCTGCTTGAGGATTAGAAAACTTTTCCTGAATAAAGAAAGGAGGAAAACAAGTTCTGAAAAAATAAGTCTGGTGTAAAGTAATGTCATTTCGTGGCAGCTCACAGCGCAATCCTGACTTTTACCGGCTGGGATCCTAACTAGAAATTGGGACCCCACCAGCCAGGCGCCCAGTAATAAAGGCAACACCCAGCAGGAAGAAAGCTGCTTTCGCTCCTACCACTCATCACGTTCCCTGGCTAACTTTAAGTCAGTACAAGGAGCTGGGGGAGAAGAGATGGAGCCGACCAGGGCAGGCTCTGCAGAGGGGCGTGTGACCGCAGGGCTGCCCGGCAGCCTGGCCCCGCCGCCGCAAGCTCCCGCTTGCTCATTCCAGTTAGCTTCTTCTGGTTCCTATCAAACCGCAGCAGCCAGTTGTACTAATTCATCTTCATTTTCTGAAGTAAAAAAAAAAAGCACATGGCAGCTCAGGCAAATGTCTAGATAAAAATGTTCTTTTTATCTCCTGAAACCTCGGAGACTGAATTTACCTTCAAGAGTAACAGATGGCTTAATTGCTCCAGGTAAAGACTGTGCACAAGTCAGTGACAAAAAAGGGCTGTACAGTTTTTTTTTTTGGTAACATAAATCTCCTCCAAACCCACCCCTGTAAACAGTAATAAGAACATGCAGGGCTTTTTAATTGAACATTAAACTCAGAAGTCCCATTACATTCACAGTACAGTATCCAGTTAATACATCCTTTGGGTTTTTTTTTTTTTCCTTTGTCCCACCCACAGAGATGTTACAAATTGGATTTAAATTAAATTTCATTCTAAACACATATATTCAATCATAACAAAACAGTGACAAATTAGCTTATTCCATTTAAACTCATTGTATGCTCAGCCTGAGTACCTCCTGCTCCAGCCCAGGGCCTATTTCCCAGAGGTCAGGTATTTAAAGAGCTGACGCACAAATGTGTGTAGCTATTAGCAGGGGGATTGCTTTGATTATTACATGAAATATCAGATTGAACTGCAGTGTGTGTTTTAAAGTGTGAATACGGAAAGGGGTTGGTTTTATCACTGCATGGGTAAAGGGGTGTAAGTGGATGGATGCAACCACAGAGCGGTGTACAGGTAGGTACAGCTGATCTAGAAATTCCTACTTGCATTTTTTTTCCTCTTTCTTAAATATGATCTGATATAAAATGAAACCTGACTGGCAGCTTCGCTTTTAACACAGCCTGTCATAGATCCACTTAAACACCGCTCCCCGTTCGCTGCCTTTACTGCACATGATAACATGCTACGAGATTTTCTTACTTTCTTCATCACGGCTGGGCCCTTGCTAGTTTTAGCAATCAAAGGACGCCAGAACAGGTCAGGTGTGGAGTCGACAGAGTGAACGTGATACCGCTCCTGGGAGAACTTGGAGAGTTTCCAAATCAATCAGTCTCAGGGGGCAGAAAAGCAACAGGCATGAAAAAATAGATCCTAAGTGTTACCATGGCTAAACATCAACTGTGGTGAGATCAAACACTTGTGAAGCAGGGGATATTGAGACTGCTGTTCGTAAAGGAAAAAAGTCACCATTCCAAAATTACAGGGAAATGTGTTTAGAAAATAAACATTCTCAAATTGGCCCAAAATTTGTAGCAGTAAACAAACTCACTTCTTTTTCCAGGTTTGTGCAGTCTTTGTGCACTGTAGATATTTCAGGTCTCATTTTCATAACAAATTTCCCAAACCAGGAGGGATGCGATGTCCCTACGTGGGGACGTGCCTTAGCTATCTATTGGCCTAGGGTACTTAATCACAACTGCTAACAAACAGGAAAAAAAAAAAGAAACAATTAAAAATCTAATTGGTTTGAAGCTTTAAATCCCATCCCAGCATGAGTGTTCATTCCTCTCTGTACTACCCCGATCCTACCAAACTCTTCCCTTCTCTCCGTGGGCCACCCGCAGCCGCTCACAAACTTGTGGCTGCCAAAACTCATACTCCAAGGATAACTCTGGGCTTAACCCTGCCAGATACGCAGCTGTCATGGCCTTCAGGAGGACACTAAAGCCTCACAAGAAGGGCTTAGCACTTCACTGAACCGGTGACGAAGGAACATTTCTCCCTCTCTTGGCATCAACACCCTGCCAGCACAGCCAACAGGACCGGATAGTGATCTTTCCTAATACACGTGTATTTTCTAATAGGGTTAGGAAAAGACTCGGATCTATTGGTGAATTCCCTCAGCAAATGACCAGCAGGAATCAAAAAAGAGAGCAAAGAAGTCAGATGCCCATACAATGCAGTAGCTGTACACACTGCAGCTGATCAATGCTTTCACACTCGATCACCACACGAAACCCAAAGGGCCAGACTCCCAACTCTTGACTCTGTGGCTTCAGTGGGCTGTAAGCACTGGTATCAGCTGAGCCCCCAGCCCCAAACCTGCTCTCTGCCACCTGTTAGACACATGCTAAGTCCTTAAACTGGGGCCTTGTGGCAACCAACAGCAGAATCTGCTCCCAGTGGATGTGCCTATGGAAGGATCCCATCAGCATCATGCACAATGCCGACCACTTCACAGCTACAGCCCCTCAAAGCCTGCTCCATGAGGCCTACTGAGCAGTGTACCTCCACCTGCTATTATTGTGCCTTATAAATCAGACACAAGTGCAGGAAAGCAGGTGGTCATAAACTAACAGAAAGATCAGACCTAGAGCGCACATATATTAGGCTAGACCCACTCATCACGTTGCCTGGGGCTGAAGGCGGACAACGGGACCATTTATTTGGGTTGCCTGTGGCTGACAGGCAACAAGCGCGCACAGTCTGGGTTATAGGCTGGGAAACACCTTCCCTCAGCCCTCACCACCACTCAGGGGCTGGGGTCCCAGGAAGAAACAGGGGAGTCCCAGGGAAGGAGGAACACTTTCTGTGGGGTGGGAGTAGGAAGCGGGGAGGAGGGGCCCTGCGTGGCCTGAGGAGGAGAGGCGATCCTGGCACGGACAGCCAGGAGCCCTCGCTAGCCTGTCCGCTCTTCAAGGCCAGGTGTGCTGGGAAACGTCAGGCACAGTGGGATCCCTGCCCGAGCCATGATCTCAAGCTCAGACCTGCAGCAAGAATCTGTGCAAACAGTTTTTTGGAGATTTTTTTTTTTTTTTTTTTTAATTGTAAACAGGGAGCATGAGTGCCAACAGCCAGATAAGGGGAAGAACCAGTGCCACATTCTCTGGGGTAGGAGAACAGTAATCTCTTATTAGGCAAAGCAGCCTTTTGGAAGTTACCGGCTGCTACAAAAGCTGTTAACACATTCCTCTTCTTTGGATTTCCCTCTAGGTGTGAAACACAAACCTTGATGGTTTTCCTGAGCGATCTCACTGCCAGCGTGCGCGGGGTGCTTGAGCCTGGTGAGCAGAGCAGGGCAACAGCCCCAGGCGAACAGGAGGTTACTGCCAGGGCTGAGGGCTGCAGAGAAAACCCAAAGGACAAATTGGGAACAGGGCTGGTGCCTACAGCACAACTCAGCCGGGTGGGAGCTGCTGGGGGGCTCCCAGGCCAGGCAGGGCCACTGAGCACAGTGACTGCACGGGGTGCCCGGCTCTTGTGGGTGCCGTCCCCTGCCTGCCAGACCTCCCCAGGGACACGTGTCATTTACTCAGGCAGCGACGCCAACAGCACGCTCTGTCCTCCCCCTGAAAGAAGGGCTTAATCCAGCAAAGCTTAAACTGACGCAGGTGACCCTTATTCCAAACCGCCGGACAGCACCGGTGAGCGCAGCTTCTGCCGGTACGAGCCGGTGAGCTCCGACCTCTCTTGATGCTGAGGTCAGACCCATGCAGTTTTTAATTAAATGCCAGAAAAGGAGGCAGAATGGTATGAGTTAAAAACTACTGGCAATAAAAGCCTCATCTTTTAAATATTCTTTAAGACTACTTAAGTATTCCTGCCCCAAGGAGGTAAATGAGATTATTCATATAAGTAAAAACTACTTACATAAGCTATGGTTTGCAAGACAGTTTACCAATTATGGAGACAGATTTCTGCAGATGAATCCTATGAAATGAACAAGACTACAGAATTCAAATTTTTATTCTCAAAATAATAATAGTTAAAAAGAAAAAAATCAACTGACTAACCAAAACTGCAGACTCAGGAGGGAAAGGGAAAACTGCAAGAGCAATGCCCCATCCCCCATTGCTGTTGATCTAAAAATTACTTTCCTTTTAAAATCTTACATCCCCCCTTCACTTTCTGTTTTTAGGGCATGATTTGAAATAAAAAGATACAATTAAATTAAGCACCAGGAGTTGCTCAGACACAGAATCAGACACAGAAATATGTCTGATTACAAAACTGCTTACAATGTTAATGATACAAACAAACAAACAAAAAAAAACTTCCTGTTTGTCACGGCCACAAAAACCACCCTGTTTTGGGATAGGATAAGGTCCTTTATGATGTTGATAAAGCACTCCTCTTGGAGAAACATAGGGTACCATCAATCAACAACATTTGTCTTTGGCTTCTTTTGTTGACATCCCAATATTACAACAGCAAATCATAATCCAAGCAAAGTAAATAGGCTCTGGGGAGAAGTAGCTATAAATTGGGCTTGCCTCGATCAAATGAACTCCATCATGAAGGTCTGTTAAGCACTGAGTGTTTTACTTTCTAGCAGAACATTCAAATTGAAAATAGGTGGATTGAAAAGAAGAATCAGAGCTAGGAAACAGTGAGCTGAAGTTACCAATTAGCAGCAGATCACCGTGACCATCGCTGCTGTGCCTTCTTTTTCTGTAGCAGTTATTCATTTCAGTTTACCTCAATTAATTTATTTTTCAGTTTACTTCAATATTTCTATATTTTTCCCCTCAATCTGGAAGATTTCTTTAAGGGCAAAATTCAGGCTTGGCATAAGCAGATGTGACTCCACTGCTTTAATGAGCACTAAGGGCCTGTCTACATAAAAGGGCTGCTCCAGATTAAGCAAAGCCTGTTATGTAAAACAATAGAGCTACATGACTGCGAGTGGCAATATTTCTATTATGGTTTAAAGTGGTTTAAAGCGGGTTCGTTGTGGTTTAACTCAAGGTGACTACCTTCATCAGTCTAATGAAACTGAAAGAACTGAAAGTTTTCCTGGCACTGGAAAAGACACGCAGACAGAATCTTGCACCCAAACCTGCAAGTTAAGCTGATGCAATTTTGTCGTGCAGATAAATACTGAGGTCCTTTTGTTGTCCCTTCAGCATAAAACAGCCAACCCACTCTTTATACCTTTTTCTTTTTTGCTTAATGGTAACTGGAACAACACAAGCTAACTCTAATTTCCATAAACAGCTTAAATAGTGTTTTGTTATCGTAAGAAATTATCATTACAATTACTCTCCTTCAGTACCCTGAAGCATGCTGTGCAGCCCAGTGTCAAGGTTCAGATTTTGATCTGGATTACCCCTGGATCAGGCTGAGGACCGAGCTGCTAGCTCCATCCACCTCGTATGGCTGCACGGGGGATCTGGGAACACAGGTGAGGCAGCAAGACCTCAAACCAGGGAGGGGACGCTCCTCACAGAGGATTTTACTGAGGCTCCCTGATGCCCAGGCTGTCTATGAGGTCCAGCTGAAGCCCAGGATACAATCTAGACCTTGATTTTAGCTAAGAGGGAAAGATAAAAAGGAACAAAGCAGTTAAAAAAGGACCTAATGCTGCTACACCGGCATGCTACACAGACACTTTGGTGGTGACACGACATCTCTACTGTTCTGCAGTGCAACACGCAGGTACATGCATACACCCACAGATGCCTTTGTTCAACTTCTGCATTCGTGTTGGTGCCCACAAGCATTTATATTCAAAATCCAAATGTCAAATAACATTATTATTATTATTAGCTATCAACTCCAAAAGAAGCAAAAAATAAAATACCCCTGTGGACTGCTGAGATGTATTCTTGACATGGGGAATGGGATCACAAGGCAGATAGCTTACCTTACAAGTCTCAAGTTTTCACACTATTTACAATAGCTCTCCCAACTGCACAGGTGTCAAAAATAAAGCAAACTGTATCGTGCAGAAAAAGTAACTTTGACAGGTCTAATTTACTGAGACTGATTCATGTGACAGCATAAACAAATCATTCTTGTCAAAGTCTATATTGAAAATGGAGTAAATTGATTGTGGAGTCAAGTGCACTAGTAATTTCAGGGAGTATTGTGATTTCATTTGTAAAACCATTGCAAAGAGGGGAAAAAAACACCTGTCTTTCAGAGCCGCCTTCAATTTTTGCACTAGTCAGAGTACTAGAAGAATATGCTGTTTAAGAGCACACTGTTATTACCAGCACTTTCCCTGTGCAATGCTGTTACTGTGTATTCAGGGAAGTAACACGAGAAATCCCCTGAGATCTTCTGTACAAATATACAGTGGAGATCAACAAGAAATCCTCCAAGTGAACAAAACATTCCGTGTGTGTTTTCTTGCTTCTTCTGCAGGAGCAGAATATTACCGCTGATTAGAACACCAGTCCAACATTCAGTTTCTTACTGGAAGTGTTTTTTATGCTTATGAGGAATTACAGAAACAACATTATGATAATGGGGCTTTTCGAGGTAAATTCAAGTTATATAATCTCTGAGGTCATTGTTTTCTTCCTCTACAGGGGATAGGGCAAGTTTCTGGGAGCATGCTCTAAATGACAGAGCCCAAGTTTCTTATTCGTGAATAAAAAGCAGGGAGATGTAAACTTTGTGAAGATAAGCAATAGCAAAACTTGGGTGTAAAGCATCCAGTGCAGCTAACGATCCTCAGAGCAGGGAAAGTGAAGCCAATAAGTTATGCTAGACAGGCACTTACAGAGGTCTTCTGGGGTCATGTTTACTAATCTCTCTCTCACTCTCTGTCAGAGTGTTATGAAGGAGCACAAAGCATGCAAACTACAAGGTAGATGAGCAGTGAATTATTCAAAACAATACCTTGGCACTTTATAGAAAAATAACAAATGTTAAATAAAAAGCGCATTTAACCAAAGGGTGAATTTTAATAACCCCTAAGCCTCAGTATACCATGAAGACAATAGCTGGGACGTGTCTTGCAAGAATGGTTTTGCCCATTTTGCAACGGATGGATTTAATAGTGTGCCCCTGTTTTCTCCAACCACTTGACTTGGTACAGCCCTTTGACTTAAATTCCAGATGACCCCCTCTCCCTCTCTCCCCCCCCCCCCCCCATACACAGAAGGTACAGAATCTTTTGTTCAGATTTCCAGACAATTCTGTCCAACAAATATTCACCTTTTGTGTTCATCTTCAAGCTTCATGAGGTCAACATAAAATAGGGAAACAGAGCATTAAATTCCTAAAATCAATAGCATGTACATAAATTGACATTCATTACTTTACAGAGATTTCCAGTTTCTCCTTGATTGATTAAAGCTAGGGGTTGAAAATAAGTGCTTTTCCCCTGCCTGGAGAAATTCCCAATTGTCCATGCTGTGAACCTTCCATTATGAGACATGAGACAGCGGTAGCAGTACATGGTTCATTTCACACCGCCACAAAATAGACTTGTCATTCCACAATCGAAAGTAAGGAACCTGATGGAAGAGCAATGTGTCAAAAACTTGTCAAAAGAGCCTTGTGCTTAATGACAACTGAGAACAAGGAAACCATATCTTGAGGTTTACACTGGCTAGCTTTCCCATGCAGACATGGAAATTGAAAAAAACAGCCTGTTAATTTGTTATGTGTTTGAATGTGATATTGAATGGCAATTCATATTTTTCAACCTAATTAATTTTGATTCTATGTTCATTTAGGAAAGATAAATATTTACAATACAATTAAATTAGTTAATTTATAAAAGCAAAGAAGCAAAAACGCTCAAATAAGAGCTGCCTAAATTAATGCTAAGAAAATCTTTTCTCTGCTCTAAAAATGCTGGAAAGCTAATGCTGCATAAAATGTCCTATCATTAAGGGTGCTGTATACAAACGTTATAAGTATAACAAATTGATCTTTTGTAAGAATTATGTTAGACCCTGAAAAATGATCATGTCAAATTCTGTGGCACAGTGGAGCCGAACCAATTACGTGAGTAGATAATTTGGCCCTTCACACTAGTAAAACATCATTAGTAGGAATATCTTCAAAGAAAAATACATATTTGGGGAATACTTTGCAACTAGGTGATGCTTTTTAAGTGTTCGTACAATGAAGAAAGGGACCTAATTTCTTAAACTTCAAACACTAGGAAGGCAATTCCATAAGGTGTGGATTATAATCACACTGAGAAGACAATATTGCTGGTTTTATTAATAGCTACAGAGCCACATATGTGTACATATGGTGAATATGTCTGCAGTATTTTTTTCATGGATGGGCTGGTTAATGATGGGTAAAGCTTCAAAGATTCATAAGGATTCTTTAGGATTCAAATGCATGGCTATTTCCATCTGAAGCTTGTTAGTTAAAAAGGCTAGACATATCACTAACAAAGATTTAACATTAAATTTCCAGTACACCTTCCATCTAGTGTAGACTGGAAATTATGGAAAGGCTTCCTTCCATACAGTGCATTTTGGCTTTTATTTTGCACAAGGAAAACTTTTCAAAAGTTTACTGAGACCCTCAAAAAGTCTTAAGCTCATTTCCTCAGTGATTGACACCAAATCATACACACGCCAGATCACCTGCCCCAGCGGGAACCTGTGCTGATAGCAGGGCAGTGCCTTAAGAGGTCGGCAGCTTCACCAGGGACAGAAGGGTTTTGTTCAGCTGGGACCCGGTGACGTTCCCACCTGTCTCTGATTTGGTCCCCAGCTTCCAACATTTGCAATTTTTAGGAACGTGGTATGTCAGAAGAACCATATTACCTCCTAAGAGCAATCTCTTCTAGGTAATCCCACATCATTTGTGCAATTTGTATGAAAAAAAGATCCAAAAAATTCAGATTCAGTGAGCCTTATGACATGACAGGCACTTTTAGAGTAGCCCACTGTCAAACACACTGCAGAACAAATGAGGAACAAACGAGGTCTCTCATTTCCCTGTGGTTTATTTTGCCCATTTCCTATATGATGCTCCAGCAGCAAAGGAAGGATTCATGGATGAATCCTTCCAGCTCGAAATTTTGTTCAAGAGAGGAAGGACAAGTAAGGTCTACACATGTACAGCTATTAGTATACAGTGGTACTTGGGGAAAAAAATAAAAATCAATGCTAAGGTAGTAAGTAACCTGAGACTGCTCTTTTAAACTATTTTTCTGAAGAATAACAACTTCAAGGTGAACTGAACCTGAAGCTAAAACCCAAGGCCAAAAAAGGTCCCGAGGTGGACTAAAAGCAGCAGGCACAGAGTGCTTTCCTGCACTCTTTCCTACCTCCCTTTCTAGGAAGGATTTTACACTAACCTAACACAGATGGGATGTGATTAGTCTCTAACGTGTCGATCCACTGCAAATATGCAATAAGACTGTTCCTGTTACTGAGCACTGGGGGATTTGATAGGAAAACGCAAGCACACTTGTTTTGTGAAAAAATAAATAAATAAATGTATATTGGAAAATGTAATGTGGGGGAAATTAGGAAAACATCTGTTTAATTCTGGCCTTTTCCGCCAACAAAAATTCACAGAAATAACAAGAGTGACTGACAAGAAAACTGGGACTTAGAGGCAAAATTATAATTTAATTCCACTAATGCTAGGAAATACCTTGACTCAAAGGTGGAAGGCTGTTCTGCTGGTATTCCAGCCTGAAGAAACTGCGGCTGTGGAGTGTGCACATGCCTGTGTGTGGCGAGAGGAGGGTGATGGTAATGCTCTCACAACAGCATTTACTGTCCCTGTTCTGTGATCCATCTCTTCCCCCCCTCTGCTACAGAGACTAACCAGCATATTTGGTTACAAATAAAATAAAGACTTCCATATCTAAAGGAGAATGTGCTAATTGAATAAACTGATTATTTTCAGGGCATTTACAAATCCATTCAGAAAGCATTCACCATACCACGAAGAAAAAAAATTCCTATTGGTGTCGGGAGTTGTCCTTAGGGAGATACCACTCTAAGCCTCTCAGCACTGCGCTGCCAATGTCTTTGTTCTTGACCTGACCTAAAAAAGCGCTCTCTTTATGAGTCACAGAGGATTTATTTTCTGCCTTAGCTTAGCCCCAGCTTCTTTTAGGCAGAAAATGACACTTTTGCTCAGTTGTGGCAGATGACCCGTGCTTTTTGTGATGTGGGTGATCGTCCACCAGGATCTGTGCTGAAGCCACCAGTGTGATTGAATTTAGGAGCACGACTGCCTGGAAATGCCTGCTGCAAGCATTACTTCTGTGAATGGCAGTAGGTTCTGGAGTGCCCTCTTATTTTCCTAGAGAAATCTAAGCCTAAAAAGAGATTTTATCCAAATATCTTACAAGATATTCCTTGTTTGTGCAATGAAACATTTAAATTGTGATTTGGATCCTTACCTAGCATAAGTTGCCTAAGCCCCTAGGAAATGTACAGATTTATGTTCATTTACGTCAACTGAGCCCTCGGTTATTTGAAAACTCTCTCCTCTCCCCAACATTACAAGATAATTTGTCCCCTGATCAGCCCAGAAGAAATCCCCTCAGTCTCTAAACCCAGTTCTGTAACGTGGAGGAGATTTCTGTGTGTCTTCAGGGAGACACTTCATGATCTGGTCATCCAAGCTTATTGCCGCGTGCTTTATGGCTCAGAGAAAACCAAAAATACATTTCAGGAGAGTGGCTATTTGGATTAAAAAAACACCATCCACCCCTCTGAATTCAAACTAGGTGCTTACAAATCACCTGGATGAGCACAGGCTCCAGTCCTGCTCCTGGGCACAGGTCCCTGGATGCGGAGAGCCCCCAGCCAGTGCAGGGGAGGTGCAGTGCTGGATGCCTGCAGCGAGACCAGCCTCACTTTACATGTTATACACTTCACGTAGGCGTGTGCAGCATGCTCAGGAGATCAAAATCTTTATGATGGCCCTGATAAGCTGTTGTAGTTTTTCTAGGAGGCCTTCTGCAAAACAGAAATGCATTTCAAACTCTTTCACTGGATCAAGACCGGCTGATGATAATTGAGCTGGGACTCCTGCTAATGAACTGGATCTATGTTTTCTAAGCTTTTGCAAAATTTTTCATTTTTTTTCTTGGGCTTACTGACTTCCTTTGTTTCTATTCTCTCTAAAATTCTCAAGGCAAAAAATAAATTTCCAGCTCTTTGTAATTAAATTGACACTTAATTACCTGAGCACTACTGGCACCTCTTAAAACATGTAGCAGTATTGTACAACACAATGTTAATGATTTGTTTTTTAAATCTGGTTAGATTCAAAACATTTCATGACAAATAAAAGCCTTAAAATAAGACAGAAGACATCTTCAAATACTCAAAAGCTAGAAGAATAAGACAATTATCTTCAATTCCTCATGATTTTTAAGCCAACTTGCAGTATGAGGAGGCTGAATGGTTCATTTTGTGTATATAGCTAGCAGAGATTAGACTCCTATCAAGGTTTCAGAGGGCATGTGCTCCACAAAGTAAGTAAACACTACAGTGCCATTCCTTCTTCCCCCTCTTTCTATCCTCCCATTGGTTTTACCATCTGACATTTAAAAAATAAAATGTAAATGCTAAGTTTTTACCTATTTATATAGGAAGGTCACCTACTCTACCACTCAGGGTGAAAGCACAGCATTACCATTCGAAATACTAAATCCCTTTCCGATTCATACCATGTGGGAGTTAAGTTCTGTACTGCAAATGGATTTCTTGTTGTTTCTTCCAAAACCAACACGTGTGTGATAAGCAGAGGACCAGACCGTGGAACTCGCAGAGGCTCGGAGCCTCAGCCTTGCAGAAACACGGTGTTAGAACTAAGCCGGCACTACCCATATCTCCACTAAATGGGAAAAGATAAGAGTTTAGCATGATAGGACTTGTGTCGTGCACTTTTCCACCCACATTGCTGGGTGAGAGCCCAGCTGGAGCCCTTCTTCCCTGCTCTCCAGGATGTCCGAGGGCAGGACATGCTGCTGGACTGGGCTGTGGGGAGCACGTGTGGCCCTGGCTGTCCCCGACCCACCAGCACTGCTCAGCCCTGATCCCTGCAAGGCAGCCGAGCACGGCTGGGCTGCTGCCACTGGGCGTGCTCTGGGGCTTTGCCTAAATCCACCCTTTTTGCATAGGCTTGTGCATAAACACCAATGCTGGACAAGCTGGGACTTGTAAATGGGCTCAGATCTATGTTGAGCAGTCGTGCAGATTGCTGAACACTTGGCAAAAATTTGACTTAACCTCGTCTGAGGTGCGCACAGATGCACAAGGGAGCTACTGGCTCCAGAAGTACCTGAGCCCACAGCCTCGCTGAAGTAAACAGAAGCTTTGGATTTAAAGTTGTTTCTGTTCTGTAACTACAGAAGGTTTTTATTATTATTATTATTATTTTAGAAACACAGACCAGAAAAGCCTACAAACTTTCCATACATCAGTAGAGGTGTGCAAAGTTGTAATAATTCTCTAACCATGCTTTCTTAATTCTGCTTAGTATTACTGGATGGGACTTCCTAAGAACAGGTCCACAGACTGCTCTGACCTAAGGAGCCTGTAAGCACCTCAAGTAAAGCAAACACTGCTCTTTGTGAGCAATGTTTGCTGAACAGGGCTTTAAGCAGTTGCCTGCGTCCTTTTCCATGCTCGTACACCCCTTACGAGCGCACACAGTGCCAGACAACATACAGTCTTTGTACATTTCCCTAAAAACACACAATCTTTGTTTGTTGGATACCTTTTGCTTAATGGGACACAAAAACCAGTGCAAGGTCAGCTGTTTGGTAGATTTATTGTGCCTTCAAAAAGGGTTCACAAATACCTGTGCGACGTTACTTTCTTCTGATTTGTGCATTAGGAAGCGGATGGTTGGTAACTTAAGCATAAAGTAAATCTTCTCTAACTAACAACACCAGAAAATCTGCAGCAAGAGCTTCCCAGAAATACCCAGTTCAGCGTGCAAGGATTCATTTTTATCTCTGCATTATACCACTGACGTGCAGGAGAGGAGCTGAATTGCCTGCACCGATACAACACACGCTTCCCTTCTTCCACGAGCTGCTTGCTTTATTTTTCTTCCTGCTCTCCGGGCAGATAAAGGGCATGATACTAAACTGCTCTGCCATCTGGTCAGACTTTGTTGGTTACTATTTAAGATATAGCAGATGTTTCAAAGTGATACAAGAATGCAGCCTAATAACTAAGCAAAATACACATACCTTACTGAAGGCTATTTATTTAGGAGAAAACAGTTCACACGTTTGTGTGTTACACAGAAGATGCTTTAATTAGGTTATTGTATTTGCCTGTCACATTGTACTAGCTTTGTACTGGAAACAGTCTTATTAAAGAGAAAGACTGTCTTTTCTATGACCAAGGTTTTTGATATTTAGAGAAAGATTAAACAAAGAGAACAAACTGCCTGAGCATTTCTTTGACATTCTGACACACTATTTCCTAAGCTGATGCTCTCGAGGTGAAAGCTAAGAAAAGCAGAGAATGAAGTGCTTTGCCTCTTCTACTCCCTAGCCAGTAATAAGCCCTTTCATAATCAGCAATAGTCAAAGATATTCCACTCCATCAAAACCAAGCACAAGTCATCCCCTGCAGAGCCAACAAGAATTTTCAATTTTCTACCCTTTTAGTACAGGTGCTTTTTAGGAGCGACTTAGAAGAGGGTTACTCAGTGCTCAGCCATCTGGCCATAGCCAAACCCCCAGATACTTTGTCTCGAAGGCTGTAAAATGAATAGTTTCAAGGCAAACAAAGAAAAAAAAATTAGGTCCTGCATTGTTGACTACTGTGACAGGCTACTCTCACCAGTTCAGGGGCATCCCTCTTGAATTCTAAAGCAAGTTTCATCCAACTCCTTCATTTTCCAGGATGGCAGCCACCAAGGGACTGAAGCAGAAGGAATGTGAGGCTCTTCACGGCACCATTAGCAGCTCCAGTCTGTTCACATGCATTCACTTTCTGCTACAGGAAAAGCTTTTGACTAAAAGAGAGACATTTTTACTTAAAATGAAACCTCATGCAGAAAGTGGTTGTAGCTGTTCCAACCTGGACTAATGTTCAATTTCCTCTGATACTTCTCTTGCATTTGCTTTTCTTATCTAGCCCTGCTAAATTCTATTTTCATAGTTCTCTTCCTTTTCTCTTTCTCTGTCTCTTTTTTTTTTTATACATCTTTTACTATTGATTTTCAACCCTAATTACTAGCACAACTGTGCATTTTATTTTCTCTCACACAGCAGGTGAAATTTCATCACCAGCTATGAGGAAGTTACACTGATGACAGGCACAATGGACTACAACTGACAACTGATCACTTATCAGCTGCTGTAATCAACTACTTTGAAATACCTCTATCATCTTTTTATTTGTTTCACACTCACGCATCTATAGCGGGTTAATGGTAATTTTCAGTCTGAATTTCACCAACTGTTTTGGCTTTTATTTTCTATTATTCAAGGGAAAAATACCACATTATCTCTAATGTTCCCAAACAATCCCTTAGGATATGAAAGCAAGCACCTGAAGGCACCTCTCTTCTCATGCTTATGCCTTTGGCATCTTTCAGTTGTGGAGTTGGGCTGACTTCTTACTTGAGCTGACCTTTCTAATGAACTTTTCTTCTGAATGATTCCTTTGATTTTTCTTCTCTAGTACAGAAAAGGTAACAGGAACGGCAAGAAGGCTTCTTAAAGGTATAGAGTAACCTTCTTATACAGAGCGAATTAGGATTTTCAGACTGCAAAACTAATAACAATGAGTAGATAAACTGGAGGACCATAAAACAGAAAGTCTGTATTTTTTTCCTCACACCCCTATCATTTGATGGTGTACCTTTCAGTTAGGTAGAAGGCCCCAAACAACCCACAGAAGTACTTTTTTACCTGGCACATGATTAAATTGTAGACTCACTCTCACAGACTTGAGCTGCTCTGCCCACTGCAGCTCAGGTGCTGCTTCTGCTCAAGAAAACTTCGAAGCAGTGCCTGCAGGGCAGCCTCTACCTCTCCTCCTTCTCACACTCTCTAAGTATCAGATGCTACCTCTTTTTGTAGAAAGAATACAGGACTAAATTGAATTTTAGTTTTGCCCACATCTCTTCTTGTGTTAACAAGAAAACTACAGTGTAGACCTTTTGATTTGACATTACCAGAGAAGGAAAAAAAAAAAGGAAAAAACTTTTCCCACATTCTGCTTCCATCCTGCACTGGCCTTACATGATCGAGATCCACCCCCACTGCTGTACCTAGAGTCACTTGCACATGAATCTGCCTTGTGAATCATGACTACAAAGCATACACTGCTTGTTATGCACTGAAGTGTACAAAGAGGTTGTGTTTTTTGTTTTTTTTTTACCCTTCTTACTGTGAGCGGATGCCTCAGTGGTTTGCGGAGATCAGACACCCAGCAAATGTGTTTTCTCTCTTAATGGTTTGATACTTCCAGAATATAACCAAGTTTCTCATTGCTTTCCTGCCCACTTACACAGCTCAATACATCTCAAACACACTGTAGACGTAGTGATGGAAATAAAGGAGTTATTAAAACGAGCTTTGAATCTAGGACTGACAGAAGGTGGTGTACAAAGGTCTGATCTCAAAGTCAGTAGCCCAGCTCAATTTGCCTTGGCTGATGAAACTAAACTTCAAATAAAGATGTATTAATTCTCTTTCTTGAAAACATTTACAGTGCGATATCGTGTCCACTATGCATAGTACATTGTAATGTGGCCTTTTGGTAATAAGTGTAAAAATCTACTTACTGACCCCCTGGCCAGGTACAGGGACATACCCTGTCCTTCCAGTACCAGCCAGGTAGCTTTGACTCGTGACCAAGTTCAGCGTCAGCTCAGCAAACGTCACTTGAAACTGCACAATATAAATGTATAAAGCTTGCTCTAGAGAGTTCAATGTAGGAGCAAATTAAGTTTAATCATGCTCAAGACAACACCTACTCTTTGAGATGTCTTGTTCCCATCCAGAATCAGCTTTAAATCTAACACTTGTTACATTGGATACACAGTTTAAGAAGCACAGAAAAGTATGTGCAGAAAAGCATTTTCTATCTTTTACGAAGGCAAGGGACATACGGGGAAGATTCTGAAAAGCTGTAAAAGATTGTGTTGTCTCAGACTGGCTTAGCAGAAATAAATCCTATTAGCCTAATATATATACACATATGCACAGAAAAGAGCAGCTTTTCTTCAGAAAACATACATTTTCAGATGCAGTGCAAGTGCCTGCCTGTCTAATAATAAGATAGGTTATACAGTACCTGTATTTTATGATCTCCATTTATCCTGTGTTTTACACTGCACACTTGTAGACACATGCTTCAATTAGTATGAAACAAATGGCGTAATTCCAGATCCACTAAACCTCAGAGACCTATATTGTCATGCACACGCAGCATGCATTTGCTACTACATAGGCAGCCTTATCTCTTCACCTCCTCTTCTTCAAAAGAAGCCACTTCTGAAATAAATGGGATAAATAACCCCAGGTGGTATTACAGCAGATACTTAGAAATCACAGCTAAAATAGACCCTCATTGGTTTGTAGGCAACCTTAGCGAGGTGTGCAGTTGTAACTGCAGGTGAAACTTGGTCCCATAGACTGTCATTCGGCCAAACAGCACAAAAAGCACTGCTAGTGCTGTGGGTTTGTGCTAGGACTCCCTCTTCCCAAATGTTTATGTGGCATAGGAAATAGAGACTTTCCAAACTGATCAATACCTTGCAGCATCACAAAACCAACATTCACAACAACTCCACACCACAGAAATGCTCAAGAAATGCTCAGAAGTTCCTTGGGAAATGCCAGCAGCAGCATACCCTGCACAGGCCTCATCCTGCAGGCTTCACTCTGACCTACTGCCTTTTTTTTTTTTTTTTTGAATATGTTTTAATCAGGAGGGCAAGATCTCCCTACAGGATAGCACCCATGTGCCTGCAACACACTCACGAGAGCACGACACAGATGAACGTATCAGGACACGGCCTCTTCTGCATCCAGCACGTGAGGCCAAGGGTCTCTCCCTCAGCTGGGGGGGCAGGCCTGTACCATGCTCTGCACATGTTAGCATAGGAATTGCTCTGATAATGTAACGAATCCACTTTATTAGTGGAGGGCATGCTCGAGACTTCCTCTTAGAAGCAGAAGCCCTGTTAGCGTCACTGTGCCCACAGAGCATCAGGCTCACTTGGACCTCTGAGAGAACGAAAACAGAGGGAGCGCTTCCTCCAGCCCCGCGTTAAGCACACCTAGGCCGCAGGACTTTTTAGAAGAGCGGTTGTGAGGAACTTGCTATTTTGGAGTTGAACCATCCTCTGTAATAGCTGGAAACAAATAAGCGTGAGATCCTGAGGGCCACACAGCCCCTCTTTGTGCGGGGCACCCGGCCTCTGTGGGCGAGCTGGGCGCGCTGCCCCACAGGACGGACTCGCCGCGCTGCCCATTAAGGCTACTTTGCCTAAGCTGTCTGGAGAGCCCAGCCCTGCACAAAAGGAATCCCGAAGCAGCGTGACGTTTTCAAATAACTCATTTGAAGCTCGCTAAGATGCTGACGCCTGCCTCCTTAACAATGTGGCATGTGTTTAAATATTAAACTTTGCTCAGTAAGTTGGAGTGAGAGGGGAAAAAAAAAAAAAAAGAACAACGCCAGATGAAGCCATCTCCATGAGCTGAGCACTGAATAAATCCTGTGCATCATCAATTAAGTGGTAGTTTTACAATTAAAGCCTTTGATTTTCATAAAGCTGTTTTAGCATGCCAGGGAAGCAGAGGAAGGAAAAGGTTGGGGGTGGGAAGCCAAGAAGGAGGCGCGATACTTCCCCCTGCAGAAGTCTAACATTCATTTTACAATTGATTCACTGCACAGAAGCATCTTGCCACAGCAGCCACCCACTGAATGATGACAAAGCACGAACACCTCAGTCCTGGTGGCGCAGTACAGGCAGGCATGACATCTCGGATCAGGTATGGGTGGCTAATGGCACTGCCACGACACCCGCCCCCTGAGCCTTGCCCACCCTCTCACCAGGCGGAAACAAGTCACTGCAAACCTCAAGGCAAGGAGCATAATAAACTCATATATATTCAAGCCGGGGATTTCTGTTCCCTTATGGATTGTTAGGAAAATGCTTCCTGACACACTGCAGAGTGGGTTATGCAAGGAAAAAAAAAACACATTGAAATTTCATATCAAATAAGCAAATCAGGACTTTATCATGAATATACCATTTCATTCTTTAAAAAAACATCCTAAAACTCAACACAATGATTGACATTATTCCAAGGAGCTCAAGTAATCTTGAGGAAATTGTTCGGCTTTCCTGTCGCTTGCAAAGGATGTAAGAGGTTAGGTTTATTTGGGACAGAGACGGACTTGTCAAGCCATGGCACAGGGTGAGTTTGAGGGAAACATTAATGCATTAACTCCAATGTGTTTTTATGTTTCTGAATCCTTCCCCCAACCCCCTCCCTCAGGTATGTAAATTGGCAATAAATGATTGGCATTCACGAATGTGCCTCCAAGCAGGTTAGGGATAATTAGTAAAGCATGCAGACACCCTGTCCTAAGAGCCAATTGTGACAAATCCACAAAATAATGAATCTCTATTAATAGTTAATGCCGTGTGTCAAGAAGAGCCCGGTGTCTGGGCTGCTCCCCTTTATGAGAAGTGCTACCTGCCCCTGTTTGGCTGGTCCAGCTCAATGCCTGACTCCCCTGCCTGCCATCTCAGCCAGGGTGAAGAAACTGGAAGCTACCAGCACGAAGACTTCAGAAGTCTATCACAGAACAAGACTCAACAAGCCTATTCTCAATTTGTAAATAAGCTGGAATATAAGTAGTCAAAAAGCTCCATTGTCAAACAAGTTAAAGCATTAGCCGTGTTGCTTTAGGAGTGCTACAGAGATGCTTAATGCTTTATATATAAAGTCCCATTAACACTGTAAAGTAACTTCATCCCTGTGTTCCTCACACTCATTTACTCAGATTAAGAGCAAATTGTATTTTTTTCTTCTTCCCTTTTCTTTTTTAAAATTATTCAAAGCATTAAGTTTCTGCTGTGCTCTCTATATTGAGAAGCCATATTCCAATGCCCAGGATCACAAAACATTATATTTCTAAGAACTGCCTGCCTATTCTTCCTACTAGTTGATGGAAAAAACATGGTAGTTTCAGAGATAACTCATGTTTTGTACCTTCTGTTTCTCATACGGTAAAATACCCGTGTTGGGTATATACATATTCATTAATGATGACCCACTTTTGGGTTGTAGGAACTTATCAAAATACCAAAATAAAATGTAAACAAAGCAAACCTTTGCCATGCAGGGGGAGAACAGCGAGAATTCAGCTGATACTACAATGTAGTGATGAATGTTCTCCTGGTTCTTTAAAACATTCTGCTTCTTGACGTCCAAACATTACTGACAAGCCATGTACTGTTAATTGGACAGAAAAAAAGTGACCTACTCTAAAATCCATTGCTGCTAATAGCTTAGCCTCTTTACTGTCTTCATAATTAATCTTCTTACTAGCAGAAAAGTTGAAACAGTTAAAACCTCTCCACACAATGAGTTGTAATCAGAGGTGTTACAAACATGAACCGAAATATCTTAACCCAAACTTCTGGGAGGCACTGACCCAAATCTAACAGCAGCAGCTTATGTACCTCCCTAATCATTTGGAAACACAGCTGGCAGAGTATTTGTAATACCTGATTCCTTGTGGCTTACACAGCAATCCTTTTTTTTTTTTTTTTTTTTAAGTTTGATATCATTGAAAACGCTTAGTTTTAAAAGAGAATTCAGGCAATGTACTTTAAGCAGTGTAAGAGTGATGCATAGGACTCTGATAAAGAACAACTTGTAACTTATCAGATTTCAAGGCTCAATTAACGTGACAAGGTCCCTCTTAGCTTTCATACCCAGCATTTAAAAAGAACAGGAAGCCTATAAAACCTAAGCAAATGTTTCCAAGCACGGCCCCTACCTTTGTCAGACAAGGTTAGTGAATCCCCATCCTTTATTTGCCTTTCTCTGTTGTCTCTTCAGAGACATCGCTTCAAGTCATCGAACCCTATGGAACCATCAGAGGTAAAGAGCAGCGAGGCTTTGAGAAGTGCCAGAGCATTAATTAGCTCAGGATTCCTGAATCTCCACTGATCTAATGAAAGTTGCTCAATCACAGGATGATGCGGAAAGCCTGCTAGGGGCTTTCTAGTTAAAGCACAGAAGTGGGAGGCAAGAAGAGCAGGTTCTGTTCTTACTGCCAGCACCTGCGTGCAACCTTGAGCAAGCCATCAGTTTTCGCTGCTCATTTTCTCTGTATGTGAAATGAAAATAATTGTGCTCATAGGACTGCTCCTAAGCTAACTTCACCTCCATCTGAGAAGCACTTTGGGATCTTCAGGTTAGAGAAACTACTGAACTGTAAAATATCGTTTAAAATATGTATTTTACTGGATGTGCTTAAAATAAGTATTCCCTGTACCAACGCAAAGTAGAATTTTGAGTGTGGGATACTCGGTCTAGATAATTTAACTGTTACCTTGAAATGTAAAAGCGGTGTTTGTAAAGGATTTTTCAATTCAGCAGATGACTGTGAAGCAGCACTTCAAACAGCTTTGCTTAGAATATCTATTATTAGTAAACAACTATGCTTTACAGGATTATTTTGCAACATTTTGCATTAGGAGATACACTTCAAGCAGGCTTCTGAGAATAGTTTCAAACATGCTAGAACACGGTATGCATGTACATACTTAAACATCTTATACAAGCTTGCATTTTTGTTTTAACAGAAACAGAAGTAATTTCGGCACGACGTTCAGTCTCTGACTCACTTTTATCCTCAGTAAAGGTGACACATGGCAGAAGAACAAGGCACGGAGTTGCCCTGGCTTCAGCTCTTTCCTGTTTAGTCAGAGCGAGCTGCTGGAGCCGTGTTTATCCCCAGCATCGCACCAGCAATCCTCCCTGGAGACATCTGTCAGGTCATTCTGGGCTATAAACTTGGAAAAGTTTCCATTTGTGCGATCCCTATCATTCAGTTTTGTGTGAGGAAGAGTAAAACACTATAGACATAAGTTCTTTTAAAAGAAATACCATCTATTCTTTTATAGAAGAATATATGTTCTATAAAAGAGGTCATATACAAATAAATCTAACACAATAAATATATATGACTGGATGTCTGTCCTAAAGTTTTTCCTTTCCAACTGGTGTGCAGGTTTGTCTACTATACTAACTTCGCCTGGCCTTCACGCAGTACAACGCCACGACTTCTGTGCTTGTCTCAGCATCCCTAGGGCCTTTCTCCTTGCACAAATGGCAACCACTTAGTAAATATGCGTTGAAAGCTTCAAATATAATCTAACCATTTCATTATAAAACTCACATTCAGGCTGTTAGCTGAAATAAAAGAGCATAGTCTTTATGCAATCATCAGTTAGACTGAATGAGCTGGGGCTGAAGGCAGGTCAGAGCAAAGAATGAATTCATAGCCTCGGCATAAAGCAAGGCTCAGTCCTTCCCAAGACCAGAAAGGAGTGAAATTACCTGAAATCAGATTTCGAGAGGAAAGTTTTTGCCACATGAACTCAGGTACATCAATGGGGAGGAGGAAAAAAAAAAAAAAAGAAAAAAGTGCTGGTAGTAGGCCAAGACCCAAATTAATATTAAGTAACGATAAAAGTATGACTAAGTAAAGGTCAGTACATAAGTTAAAAGGCAACACCATATTTTTCCTGGTGGAATCCAAAGATAAACAAGCTCTTTTTTTTTTCTTCCCCAAAATCATGCTTTCCATGTCCCATTATATAATGGCTTTCACATGTGCACTTCTAACTGAAATCAAAGAGGCTTGGTGTGCTTTAGTACTTCCTTCATTTCTTTTCTAAAAAGAAAGGGAAAAGGAAGGAAAGGGACACACCACTACCTAGGGAGGGCCTGCAGCACTACATGCAGGGACAATGGGTAGGCTATGGTGAGCCCCTGTAAAGGCTTTCTCTGTTTTTGCAGGGGAAGAAGTTCCTTTTGCCCTGTTATACAGGGAGATTGGAGAAAGCAGCAGAGTGCGTGGCTTTGCAGGTGAGGATTACACAGCAACCCCCAGACCAGTATGAGCTGTGTGCAGAATAATGTTGGGTTAGCATCAACAACAAGAACGCCTTTACCTCGCACGCCAGCAGCAGACAGCATCACACACAAGCTCATCATGCAGGGCGACAGCCACCAGCATTCTGGTGTAAAAACCTCCAGAACAAGCTGCTATTTTCAGGCCAAGAACAGGATACAGCTGCCAGCACCACCTATCTTCTGCAGGTTAAGCAGCAATGCTCAGCTCTATGTGAGAGCCCAGAAATCCCAGCCCACGGAGCCTTTCTGACCGGCTCCCATCCCATAGCCCCGGCAGGAAGCCCATCTAACCTGCCAGCTGGGACGAAGGCCCAAGCCACTTGCCAGCACCTGTGCCAGTTTATAGTCTTGGCCAGCTGCTCTTCCAGGGTTTTACAGATCAGGAAACTGCTATCCTGCTCATCAAATAAAGAGAGGACATGCTTTAAGAGTAGGAAAATTACCAGCTTTTGTTGTACCTGCTCAAGCACTATGCTTAGAGAAGGCAGAACCCAAACCTCTGTAAGTCGTTTGCTTTCTACCAAAGCGAGCTGAGAAGAGAGAAATGGAAACTGTCAGAAATTACCTGAATCAGGCATACAGCGTTATCTTTATGCAATGTGACTTTGTCTCAGACTGAAATAGGGCACAGCTGAATTCGTAACTAGCCTAGCATTCACCCTTCTGTCCTTGTGTAAATTAAAACCCGCACCTTTGGAACAACAACCGCAGTCTTTTTGGAAGGCTCCATGTGGAGCCACCTTGGCAGGTGACTGGGATTTTACAACTCCCTATTTTAGGTCAACTTCTATCCTAGGATTTTATATCTTCCCCGCCCTAACAAAATGACACCTGCTTTTGGCCAGATGGACAAAAATGAACTGAACCACTGGTACTAATGTACAAGCTATGCGTCAGCTTAGGAACAGCTGAATGTAATTCATCTCTTAAGGCTCTATGCCATCACTGATAGTAAGACAATACAATATTATGGTAAAGTAGTTAAAATCTACTATACTACAGATGCAATCTCTAAGGTGAGGGAAAAGCCTAATTTAAAAAAAAAAAAAAAAAAAAAAAGAAGAGGGAATGCTTGGAAACTATCAAAATGTGACAAGGCCACGGGCTCGTAAACTCAGCTAATTTGCACGCATGATGCAAATCCACGTGTAAACACGCTTCCCTTAACAAGGTGACACTGCTGCTGTAAGAGCATTCCATAGTGTGCTGCTGGGCTTTTTTATGCCTGGCTTTCTTTTCCATGGATATGCACGAAAATGCAATGTAAAAATGGGGTGGGGTATTTTTAAATTGATATTTATTAGTAAAGCATTCCAAATTAGATGTGGACAAGACTGCTAAAGAGTAGACTATAACACTTGGTTTAATTTTTTATTTTTTTTTTGCCATGAAACATGTTGGAGATGTAGCCAGTGATTAGATCTGGTGATTCTGCAACAAGGATGTACCTTCAGTGAAGATTTTTGAAGATACATTCCTGAGGTTTTTGCAGCACCGGTGCGTGATTTGGTGGTGATTTAAAAATAAAACTAGCTGGCAAATCTTTCTTTTCTTCGCTACCTTTCAAAAAGCTTCCAATTTAAGTGGAATACCACCCCAGCCATTCTGGGTTCAGCTGTACCAGGAACTAATCTGGGCATATGCAGTGTTTGCTATGAGCTGCTTCTGTGACCTTGTGAACTGTTTTTGGGCTGAGCGTTAATTACAAAACACTCCAAGTGCACATGTTTCTTGGAGAACGGATGTGGCCACCATTATTATTTGTGCTGCTGTCCATGTTCTGGCCGTGCTCAAGGCCCCATTCATTTATTACAAAGAGGAAGGTGTGTATGGTGTGTATCTCTGGTTGCTTCTAGTTCAGGAGAGCAATCTTGTGGAGAAAACATAGCCCAAGTCTCTCTGCTAAACTTTATTTCATTGTCATTTCATTTTCCCATGCCACTCATGTCTTGTTTTCACCACCTGCTGTATCTCATTCACCACAGGATTTATAAAACTCTGAGTGAAGGATGGAGACACCCTTCTTTTTACTGTTCTGTACAACATGCAGACAAAGTGGTCCTGGGCATAAATGGGAACTGAGCCTTAGCATGTTATCAATGACTATAATCCTCTTCCTAATTTCAGATTAGATCTAGCAAAATTAGAGATAAGTTATCTACTCATTTGGCAATACTGACATTCCTGGGTACTTTTAAATGTGCCCATTTGTATTTGCAGTGTAAATAGTCAATGCCAGGAACAAATGGTATCTTGTAGCTCGCGAAACAGGGGGATCAGAAGGCTGCTGCTCCTATTTAAGTAATTTGGAATTTTGCCACCGGTACAACAGGCTGAGATTTCATGCTGGGCTCTACATGTGAATGACCAACTCCGTGCCAGAGGGGAAGCCATGTATGATTTTTTGTTTTGGTGGTCTCGGTTGCAAAAAAAAAAAAAAAAAAAAAAAAAAAAAAAGGTAAAAGCAAGACTGCACTGCAGAGTTGACACTGCCTCAAAGGTGAGATTTCCTGGGGAAAAAATGGCTCTGACTCTCTCCTGGCTACACAGCTGCTTAACAGGGATGTGTTGTGACTGATTTTGGTGCAGATGCACAAGAGGGCAGAGAAATGTATCTCATATGTTTTCTTCCAAAAAAAAGAAAAGGTCTTCTAAGCTTCTGCCCAGAACTGTGACACGCCACGTCTCTGCTGACCACACTTAACAAACATCCCCTATTTGTCTCTGCCAGGCCACAACCACTTGAAGCAATTCTAAATTGTATCTTGGTAATTATTTTTCTTTTTCTCATTCACACCCTGACTTATGTATGATTTATAATATTTCTACTGGGAAAGCTTCATAGGCAATAAGCTTTCCCTTGTGAGGTTTTGTGCATTACCATTTGGAGGCATCTTTTTACTTTTACTATGGTAATATTTCCTACATCGATTTTCAACTTCGTTGTTACTGGAAATTGTCTAGGTAATAATTTAAAGATGTTAAAGAGCCGCTGGTATTTCATGAAAAATCCTGACAAACATTCCATTAAAAATTCGGCTGGTGATAATTCATCACCAAGAACACTTCTCCAATTGCTTTTCTTTACTTCAGAGCTTGCCACCTGAAGTTACACTCCTCATTTCTGAAGACAGGGCCGGTTCCAGTTCCTCCTGTTTGTGTTCTCCCCAGGAGATGCTGAGACAGACCTAAAGGAACTTCTAACCTAACTAATCATTTGTAGTCTTCAGTGTGAGATAAAGAGGGCTGAGCTGTAACAACCTCTCAAGCCTTTTTTATAGCAGGATCCTAAAAAAAGGTCATGTTGAGGCCTCCCACAAATGGAAAAGCAATAGCAGTTTTATGGGCACATATGCAAGATCATCGGGACCACATTATGTAACGCAGTGCACAAAAATGAGATGGCAAAAATTAGGAGGATCATTTCCATTTCATTTGATACCTTTTTGTCCAGGCATTTTCCACCTGGCATTTTCCACGCCCTTATCATGTTTTCAGTCACCACTCGCATGCTCGGTATAAAATGATTAAGTATCCATCTCCCTCTGTATTTCTACCTTTCTATTACCTTTACAGGTACAACAAATTAGCTACATTTTCATTCAGATCTTTTCACGAGCACTTTGAGTTTAAGCAGAAAGTATTCAGATTACATGGATTAATTAGATGTTTTATTAAAAAAAAACACACAGGAAAATGAGTTGCAGAGTATAATATAAAACACAGCAGGCTTTGACTTTCTGCCTGGAAGCTGTTTAAAAAAATAATAATAATTAAGAAGGAAATGAACAGTACACTGTATTCTATGCATAAATCAGAGATATTAAAGGCAAATATTTGCCTTTAGATTGTGATGAACTCAGATTTATAACAAAAAAATGGACTTGAGATGTTAATTTAGCTAAACATGAGCTCTAATCAGCCATTCCTCCTGCATCATCTTCCATGGCTATGCATAATAATAGTTGAGGTGTTCGTACTGTAATGCAACCTTGCACTGTAAGCTAGAGCCTGAGGATGTTTTCTCCCCTTATCCTTGAATCCCCTTTGCACAGCCCTAAGCCCCATCACACATTTAGAAGGAACAGTTCAAAAACTAGATGGAGTATAATAAATTAATCTGGACTTAGTGGGTGGATAAAAGGTCCAGCAGGGGTTTGTTACAGACCCTGGGGACACGAAGAGAGCGGAAAATGGAATATTGCACAATGACATTAGTAAGGCAAACAGAGATAATACTGTGTGTGCGCCGGTGTCTGTGTGTGTCTACAGAGTGCTGGGGGAAGGGTGAGCTCAGCATGCTTAGCCTCGATTCATCCTAATGTAATAACGATTGAACACTGCCAGCCCACTTCCCGGGATCCAGTGAAGAAGTGTTTCTACATCTGTGCTTAAATTATCACACGAAACCAAAGCACAGACACGGGAACTCCTACAGCACAAAAAGGAATGGCATTGCAAGTCCCCACCCCAAACAGTCTTACTTAGGAATCTGAAAACATCTTTCTGTGGCCAGGCGACCTAGAAGACGAAGGTGTATGCGGTCTGGATTAAGTTATTATGATACAACTTTTTAATGGGAAACATAAGAATGCATTATTGTCCTTCTGAAAGACAGAGAAATGCAGGTGATAAATTCCAGAAAGCAGGTTTGTATTTATATGTACTCTTAAATATAGAGAGATTGTGCCATTTCAGTGCTGAGAGCCAAGATGCCAGCTACACTCGGGCTAGCCAGTGTCATCGCTTTTCCTTAGCAAGAGTAAATGGCAGGCAACCAAAATGCTTGTGTCCTGCCCACAGGCTGGGAAATGGGTCCTCCCTTTTGCACAGACACAGCTTTGCTACATGCTATGAACCACCTTCAGACAGAACACAAAGGTAAAAACCTATGTTTTCTAAAGGAAACATACACCATCACCTTTATACATCACAAAATGCACACAGCAAAATGGAGCACATGGGAAAGAAAGAACGGGTTCGAGCAGAGTGAAGATCTCATTGTCAGACAAGTTTGGGAAAGTCATTTCTGATGATCCACTTGAAATTTGGGCCTAAAATACTGAAAGTATGAATGAAATGTTCCTGTCTTGAATCTATACTGTCCTTCTCTCAGCTCTCCCACTGCTGTGGAGGAGCAATGGACACTTGATGGAGGAAGCCTGTTGGCACAGCTGGAATTCCTCTTGGACACCACCCCTACTCTACCAATGTCCATTCTTTTCTAGCACAACTTCAACAATTCACCAGACTTTTGCTTTTTTGAAGAAGAGTTTCCAAGTATTTTCCTGGAGTTAGTTTGAAAATATTATTATTTTTTTACACATTTGCTCAAAAAGTGTTTCTGCAATAAAATGGTTGGAGCACAAGGATTGTGTGTGGTTACTGGCTGAAGCCTGTGCTGGATTCCCAATGGCCTATTTGTATCTCATGACCTCGCAGCAGACCGTGTGGGATGTTGCACAACATGCAATGCAAAGAAATGGCAGCAATACAGTTTTTCCAGTTAAAAATCTGGGTATGATGCTGGACTGACCACATCTGACTGGCTGAAGGTTTGTGAAAGAAGCAGGACCAGGAAAGTACCAGAAATGTCAATTAGCAATGGAACAAAATTAATGCTTAGATTTAGAGGAGCGAGCTAAAAGCTAAATCAACCTCAATGTTTCAGGTCTTTAGCCAATATCCAAAATATCATCCAAAATCTGAAGGTATGAAATTATCTGGTCAGTTAAGAACATTTCCAGGACTTGCAGAGTTCATTTTGAAGTCACAGCAACTTCCCTCAGCTGCTGGGGCTGCATCTGTCTCCTGGCAGAGCGTACTCAGTGCTGAATAGCTCTCTTCCTGCATAACTCTTATTCACAAAACACAAAAAGAACACAAACAACATTTTCCTTTCATTTGTTTGTAAGTATCTTTTAGATAAAGCTATTCTGTTAGCTTAAGGCTCTTTGTTCAGACTGCACAAGCTATTCCATGTCAGAGTTATTTAAATCCCGAGAAGAGGTATTACAATAGCTAGAAATGATGTATGAATAGGACATAAATGATGATGATGGAAGGGCTGATTTAATAAATGGAAACTTGAAGCTGAAAGCATGAATGAGAAGGTACTGGAGGTACAGCTCCGCTGCTGGGGAACATGGGGTCACGAAGCATGGAGGAGAAATGCTGCACGGCGCCCTGGCAGGATTTATCCCCGTGCTCTGCAAGCTGGACACATTGTTGGGTAAGCTACTAGAGCTGCCACCTTGCAGCTGATACATAAAGCTGACAACCTAATCATCTGTGGCATTAAAGATCCTGTGGCACTTTCTGTAAAAGACAAGGAATTAGCCATAGTGAACTGGCCTAATTTCAGTCTGCATAATTACATTCCGCACACCTACGATTCCTTGGCAGTTTCTTAGGGGGGAAAGGGAAGGTATTCTTCCCTCGCTGTGAACCATTTTCCTAGTGCTTCCTAGCTGCAGTCATCTTACACTTAAGTCTGATATCAAACTGTTAAATTTGCAATGCACTTTGAGATCATTTATTCTAAAACGCATGATCATTACTGCAGACATCTCAGAGGAGCACATAATCTACCCTATCTGTTCCAGTAACTAAGCAAAAAGGAGTAAACTGAGAATTTGGTTTCTGGATCCTCCCCTTTCTTTTCCCTGCCCATTTCTATGCTTTTGAAACCCAAGTCATAATGCTGTCTGAACAGTTTTTTTAGTGGTTTAATAAACATAACATGCTTGCACTTGTTTTGCATTTTAATAGCGATGCAGTGGCAATAAGACACTTCCACAAATATAAATGCATGCAATTATATAGGTATTTAAGTGCTAACTTTTTTTGTCAGGCATATACTTATATTAAATCCCTTTTGTTCAAAAAGACCAAAAAAATCTCTTTCGTTTTTCGCTCTGCCCATTACGGCTGTCTGACTGTTTGTCTTCAAGGTGGAGTCGGCAGACACACGCCACCTCGCCAGCTGCAGCCATTACCAGCCACGTCTTCGCGGGTCTAGCACCCCAGCTAGCTCCAAGGGAAAGGTCTTAACAGCACCTGAGGAGTGCCTACAGACGTGGTCACATTGATATCTGACAGTTTTTACATCTTCCCTTATCTTTCTTAAAGACGGCCTCAATATGAGGGATCTTTTTACCCAGGCAGGTGGTGGCATCACCGTCCCTGTGGGTATTCAAGGGAAGGTTGGACCTGGTGCTTAGGGACATGGTTCAGTGGGTGACATTGGTGGTAGAGCAATGGTTGGATCAGATGGTATTGGAGGTCTTTTACCAACTTTTTTCCAACCTGGCCAAATGTCGCTAATGCAGGAAGTTTGTCTCAGGATTTCAAAGCCCCCAAGTATTGCAGTAGCCTGGTTAGCATTTGGGCGAGCCATTTTAAATACTTTCTGTCTGCTACACGAGTAGACCTTCATTAACCTGCCCTGAAGTTCTTAAAAATTAAATTAAATCTCACTAAAAAAGATTGAAGTAGTAAGGAGGTAGTTTTAGTTCCAAGGAGTATAACTTGTACTGTGCTGGTGCTCCTGATTTTGGCCCACCACCTCTTTCTCTCTCTCTCACCAGACTCAGGGTAACATCTCACTTATTTTGTTCAGAGGTGAATCACACGACCAGGAATGATATTAATTGCAGGGGCTGGCTCAAAGTGCATTGTAAGAAACAAGAAGACTCTTACTAACTTTATTAGAGTACCTACAGTGTTCGGTAGAGGACTGAAGTTAGTATGAGCCACAATATGAACACATTTTTTAAGGAAAAACTTCAGTATTCCGTATGAATGACAATATTAGTCTATGCTTACAATAAATAACATCACTTCCTTCCGCGTTCCGGGTGTTAATATCCATAACTCGACAGTATGACACTGTATTTGGCTCCTCTAGATGGTCACCCTGGCAATCATTAGTAAGAATTTTTCACCTATTACCTAAAGAGACTACAATAAGAAGCTTTCTGCTACAGACCTTCACTGCTGTGGGAATGATGGACCCGAGCAACTCAGCTTATATAAGGAACTGTCAAAGGACATGAGGTAGAACACGAACTCCGCTGAAGGATCTAATTGAGTGTACTTTCTCTGTGCTAGCATTAGTCAGTTATTATGTTATTAAATCCTCTCTAATTATTATCTGAAGCTTTTCATAAATAGCTTTTTGCAAAATGGATCTTATCTAAAAATTTAATTTATTGGATGTTTACAGGCTTAAGAAAAGTGATTCTATGATATAAAAACAGAATGACTTCCTTTTTAAATAAACCCAATTGGTGCTGTAATTGAGATGAGCATGCTATTTTTTTCACACAATAATCTGATATGGGAGTTTCTTTTCTCAAGAGACTTGCTTGATCTGCTCTTTATAGACATTCAGTCTCTGTAAATATGCTTTTGGTTTTCTTTATCAGTAATAGTATTAGACCTGAATGCTTTAGTATACAGTATAATGGGATATAAAAGGGCTTTCTGTATATGTTTTAGACAAGCTAGTTTAACAGAAAGAAATGAGCACACACTGAAGGATATTCTTTACAAGCAGACTACCATTTACAGGGATTTTCTTCTACGATTTAGTTCTTATATTTTTAGAGAAAATCACATTGTTTTCCCTGTTGATTTTTTTTTCCCTGTCACTGTTTGCCTTTTCTTCCAGCTTGTACTTTGCTACCTAACCATCTGACTATCTGTGTTGCCATGGGAAGGACTGTAATGCCATAAATTCAGAGAAGTTCCTGTGTTCCTTTTTTTTTTTTTTCTTTTTTTTTCCTTCATTTTATTCTTACACAATCATTAGCACAGATTAGCTCCTTTTGTAAGGGTGTACTGGCACTAAAGGAGGACTGTAAAATATTCCATTTTGGAAAAGATACAGCAAAAGCATTTTACATCTTTCACAGAAAGGTACCAATCGACACAGGCAAAAGCCAAGGCTTCCCAACTTGCAGATACCTGACTATCTGAGAACTGAGCCAAATTATGGGTACGTATCCATCCAGTCTTGCAGTAGCTAATGGGAATTCTGGAAAATTGAAAAAAGAAAAAAGGGGGAAAAAAAAAAAAAAACACCGAAACACAAAAACCTGCTGGATGCCTTAGGGGATTTGTAATACAATGCAGAGATTTTCATTTTTGAACTACTGGTTAGATCCATGAGAAGCTGGTAGCGAGTGAAGTTTGTTACCTTCTAAAGTCTGTGAAGTGTGGTCTGTGAAAGGGGCCAGAGGGCTCAGCGCAGCTGCTGGTGCCAGCTCCTTCCACCACAGAAAGGAGCTGCTGGTTCCTTACTTGCTCCTGACAAAACCAATACTCCCTGGGTGGGCTCAGCAGAAAGGCAACGAACAAACTAGCTAACAGGAGCAGTCCTTCCAGGTACCCCTCTGTAAGGGACAGACCTGGGTTTCTCTCCCAACACTTTTTCAGCCACAATTAAATGTCTCTGGAAAATGGCCTCCAAGAGACACACCCACGGAAGTTAAGAGGAAGGTAGCACGCCAGCATGGAAGAAGCACGATCACACGCTGTAGAAGGCAACCAGACTCCCTCCAGAATACCCAGACAAGTGCGTTTACGTATCAGAAGAGGTCCCCTATGTGCCATTCACCACCAGGGTGGCATCATCAGGCCACATCCCCGTGACGCCAGCAGTTACTGTCCAGGTTCAGGACTGGGGACTTGAGCTGAGTTCCTCTGGACACAGCTCCAGAGCTCCAACAGAGGCAAGACCAAGTCACCAGCTGGGAATTTGCAGCAAACATAACGTAGCCCTACTGCATTAATCACTCAGCGCTGACACGGGTAATAACTTCTTTTGACCAGCAAACAGCAGAACTACGATTCGGGAGATACGGGGAGTGGACGTGCAAAGCTGAGCAAGCCAAGAGCGAAGAGTCCCTGTCCTGACTGCAACCACCCGCTCGCCTTGCCTTTGGCTGATGGCTGTGCGCTGAGCAACTCTGTTCAATATTTTGCATGTTGATTGGCTTGTTAGTCACTTCTCCCTCTGTTGGAAGCCAGACTAACCTGTGGGGGAAGTGTTGGAAAACAATTACAGTGCATTGAAATGGTCATACGAGTACAGCATCCCGCAATACTTTACATAATTTATTAGGTGTTACTACATTTGCTGGCACTCGCATAACAAAGATTTTAACAAGACAGACAAATATGACAACATCTGCATTTCCGTGAGAACGTTTGAGATGAAAATTTAAAATTAAACCAAAAGAGCCCTTATTATGGTGCAAACACTGCCATCGTGGTCTGCCTGGACTCTCGATATATTCTATTAACACACTATGGTTGCCAGTGTAAAATAGAAATGTTCCTTACAGCAGCAATTAATTGCTTACTATTTTTGAAAATTAACATTTAATATACTTTTCCAAAGCAATCCAATATTACTCTGAGTTTTCATGCATCATTTCTTTATTTTTTTCCCTATTGTGCACACAAGGTCAATTAACTGGCAAATACGATTATTTTACAAACATAGCAAGCTGCAGCCATTATAAATAACAACTTATTTGCATATTTCCTTCTTTCTGAAGGGAATGGCTACGTTAAGGGTCTGAAAATCTTTGCAACTATAATACAGGGAGATAATATTTTTAAGTAAGTGTTTTAGTTAAGTAAATATTCTAGAAAATATGCCATTCCTCAGATTAAAATCAGTAAGTAGAAGCTGGTTTGCAGATTTCAGAACCCACTTCATTTGCATCTTGAAAATGGAATGGAACTGAAGGCTTTCAAGCTTTATTGTTCAACTCCGCAATTCTGTTGCTCTTTGTAAATGAAACAGAAAAGAGATGTATGTGAATATATCACACATTTCAGCCTAAATGAGCTTTTCAAATTGTAAATGAATATCATTGTTTGTAGTCACCTTCACAGTATTCCTGAAGTTCAAGCTGTGAGCTGAATCCTGACAGAATTTAGCGAAGGATTTGGGAAAACATGACTCACAAGATTTTAATACTGGCAGACAAAGACCCCTTTCTAATTCTATTTTTGATTCCCAGGGTCTCTTTAAATAAAGAAGATATTCAACACCGAGGGACAATAGAGAACAGCTGTAAGGATGATTTCTTTTAAAAGGAGAAATCAAAGGGCAGCACTTCTAATGTGCACTATATATGGCAATGCCTTTGTCTGAATATTGAAGAACTGGTTGGTACTAGCATGCTGTGCTGAAACTGCATGGCTATAGAGGTTTTCCTAGACATATTTCTTGATGACAGCTGCATGCTGTTGGATTTGTTTCAGTGACTGTGAATCTGTGAGCCATGCATATTGTGTTCCATTTGCCACTTCACAAGAAAAAATATTTAGTGAGTTTATGGCAAGCAGAACACCTCATTTAGGCTGACTGTGGCACAAGGGGTGATTTGCAGATTGAGACACGCTGACTTTCAGGCACTTTGAAAAAGCTACGCTGGGTGAATTGGAGATTTATACCCCAACCCCAGCACAATTCATGTGTTGGGGTGCTCCTACTGAGACCTACCAATGGGAGCTGACAGCTGCAGACAGGGCACTGGAAACATTTTAAAGCTTGGTGTAAAGAAAATAGAGCAGTCTATGCCTGGCAGGGAGGAAAATCGATGACTCGGCACTTGGCAGTGGTGGCCAGCAGGATGCTTCTGATGAATGCTGAGTCATTGATTTCCCTCCCTGATAAGCAGCAGCTGCTCCATTCACACTGCAGAAAGCCTTCTTGCCAGGACCAACTGTGTCAGCAGGCTTTATTGTCATTAAAGCAAGAGGTATTAGCTGACAAGACATCCAATTTATGTATTCTTGGTCTTGATATCTCTACTTATGATTTCAAAGATGCTTCTCAGCTAGGGCACCCAAGAGGACACGCATATCGAGCAGGACATCCAATAGCACGAGTAGCTTCCCCAGTACAAGCAATACTTGCGTGGTAGATGCCTGAAGGTAGCCCAAGCCTTCAGCTTTGTTTCTTACTAGGATTTGTATGTTTCACAAAGTACAGTCAAACAGAGGTTAAGGTATCTTCTGAGAAGGTAGGCTTCAAGTCAGCACAATGCTTACGGTAGGAAAACGTGTTTCAGGCTAGATTTGTATGTAAATGTTTGAATGGACTGAGCTTTTCTCATGTGCTATGCCTTCACTGGATTTTAGAATGCAATATGGGATGGGTGAACACCATAATTGTAGTTTATCGTTTTATGAAAATAAAAAGGCAACAGGTAAAACAGGTGAGACTACACTGAATGACTGCAATAAAAGTACAGTTGGAGCAGGTTATTACAAATCTCAGCACTTGATGAGTATGTATTTATTTCTCAACTTGTTCTATCATTTATTATGTTGTTTATATTACCATAATTATTACTTAATAAGTTAATGTGTTTGTGTATCTGAATGAATCTTGGAGGAAGCAGTTTCCAGAAGGAGACGAAAGAAGAGAAGGGGCTGTCAGGAGATAAAAGCTGTCTCTGCAGATTAAAACTGACTGAAGCAGACTATTTATAGGCAGACGCTTCACTGCTGGTTGCAATGCTGAGTTTCTTCATTTCGGGTTCCCTTCATTGCAGAATATACATGACTGTGCCTCAAAAATACGGAAAAAGTCATAGGTCAGGTCTCTGTGCTTGAGCTGGTGTTTTAACAAAACCTCACGTGGCCAGCCACACAAACCATTTTCCCTGAGCTCTGCGGGTGTTCCTCCTTTGTGAAAAAGAGTCGCTTCGGCACAGCAACAGGCCCAAATTCAGGGGAACCCATAACGGGTAAGCTGTATTTTCCTAGTTAATGCAGCTGCAGAGTGGAAACTCCTGCTTTGTAACTGGCTCCCCTCTTTCAGCAGACACAGGTCCACTGAAATTCATTTGCTTTTTAATGTGACCTCATCTGGCTTCAGTGAACCCCCAGGAGAGTTGTGCAAACTCACTGGTTTTAGTCGGTGCAGATTTTGCAGAGTGTGCATCTGCTACAACATCCACTCAGGTTGTAGCACGAGTGAGTGCATGAACTCTGAAATCTAAGATGAAGATCACTGCCAGCACCTTTCCTTTGCCTTATCTCCCTAAATTTCTAAAAGCCCTCCTCTGTTCTGCTGTGCCTAGGGGCAGCTGAGGATGCTCCTCCTCAGACTAACAGTTGCATTAGCAGGGAAGCTTTCAAGGATAACTGCTGCTCCTCAGGGAGGCCCGGGAACAGGAGCAGGGAAGAGTGCTCTCATTCTTTTATTCCTTTGCACATCTGGCCTCTGAAGTATCTCAGGCTGTGCTAAAAAACTGCTAACTTAGGGAACAAGTCATTGAAATCAGACTGTCAGCTATACTGCAGTTAATGAGCCATATAACATCTGAAATCATACACCTATCACTTTCTTTAAAATTGTTGACCAAGGGTATAAAGAATACAAAAGAGAAATAGCAAGCGAGCTCCAAAGTACAGCGTGACCCCTGTCCCCTGTCTGTCTGAGTTTCCTTGGCATGATCCACACGAAGAGGAATGGATCTTGCACATTAAGGGTTGCGACTGATGCAAGTAGCCGTGTTCTTAAAATTCTGTTTAATTTGCTGATGATTTTAGTAAAATGCTAACTTTGCAAAGTGAAGGCCAGATCCTGGTGCTGACTGATGGCAAGATGGCTCAGGTGGTACGGAGTATAGGATCAAATGGAAAACAAACATGTCAGATCCTACATAATGCAGACTGGAAGCTAAGTAACACTGTATTTGGGATGGAATTCAGAGAGAATACAGCATATAGTGTAAAATGTTTTAAATTCCTATAGAAGTGATCAAGGGGGGAGGGATATGCTACTCATAAATAATGAATTTGCAATACAAATGATGCATATTGGGACACAGTCCAATTTTGGGGCAAAGAGATGTTCCAATTAACACAATCCTGCTGTGTTTAGATCCTATCTACCTAATAAAATTAAATATTAAGTCATAATTAATATAGATCCAGACATTTACCTAATTGAAATGAACTGAGTAGAAAGAATTGATTATACATTTCCTTATGAATGAAAATAAACGTAGAAATTAGTGTTCTTCCAAAGATAATGCCCAACTTTAATGTTTTGATGATAGAAATCTCACTTCATTTTTAACGTAAGATCATTACTGATTAGGAAAAACATATATGATTACAATTAGTAAGGCAAATTATCTAAATCAGTATCCATGCTGATGGAACTATGACAGCTTGCAGTATTTGAGAATATTCTCCTTATCGCCAACAAACGAGAAGCAAAGAATCAACATTTATAAAGAGGAATGCTTTCTTCGAGCCACTATTAAACAAAACTTTTTCAGATGAAAAAAAAAAGAAAACAAATGACAACTCTGCAAAGACTAGCACCATATCTGGTACGCAGAAAGTCTCAGTATATTTATAAAATAGCAATATTTATCTGAAAATTATAAATAAAAAAGGCTTTCCATGATGATGGGAAGTTCTGAGAGAGGGATTAAAATTTTCTCGAGCTCTGAAATCAGATACAATCCTTGAAAGCAGACTTTATTACAAGACTGTCAGTATTTCTTCAGGTGCTTCATACAAGGAGTATCGCAAAGCTGTCTCTTTCTTGGTGTCCTCTGTGATAATGGACAGCCCAGCTGTGATGCAACTCTTCCAGCATTCCAGCTTTAATAGAGAACATAGTGGAGGATGTTGCTAATTCAAATGTTTATAAAGACCTGCACTATCATGGATATATGGTGTAAAAAAAAAAAAAAGGCATAAGTCTAGTATTTTTCAAACCTCCTTGAAGGCTTTGTTGGCTTTGTTTGAATTTGGGTGAGTTTTGAGTTTCTTTATTCCTAGCACTACAGGTGATAAACTTTTGCATCTAGCAATGGTCAAATTCCAAAATTAGAGCAGGACAAATCAGTATATAAAGTTTCTATGATCCCAGTTCACCTGGAATGGCAATCATGAATACTCACAAGAGCACTCACAATCATGAGCATACACAAGAGCTCTGAAAACAAAATATTACCTCTACTGCTCTACCTGTGCTATAGTAACTTCTTTTGTAAGTAGAAGAGGGAGAAAAGCAAGTGGGTAAATACATATGTACCATAGTGAGCATACCAGGCTGCCTCTGCACAGAATACACAGAATAGCAGTTGGAGTTGTTGTATTATATTGTGTGTAACCTTTCTGTTATATCCCTGAAAATAAAAGCAGAGTATTCAAGAGCAGCACTAAATAGCCTGCCTTTTGGACACAGATGACATCCTTAACTTCTATTCCACTAGCTCTCGAGTGCTCAGAGAAACAGCTGTTCAATTTTATGTCATATCGCTCTGCCATTCTTATTGCAAAAGACAGAGACCTTGCATAATCGACATATTTTCCTGGCATGCCTTCCTCTTGCATCCATTCTCACACTGCTAATGGTGCTGCTGCAGAAGCAGCACTTCTGTTTTACCAAATCTGCTGAAGATTATGTTCTAGACTTCCACACGCAAATCTTTATGAATGCTGCTGGCCAGAGCTGCTGGGCTCCTTCTTTCCTGAAGAAGTAATTTTATTTGTGCTAAAGACATCTGGTCAATATTTATTAAAGTGTGTAGATTGGTTTGATGATATGGAGCTAGAAATGTAGCTGATGTCAACTGGTATGGCTGTAACATATTCAGCAGAGATATGCTGGACTAACATCAGCACAAAATCTGCCCCTGACAACTGCAATATAGCGACAAACGAAGTAGGGATGCATCTTTCAGCAACTGATTTGAACCTGGGATCTTCATTTTCTCTGATGTAACCTGGGAATATTCTGGCCCTAAAGCAAAGCTATTTGAAGCTAATGTCCTAATGCAGATAAGAACTGCATTTAGTTCAATGTGCATTTGCTGGATATGTTCCATCGTGTAGAAACACCTCTCCCCACCCAGCAAGACAAATATGTAGGCCAGACAGTACATGGCACTATTTCATTTTCCATCCCTTTTTAAAGCCTTCTCCTTTATAAGTGTGTGCATGCACATGTTCCTACCCCTCCTCTTTCATCTCTTGTCTCTGTAGGGCACCAAAAGTGCTTTTCGGGTGGGAGGGCAGCAGTGTAAAATTGACTACCATTCTACTCAATTTGCTTCAGCAGCCATTCCATGTGTAAAGCACTTTATACAGAAGGAAGCTTTTTAGACCTTAAGACCAAAAAAAAATCTATTTTTTACAGCCAAGAGGTTCCTGTGAAATCAGAGAGGTTTCAAGAACTCATGTGAGGACAGAATTTGGCATGCAAACTCCAGAAAAAAAAAAAAAAAAAAGAAAAAGAAAAAGCCTATTAAGATCTTGCAATCTGTTTCCCCTTGTTTTTCTTATTAGCATGAGAGACACTCTCAGGAGGAAAATAATTCATCCTGGAGAAGTCTTTACCTAGGAACTTCAGGCAGGTTGTAGACGGAAGCACTTTTCACTGCCTCCTACTGTCTGAAACCAAACTGCAGCGTTACTTTAAGATGAAATAGAGGCAAGAAAAATAAAATCATGTGGCTGCATCCAGCTGATGTGCCTCATGTTTGATAGACTTGCTGCATTGGCCAATAAGTACCATCCATTTCAGTCTTCTACTGTTTACTATTTATATTTTTCTGTGACCTTATATAACTTCTGCCAGACCCATAACTTCATCAGTGCTGTGTCTTTAAATCTGTAATGCTGGCTGAGAGCAGGAAGTCATTCCTACTTGATTTGCTGAAGACTGGTGCTGAGGACAAACCGTCTTGTTTAGATGTTCCCTTTAATCTCGAATGAAGGTCATTCTCCCTGAAAACATGCGGCTGCTGCTTGCACGTAGGGAAACCCAGCAGCCTTCCATCCAGCACAGACATCAGACTGGAACGAGGCATAAATCTTCTTTTTGCAGTGGAAGGAGAGAACTGAAACGTCACTGGGACTACCCATCTCTCTGGCCATGAGGCTTTTGGGGTCCCAGGAAATAGCTATCCGAGATGCCTGCTGAGGCCATTAGTCAGAAACCAAAATGCAGCCAATTCTAAGTTAATAACACAATCCCTGCATGATACAGAAAGGAGACAACCTGTCTAGCTGTGCAATATGTCATCCAGGAGGGAAGTCCCCTGCTCCTAAATAACCCAGAGTTTGCCAATGAAGGAGTGGGGCATCCTATATCTCCAGATCGTGGATCAGGCCTTGGGAAGCCATGAGTGCAGGACTGGAAGCTTCCAGCCAAGTCAGCCCAGGGATGAGAAGAGAAATGAGGCTACTGGAGAGACTCCTAAAGCCTCTACATATATCTATCATCAGATCAGAGAATATTATATAACAGGACTGGAAGGCACTTTAAGAAGCCTTGTACCTACCCCAAGACATGATGACCTATACCCTTCTCATTCCTGACAAGCATTTTTCCTAACCTCAACTTAAAAAATAAAGATAGAGGCTCTACGGTAATCTGAGTTTGACTGTCGTTACTGTCCCAGAAAGCCTTTGTCAGAAGCCTGTTGTCTGTCCTGTCCACAAGGTTATTCCCATTGGCTTTGCATCAGCTTTTTACGTAGTTAAAGACAGCTATCGTGTTCCTTTTCAGTCTTTTATTCTCTAGTCTAAACAACCCCAAACCCTGTAATCTGTTCTCATACGTCAGGGTACTGCTCTGTTCTGGTCCTTATCTTCCCTGAAGCTGGAGACACCAAACCTAACGTAGCTGAGGCTGTTCCAGGGCTGGAAAATTGAAGAAATGCTTTGTGTGTTTGGCAGGCTGTGCTCCTGTTTGTACATCTCAATCTGACATTTCCCCTCTTTTTTTACACTAGCACAGCATTGCCCATTCATGTTCAAACTGCAATCAGCTACAACCATTAGTTCCCTTTCCATAAGACTGTAAATTAATTGGATGTTTCTCACAGATTTGATTCTGTAAGTGATTTTTCTTGTCTAAGCACAGAAACTGGACTTGTCTTTAATTGCATCCTTTTTTTTTTTTTTTTTTTTTTTTTTTTTTTTTTTTTTTTTCTCCATACCATCTCTCTAATTCGTCGAGATTCCTTGGAATACAAATCATGTTCTCCTCCATACCTGGAGCCTTCAAAGCTTTGTGGCGTCTGCAAATTTAATAAGTACACTTTTTATCCTATCATTGAAGTTGCTAATGAAAATATTTAACAGTATCAGACTCAGGACAGATTCTCCTGGAACAACATTTGATGTATCTCTCCGTACTCAGAGTAAACCAGAGGTAACCATTCTTTGACCTTGGTTTTCCAGCTCATTTTGCTAACACTTCTTAGCAGCTTCTTCTAGACCCTGATTTTCCAGCTTCTTTAAGGCAGTGTTATGTAAAGCAACAAAGTTTAAAAGCATCTGTAAAGTTAGGAACTATAGTGTCAAGAGATATGGGGTAAAACACTGTCCCTAGACTTCTGCTACCTTTGTGCCCTCGAAGAGCACAGCTCCCCGAGGGGTTTTACACCCCTAGGTGTAAAGGTACTGGGTACTAGGACATCCCTTCACCTGCCCCTCACTTTCTCCTGGCTTAATGAAAGAGCACCCAAGGGAAAAACAGAGTTGGTGCAGCAATTCATGGAGCGTGAAGTGCTATTACGTATGGAGCTCAACAAGTTAAAGAAGTAAGCTGCCTCGGAGTTTGTTCCCTCCCAGCCTGGAAAAACCTCCTTTTAGCTAAAGATCCCTCTTCCACCTTGTAATTGCAGAGAGATTCTGCAAGCATGTGCAAAAAAATGACTGCTCCCAACCAGTTCGTCCAATCCAGCCAGTTCCATCAGCTTTAACTCCTTCCCCTCTACCGATGCTCAAGAAAGGGAGTATCCAGACCCATACCTGTGTACCAGCTTGGCCCAGTTGGGCGATCAAAGGCAGGAATGTTGGCCTGAATTTCCCCAGTTACGTGCGTTACATTAGGCCCTTATCGTTACTTTGATGTCAGATTTTGTGGTTTAATTATACACTGAGAAGAATTCTTAGGTAAGCCAGGAAGATCTGTCCTCATGACTCAACCAGCCACTTTTTGGCCAGATGACTACACGTTTAATTAACATCCGAGGCATCGGTGCCGCAGTCCTACCCCAGGCAAATCTCCCATCAAAGTGAATGGGAGTTACCAGCCGTGCCGGGCTGAACGCAGAGTCAATAGTACAGCACTGCAAGTTTGGGCAAACAGTCAATAGTTATGAATTATTTAGTAATGTTAAAGTGTTCCCAGATTAAAATATTCCTTTTTAGTTTAAAGATATTAGTACTCGCTTTAACTAGCATATCTGAGGGTCATTTGTACGCAGGGTATTGGTGAAAACATTAGGGGAGGTCATTTTCATACAACCTGTTCATTTGTATTCTTTCCTCTGTGTGGGGAGACTTGAGCATGGGAGAGGAATCAGACGGATGCAGTGTGTGTGTATCACATTGACTGCACGAAAAAAAGTTCCTCCTTTCAACATGGGTAACTGCATTAAAAGCTCCAGGTTGAAAGATACATTCTGGTCAGTGCCTAGAGGCAGCCAAAGTGAGGGTTTTTTAATGTTTGACAGTGGGCTAACATTTCACCCACTGCAGTCAGTGAGAAGTCTGCGGGTAACTTAGTGAACAAAAAAATTAGGCTATTGTTCAATGCTTTGAAAGCACTGTCCGAAAGGTTTTGAATTCTGGTTTTAAATGGGCATCCTTGGGCAGCAATAGGTACTATATATTCAACTTAGTGATGGGACACAACCATTTAGATCTTCTACAACAGTGATTTTATAAGAAAGCATAATGATTCCAATAAATCCATAATACTATTAAGATTTAGGATATCTCTGGGGATCTGGGACAGTGGAAAACCAGGCTCACCTCTGCCTCTCCGAGTCAATCTGCTGTTGCTGTAAGCAGGGACGCAGCTTCCACAATGGTGCTGGTCCCTTCTGACACTCCCCACACCACCCCACCTCCTCATCCTGCAAGGCTCTGGACTTCCCATGCCAGCTCTGCTTCCCTTCTGAGTTGCCTTGCAGCCAAGGAGGTGCCTTGCTGGCACAGGGCTGGGGCGGCAGGGAGCACCGTCCAGCCCCCAGGGGCTGCACACCAGGGAGGGGGAGCCGAGTGGGATGTAGCGACAGTGCTGGGTGTCCTGCACGGCACCCATTGCCGCTGGATCTGTAGGCACCAGAATTGCTCGATGCATTTCTTCAGGAAGGCAGTGAAATCAGACTGCATGCTCTGCTATGCTCAGAAACATAATTTGGAGTGACAGAATTTGACCTGCTTTGCCTAAGAAGGCAATAAGCTGGCTTCGGTCTCCAACCACAATGGCCACAAGAAGTAACAACACACCGCTTCTGTGATTCAGGGGAGAGTAAAAACTACAGAAAGGAAAAGCAGTGATTGGCCAAAAAAAAAAAAAAAAGTGCACTAGAAAATTACAAAAATTGTACCTAGCATGCCCTCACAATAAACCTGCTCTTAGCAGAAATAAAATACCTTGTTTTATTTTCGGGAATAACAGACATAAAAGATTTTTCTCCTTAAATTATTAAAGAATAAATTCAATTTCTAGTTTAAGGTTTCTCTACATTGTGTTTAATTTTTCTGGGGGGAGAACATAAGAATCTGGTTATCTTTAAAGAAGGTTTTCAACATAATACCTTAAGCAGTGAACTGTGCTGGGTAGAAATCTATCTTGTACTTGTCACATCTATATTAAATTATCTACTTTTTTCATTTTACAAGGGAAGACGTGAGCAGAACATTACTCAGCTGTCAGGATACAGGACTGTGCTGCTGAGCAGAGTACAAGTGAATATATTCTATGAAGCTGCAAATCTAGCACAAAGGTACCAGCGCAGGGATTTGTGTCCCCAGTTTTACCCACCGTGCTTCCCGGAAGGCAGTTTGCAGCAGGCTTTGTTTTGACTGCTTTTTGCTGTGATGATATTTAAACCTGATCAATGGCCCTTTCTGCTGTGAAAATAGTGTCACCAGACTGCGACGTTACAGATAAGGACTGGAAAAATATTTTTAGCTATAACGGCTACAGACTGACCGATGCAAAGACACCACGCTGACTTGTGCAGATGGTCCTTACCTTACTGCTTCAAGGGTAGTAAAAAACAAGCCTTGCAACCTATTTTTTTTTAATATGTTTTGCAGGTATTCTAGCTTGTCACCTTAAAACAGAGTGGATTATAAGAGCATTAAAACATGCTGAGAACATTATAGATATCCTACTCATTCTTCCCCTAGACTATAGGTGAGAAAACAGAGACAAACCCACAGAACATCTCAATATTTTTCCACTTTGGTTTTGCCAGCTGGCCTGGTCAGTTTTAGGCTTTACTGCCATCAATTTTCCCACTTAACGGAATAAAAATGTAAAAAAGAAAATCTTATATTCCTTGTAAGGATAAGTTTGAAAACATAAAAGTGGCATCAACTTCCCTCAAGGGTTCAAATAAGCCAGCAAGCTGGGCTTGGCAAACAGACCTGTGTCCATGGTGGGTAGGCAGGGGATGTCTTTGGGGATGGCCAAATGTTGGATCCCAGCAAAATGAATGTGGGAGCTGACATAGTTCCTGTGCCCGTCTCTTCCTCATGAAATATTTGCATGTTGGCAGAGTATCTCACTGCTTTTCCATGTCATGGTAATAATCTCTACATATAAAAAGAAGTTGAATGAGGGCTTTTCTGCATGAGAAAGGTATTGTACAATGAAAATAGGATGCAATATTACAATGTGTTAGCAACTTTGCAATATATGGATGTACCTGGTGCGCTGCAAAGTAACCTTCCCTTATGCTTACTGCTCACTGAGCAAATCTGTATGGGATGATAACACTATTCAGCTAATGCTACTTTTATTTGTAGCCTAATGCATTGTTTAGAAAGTTTATCATATGGAAAAAAAATTAATAATAAAATAAAATAAAATAAAATAAAATAAAATAAAATAAAATAAAATAAAATAAAATAAAATAAAATAAAATAAAAACAGGACACAGAAGAATAAAATAACAGAAAAAGCAAATTAATTCCACTAAATAAACAAGCAATCAAAAAGTAAAAAAAAACTGTAAAAAAGTAAAAAATATCTACCCTGCGACATTTCATGTAGAAATCCAGACAATTCAGCTCTGCAATACCCCTAACTGCCACCCCAGTGAGTCACTGTGCACGAAGGGCCGGACCGTAGCTGTTTGCCAAGAACATGTTTAATCTGCGACCTGCAGGCTGTGTCACCAAAGGTGCAAGGGATGCACACGATGCGCTCTCCCAGCTCATTTTCAGTGGGGGAAATCACCAGAGCAGCTGCCAAGAGGAGAGCAATCTCCAGTGCCATCAGAAAGCACTCAGCTCAGACCATGTCGCTGTCTGTCTTGTCTGCTCGCTCTTGTTTCCCCTCTCACCAAATCCTTCCAGCAGTTGCGCTTCATGTGGCATTCAGTTACTTACAAGCCTGCTCAGCTCTTGTTTGATCATGTTTGTTTACCTTTGTCATGTTATACGCGCTAAATCTATTTCCCAGTTTATGACAAGTGCTTCCATTATTTTTCTTTCCCTTCCAGCATCTTAAGCATCTTAAATGCTGGCCACAGAAATGCTCCCGTTTTCCAGTTTCAATTTGCTCATTTGACAGCAATGATATACACAGGGTTATGTGGAATTTGAGTTTTAAAGTTCACCAGGCTTGTGCAGTTCCCTGCCAGTGTGCTGGATACAGGACAAGTAAAATTTTTAGCTTATTTAAGCTACTTTGGGGGAATATAAAGGTAAACTGGCAATATGAACGTGAACCCAGCTATGCAATCTGTCTCAGCTAGGATGCAAAGGTGGAAGAGCAGTGTTTTGCCTTAAAACAAAGACAGAGCTGACACGAACGTACCTGGAGTCTGCTTTGTAAGAGGCACATTCCTTTGTACTGCTGAAGATCCTGCACTCCTAATAAATTCCTAATGAGGATGAAGGGTGCTCAGCTCTGCAGGAAAAGGATTCGCCCTGGTACTTCTTATAAATATAGATATCTATTTTACAAAAATAATTCATAAGACAGGCCTAATGTCTCTTTGCACGTTCTGTAGCAGATCACTGGGAACAAGACTAGGATGTAACTGGTCCTTGTACCATACTTGGGGTGCCCATGCCGAACACCTGCACCCATTTACTGTGTGACTGCTAACTGCTACTCATCAGTGCTCAGACGGCACCAGAACTTTTATACAATCATGGGTATACTTCCATATATTCATGTATTTCAAGGTACACTTCAAAGGCACGTAGTAAATTCTCATTCAGGCACTGACTTTGACTTTTATGGCAGCAGGATCCCGACTCAGACCCCATGTGGCCCGCAGTTCAGAGGCAGAACACTTGTTCAAGATCTTTTCCCTCAAACATGCATTGGGACCTTTCTTGTCCCTTGTACCACAGTCTGGTAGGGCTACTGGAAAGCAAGAGAGCTACAGAATAAGCAATAAAACAGCGAGCCAGTTGTGTATATTAAGAGAAAGTGGAAAAAAGTGAGAGAGCACTCTTAACCAGAGGATTTGATAAAATACGATACTCTCCCTAAAAAACCTCACCAGACACTAATTCTTTCATTATCTTTCAGTAAATAAAATTCACACATGTAACAAAAATTAGATAACATGACACAGCTGAACTACAAGTGATTCACTCCTTATGTCCTGTCCTACTGACATTTTTGCTTGTGGTTTTATAACCAAATATTTTCATAGGTTGCTGAAGTTGTTTTGGAAAAGGACTGTATTTTTGCTCTTCATTTAAACGTCTTACACACCTATTTATTTACCCAGTAAATAACAGGAAGAGCCCAGATAATTTGGGAAATCCGATAACACGCTGTTTATGAACTCTAGCTGAAGCTGAGGAGGGACCAAAAGAAGCAGGACAAGCTGCCTGAGGAGAGAAAAGCCTTTTTAATGTGTAAGCCTCCTGAAGGTGAACGATGCCAACTGAGCAGGTTGGGGAGGCACTGTGGGAAGGAGAGGGCCCCAGCTCAGGGGTGCTGAGGAGAGAGAGCTCGAGCTGCTGGCAGGACACACACCCAAAGCCTCAAAAGGGACTGTAAACTCTGCGGAGAGGTGTGGGAAACGTCAGGCGAGAGCTGAGTGTTCTGCCTATGTCCACTTTTCTCGGCAAAGTGTGTGATTTCATCAGTTATGTTTGTGATGGTACGGCTGAAACTGGTCCACCAGGTGGAGGACAGGAAAAAGAGATGGTTAACCTTACCTAGTGGTAATGCCTGTCCTGGAAATGGAGGGAAAAGGAGCTGAAAGACCCCACTTTTGAGTATTGGTGTCGGATAGAAAAGCTGTGCCAGGAAGCATGGCAAGGATGGTGACTGGAGCCCGGCCAGTGCCTTTGGAGAGGTTCAGAAGCCTGCAGTCAGCATGTCGGCAGATCCAGTTACAAGCTCGTAAATGTTGAACTTTAGGAATGTTACCAGAGCTGCGAAACAGTCCTTACCAGTAGTGCTGCTTGGATATGTACACACCAAACTGCTGTCCAGACACGGAGTATTAACAGCACTTTGAAATAGCTGCTTGGTGGCTCCAAAGAGAACTGGTTAATCTGAGCACCTCCACCCTCCTGCAGCTACAAATCATTCATGAAGCTCAAATCCCACAGCAAGTATGAATCCGAACATTCCCAAATAGTGGGCCACCTCTAAAAAGTTTGAACTGTAACCAAAATTCACTGATTTTACACTAGGAATGGCACAATTACTTTTACAATCACCGGGCATCCATCCAATTGCTTAACACAGTTGGTAAATTTTCTAGCACAGAAAGAAAACCAAGGGGAAAAAAATGATAATATTTTGGATATTAATGTAACGTGCAGGAGCCATTCACTTCTCAGGATGACTGCACAGCTCTGCCTGTGTCTGCCCAGCACAGGCTGTTTGGGATGCTCCCTATCAGATCCCAGTGAAATCTCAGCCCCAGACAACTCCATAACCAGAGTTAGAGCAGGTAAAGCTCACGCACAGCACGGCTGCTATCAAGACGTTTGATATTGAAATCTCACATATGCCCTTCGTTCTAAAATAATTAGCGATTGTAATTTTGTCCCAGGCTGTGCACTGTCTGCGCAGACACCACACAGAACCCACGGCTGCGCCATCTGCAAATACATTTGAACAAGGAAGTTTTGAGCACCTGCCAGAAAGCAGAATATCAGCAGAAAAATACATTTATTCAAAGAGGACGGGAATTTGCACGGTGGCAAAAATAAACCTAGCATCACCCTCGCACTGGAGGAGCGGTATCGTAAACGCGTGTGGACTGTTTGCCGACTCCGGCACCAAATAAGAAACCCGCTGGGTGTGTGTGAGCAGGAGAGGCTCTTCTGAAAACAAAAGCATCTTCTAAAGCAGCGAGTCAAATTGCTTGGGAAGGCATCTGTCCATTTTTATTTTTTTAAGTGAGGAAGATAATCAGAAAAAAAAATGGTTTAGATATATAGGTTCAGATAATTGGGGAAAAAAAATATTAGCAGGCTTTGTCCTGGAAGTTCCTGAGCTAAAGCTACACTCCCTTTTGAGCTTCATTTCTTTTATTGCCATCTATAATTGTTTCACCAGGCTTTAATCACCCGTACGTATCTGCATGAGTACTGACTGGGGAATGTCTCCTGTACGGGCTTTATTTATTTTTTCCAGAGGAGGGAGATGGAGGCCTAAAGCCATGATTTTGTCTTCGTGTCCGTGTGCAACATATCTCAAGGACAGAGCACTGGACTGTAAACAAAAGGGACAGCTGTAAGGTCACGAACATTCCTGGAAGCCTATTATACACAAATACAATGCGGAAAGAATATGGAAATCAGACCGCGCGTTGGCAATATTCATTTTCTACTGTTTTACATGTTTCTAAGAAGCCAAGCTATTTCAGATTCTATTAGATCTTTTGTGTTGTATCATTTAATGTATTACAAAGCAGCTTTAGCTAACAGGGGAGGGGTGGGGGAGAAGTACGAGTCTCATGGCACTGCATAATGCAACCTTCTTGAGTCAAAATGTTTTTGTCCTTATTGGAAGAAAAAAATAACCCTATCTAAAAATGGGAGTTTCAGGGCTAACTGCAAAGCCCCACATAGAGACAACTGAAAAGATAGGAATAGGAAACAGACAAGAAGTGCTCTCTGTTTTTGAGGGTATTTTAGTCACCCAATCTTCCACTCTGCTTCTAGGCTGCCTTTATACTGATCCCCTCACTTTCTAAATAAACAAATATAAATCAGCCTGCATAGCCCTGATATTAACAAAGTGGGAAAAGGAAAGGAAAGGAAAACCTTCAGGAAAGGTCAGAAATCCTTTGCAGTATTCTAGCCTTTGCCTTTTTTTTTTTTTTTTTTTTCTTCTCTTTTTCTTACAGGATACTATTTTCAAGACATGTTTTTCCCTGCACATTGTGCTTACACAGACATTTTGGTGGTGCTCCAATAGCAAAACGTCTGCATGTGCAGTTCTAAAAAGCCTTTCAGAGATGTAAATCATTAAAGACACAGGGATTCGAAACCCTATAGATGCAACGAAAAAGCAAAATTTCCCATTGACTGCCGCTCATGACTGAGTTGTGTTGCATTCTCCTTATCTTCATGAAAGTTTGCACAGCAAAATCATTCTCTGTGGTCCCTCTTCTGATCAAATGCTCAGCAATAGCCTACGTCCACAGCACCGCCTCCTTGTGCAACAGGCTAATCGTGTGGCTGGGATAAAATTAAACATATACTTCAGAATTCATCAGGTTTTGGTTTATCACATGGGGTTTGCAGCATTGTAAATGCTTGAACAAAATATATAATCCTACACATGATTTGGGTACTATGTGCCAAGAATGACACAATGTCAAGTTAAAAAATAAATAAACCCTCCTCACCTGCTCCTAATAAGTGCCCCTTCCCAACTAATCCTTTTTAGCCCGAGAGAAGAGATAGGCCTCACAGTAAACCCTGGAGGTCAACAAGCTTGAATTCCACCGGAGCAGGAAGGGCAGCAAGTCCCACAAGGAAGACCTACTGGAGGGATGTCAGCGTGCCAGATGACTTCAGTGGCTGCAGTGGGGGCTCAACGCAAGGCATGAAAGCCAGGCCACCTAAAAATCAACTCCTTGAATTACCCCTACAAACCAGCCCGGGCCCAATGCCTCTTCTAGAGCTAACACCAATACTTCTTTGTTGGTACAGCATCGAGCCTGTGTGACAAGCATATGCCAAGAAGCTCAGGAGGCAGAGCCTCCTCTGTTCTGGTTCCTCCCCAACTGAACAACTGGCATAAGGAAGACAATATTGTTTCTGTAAGAGCTGAACAGTGAGAAGTGACCTGAGGTAGACTTCGCCAGACGGAAAATCAGGCAGAAAACGCACTTCTCTCTGAAGCACACCAGTTTTTTTCCTTTGGTATCATTATAATAAAACCTCTTCTGTTCTAAGGGGTCTCATGAAGGAATCCTGACAGATTCACAGGCAGGGGATAAGTACTGTGTTGACACTTTCTGTTAACATCTACTCAATCCAAGGGACCTATTCTACTCTACCAGCTCTGCAATATTCCCAGTAAAAATTGATCAGAGGCAAACTGGAAGAAGCAGCCTGCATGGTCTGTGTGCAGCTCCCACCCCTGCCAGGCAGGTCTGTGTGCTGTGAGGAGAAAGAACCCCAAATGCTCCATTTCTATGCTCTGGTTTGTATTCAAGTGGAAGCTCCTGTGCAAAGTCTGAGGGGGCTGCAGTGAACCTGAGTGGTGCTGGGGAAGCAGAGGCACAAACCTGGGCAGACCGGGGAAGCAGAGGCACGCCAGTGCAGGACAGCAAGGAGCAGAAGCAGTGGATCTGGAAAAGAAGCTGAGCTGCAAGGACTGGACCCACCTCACCGCTATGCATGTGCCAGGAGATGCTGGCCAACAGATAGGGAGCACAGCTGATCTTGGCACCTCCATAGGGGTAATATTTTTGCTACGTTTGGTTATCGTAGAGTTTTCTGCACTGTACTGAGCTGCAAATTTGCTTAGTCTGTCAGAAACACACAGTTTATTTTTACTGATTTTTTTTTTTAATTGTGCAAATGTATTTAGTGAAGCCAAAATAAATAAGCATTCTCCTCCATCCCTTTTGGAGCCCTGCTAATATACCAAAGTGCTGAGGCAATCCAAGTGGATCTACTTGCAAAACAGTTCCTGTTTTATTTGCTTTCCATGTTAAGAGTCCAGTGCCACAGAGGACTTGGCAAGCCTGTGTTGTTCAGTATTTACCATGAAGAACTGGCTTTTTATTCCTTCCCAGCACACAATGTTGGTACAGAGCGCGAGTCTCTCTCCTCTCAAAGTCAGTGCTAAAACAATGCCCCAGGATGACATTAACAGGCACTGTGGTGCTGTATGAAATCTCTCCGTATATATTCTGATCATATGCCTGGCAGTAATAATATAGTTACTAAATTCACCTGAAGTCTCCACTAGAATTTTTCATTTCCCATTTTAAGCTGTTTTGAAGTGCTCCTGTGCACTTCACAGTAGTTGTTATCTTTCATCATGAACACAATTTTATTTTAAGAGTAGAAGAGTGTGAGCCCTGTAGATCCCAGGAACACTGCACATGAGATATTAATCAAAGTTTGGAAACATCCTTAAGATCATCAGAAGAAAGTACTTTAAAAGTTCTACATGTATGCACATATACTTTTTTTAGTCTCTAAAAAGAAATGGGATAACTTGGCAAGCAATCGATCCTAGAATTCACACTGTTTTCTTGTTGGGTCAATAGAAAAAGATTTCCTCTGCTGATATTTGAAACACACTGCTGCTAAATCCTATGCAAAATCTGGAATGCGTTATGCCTGCATGTGCTCACATTTTTCATATCACAGCAATAGCTAATTACATAGCACTGTTTATTTATTTCTAACTGTACGGCACTGATGCTCCTGAAGCCGAGCTTGCAGGGTTTATGCCCAGAGCAGGTACAGCACAAGCACCTGCGGGCTCACACCTGGACAGCTGGGGACTGACCGAAGCTCTCTCAGCTCGCTTCATGCACGGAATAGGGCAGGTATATTTGCATATAGCCCAGGTTATAATGAAACATTACAAAGCATCGGTTAAAATCCTCTCCTGTTGGAACTGTTGCACCTGAGCTTGTTCCAGCAGAGCAGTGCTAATTTACATCAACAGAACTGGACATATTTTAAAATTGCTAATGAGAATTCACTTAAGTTTGCAACATCGGGCTCGAGTGCTGCGTCACTGTGTGGGCTGCGTGTGGAACAAAAGGGTTTTCTGTAATACAGGCTGAAAATGGAAACTATCATTAGTGATCATGTTCTGACTGGGAGGCATTTCTCAGGGACAACTTCTACCGAGAGCTCAGGACTGAAGTTGAACACAGGGCTTGCTTTTTTAAGCACTGGCACCGTACAGAAACCCAGTGACTGTTACTCAGCCTTCTACTCACACCTCAGAGAAACACACAGCAGAGGGATGCTATCGCACGCTTTCCTGGTGCAATATTTACCCTGAAAAAGGGCTTAGGGACTTCAGCCTGTGGATACGTGTGTCTGTGTGTTTGTATGATAGGCACATATGTACCCAGATCACTTCACCCAGGACTAAATCAAAATCATCCCTGGAACCAAAAAAACCTCCAAGAGTCATATAATATTTCAGAGTAAAATTTTGCTGGGGTTTTAGGAGCTGAGGAATACTACAGATAAGTTAAATCGCCACTTAGAAAAAAGTAATTATCCTGGAGAAGATGCTTCCTATAAATGCAGTTTCTTCCTTTAAAATCATTTGTCCTGTAATAGCCTCGAAAATATATGTACCTACAGATACAAGAAAAAACTGCTTTAGTGAAGAACTTCATGTACTCTGTTCTGCTGCTTAATTTATATTGCGAATGGATAAGTGGGGGTTGTTTTGAATAAACTGAGAACAAAAATAATGTAGATGTGGAAGGACTATTGCCAATTTAAAGAACAAACTACTGTCTGAAAAACTTCTGGCAGCTTTTATTAATCTTATATTGTACCTACCTCTTCCACTTGTCTTAAGTCTTTGTGAATTTGAGTACTCGCCATTTGCCATTTGTACACACCTTTCTCATTGCCAAGTGAAAGAGAAAATGCTATTAAAAATGGGTGTAAAACCACAGAAAGACCATAGCAGCTGCAAAACAACTGCCTTTTAAACTCTTATTAAAGTAAACTTCAAGTTACTCAGGTCCTGCTTAGGTAGGTTTCTTGGCAAGGTATTTGATGGAAATGCTGAAGGAACCCATTGCAACACAAGCGCCTCTTTAAGAGAAGTTCCATGGTAAAGACAACATTTGTCTGCCGTGGCACTTCTTTTCTCTGCTCCTATTTAGACGTTTGTTACGGGAGCGCAGCAGAGTGACAGCTAATGAATAAGCAGCCGCATTATTTCCAGGGAGCCTGTGAGATCGGTCCTCCTGCAGCTGGAAGGGGCTGTTTTCCCAGCCAGGGCTTGAATTCCACATAAAAGCATCAGCACAGATAAAACTCTGGTCACCTGCTGCTCCGGGTCAGTTTACATCTCCTCTTTGTTTTAACCAGGTACACAAAGCTACTAGCTCATCCTAACACACAGGATTTTCAGCTCCAGGCCAGAGCAGTGGTTAATTTGGAACCTAAATACAGGTTTCTTCAGCAGATCTTCTGTATCTATCAGCAGGAATAAAATGCACACTTGCCTCACATGTGACTTTCCACTCACATTTTCAATTTAATAAAAATAGAATCCCTAAGAGTTTGAATGTGCAGTTCCCACTTTGTTTCTAAATCTGGGGCATTACTTTAAATTATTGTTGGAGGCATCTCTCGCTGGAAGACTGGAAGGAGAAAGGACAATGTCTAACTGCAAAGTCGTGATTGTGGAGGAGTTTTCTTTCACTTGGTGTTCCGCAGAAAGCTGCTTTGTGGCACTGCAGAATGCTATGATTTGTTGCACGTTACCGCAAGGTGAAAGAAAACCTCATCATCTGATCACCACTGTATCTTTACAAGCCCTGAAGATAAAGTATGGAAAATCTATAACTGCAATGTTATGTCTGTTGCTGCCGCGCTCTTTATTAATCAATCAATGCCTCTCCACAAAGCTCTTTCAGCCTCCTCCTATAGCAGTGAGACCTGTAATCAGCTCTACAAAAACAGTTCAGAGATGCATCCTTTGTGCTCCTAGGTAATTTACATATACTAAAAAAACACTCAGCGTGCTATTCATAACATGTTATGTAGTACAGAACACACCGTATTAGCATGCTATAATCACAGCCATTATTTAAATAGGCTAAAACGTTTTTTACGTTCTAGAGTAAATTTCACTATTAAGACCAAATGGATTCGATCATTGTTTCCCTATTTCCTTCGTAGGTAAAGCACAATTGTTAAATAACTCACTGACCTTCCTGTGCCTGTACGGTGGGACGAGCGCTTTGTTACACCACTGACTGTTCAAACAGTTTGTAAGCACGTGTCCCCGGCATGCGGACTCCTCCTGGCTGAATTTTAATAATGAAAAAGAACTTTCTGTGTTTTCTGAAATTGAACAACAGCCATCAGTGGAGCAAAAAGCATTTCCCGCTGCATCGATGCAAGCTTCAGCTGCTGCCATTACCCTGCCATTTCAGCCCCTGTGCTATCCCATGACACGTATCGATTTGCTCGCCTTTCCCTCACCAGTCCTCAAGAGGCCTGGCTCACCTGCATTTAGCCCGGTCGTTTTCACCCCCTACTGCTTTAATACCAATTCAGATTTAGGAGGGTTAGCAGTGCAGCCGCTGACTGCACATACGATTTTGCTTTGCTCTTTTGTAGGTTAGCAGTCTGGAGGGAAGGGGCAAGGAGCTGTCGTTTGCCCAGCTTGTCCACCCCTTGCACAAAAGGCAGTCCCTGCACAGGAGGGGCAGCAGATCCCACGGTACCGCAACCCTGGGGCAGCTGCGCAGAGGCTCTCAAAGAAAGTCATCTGGTAAGTACTCAAGCGAAGGTTTATTTAGAAAGCCTTCGATGGGAGGCCAGTGAGGTGGATACAAAGGATAAGAGCTCTGGCGAGGAGGTCAAGTCCCAGGTGCTCTGCTTGCTTTCAGGGCAGGGGCAAGGCTTACAGGGAGCCGGGCTGCACGGTGCTCTAGAAAAGACATCAGCAGAAAGTAGTGTGGCTGCAGGAATGTTGACTGATCCCAACAGAATCATTGTGAACTAAATTTTACTGTTAATAACACATCTTACACTTCAGCTTTTCTGGAGATGTCAGCATGGTAAGAGGTTATTTCTGTTCCATAAACAACGCTATCCAACTTCTGCCTGTTACAGAACGTGACAGCACCTCAACTACCAAAACAAGAACTTAACACATTGCACCACATGTATATTTTATACAAACCAAACTGTAATATGAAAATATGCTACGGTCACCACGTGCATTATGATTTCTGGAAAACAGCTGTGGGTTAGGCATTTTGATAACAAAGTGCTGATTTTGCCTGAATTCTTAGCAACCATCATTAGTTACAAATGCATTAACTATTAACTATATAACTGTTAACTAGGGTAGTTCAAATCCACGAATTCCATAAAGCAACAGTAAGAAGCATGAGTCACAAAGCTAGGATCTATTCCTCCAGGCACTCAACTTGCCCATATCACTTATTAGCAGAAACAATGCCTAAAAAAAAAAAAGTCTTTCATCCTCTACTTCTTGTTCCCAAATGCCACTTATCATTTTGATCTTTGTGATCCTCAGTGATGCAGACTACTTGAAGGCATACTGTAGACAGAGAACTCCACCTGAGAAGGGTCAGAAATGCTGAAGTTGGGCAAACAGGGAGAACATCCTCTCTAAATCATTGCTGAAATCCCCTTCATTACTGTAAGGTCTCAGTCTCAGTCCTGATCCTAATAGGCCAGGATTTTGTCAAAGTCTGAATCCCACTTGCAGTTCAGGTCTGTATTTACTGATGCAAACCAAGTATCTGAGTTTTGATTCAATTTCATCTATATCCATGTTATCTTGACAATACATCTTGGGCTGTAGAAAGAGAAGTGTGGCAATAAGATTCTCCCTGAGGGTGAGCTATATTGGATGTAACATGCTCCATATATTTGCATTCAGTAGCATGGCACAAAGCACAACTGTATTAGCAAATCTCATTGGACAAGTCTGGAAACCACAACAGATGCTGGCAATCACAGGGCCAGTGTCGAAGCAGAGCCTCACATATTATCCTCACCCTCTGTACTGCTGTGTTCAGTTCTGACAGGGGACTGACCTTTAGAAGCTTCTTTGGGTTGACACAGTCAAAAAATCTTTCCTGTTTGCCTGCTATCAAATAAATGATTCTTAACGTTTGTGCGATATTTTAACAGAGACATCTTTAGCTATGTAGTTCCAATTTTGTTGGAGCCCTTGTTAATTTAGAGCTAATAAGTTGGTAGCCAACTGCAACACTCACTTTTGAAAAAGGGAATGACCTGTTCAGGCAGATGGAGGTTTGGAGTATGTTGATGCTCCTTCTGCCTCCTGCCAGGCAGAACCAGAACTTCCTCTGCTTCGGAGAAAGGCTCTCAAACACTGGCAAGCTCCATTCTCTGTGCGTCCAAAACATCTCCCTCCAAAATAAAGTAGCAGAATGAGAGAACTCTCCCGATGCTGTATAAAGGAAAGCTAAATGCTAGCTCAGCAAAATAACGATGCCAGAAGACAAACATTCATCAGCAATATGAATAGTGTGTGATTTAGGAATTAAATAAAGATCACCTCTCTCAGTTAGGAGACCAACAAAGCAGATACAGCCTTTACTGCAGAAAATAGACTGTGCTAGATGTGATCACTCAGTCCCCAAGAAGTTAGCTGGGAACTTTAGATGTAACTCTTCTATAATCCTCTGCAGAGCACCAGTCTGCAAAGTACAATACTGCTCTGAAGTACCGGCACTGTGCAGCCGATACAGGAACCGGGTTGATTTGACAACATCCCTGAATACAGCACCACACACGTGTCTCTTCACTGCTCATATTTACTTATTAACTTGAAATTGTGGCGTGTGTCTGCAGGGGTTATGTGACATCTACAGCGGGAGAGAGCTGACTGGCTTGTTAGCTTCTGCTCACAGCTAACTTGGCTTCAGCCCTCTCCTTGGCGTGCTGCTTTGCAGAGCAGCTCACACCCTGCCTTTCTTCTCCCAGCCTCCTCTAACTCCCCCTTTCTTCTCTGCTCCCTCCCCAGCCCTCACCTCTTCTCTTTCTCTCTCTCTGAGGAGCAAATGCTAACAGAATTTACATTCAGCAGCCTGTCACATGACAGACATCTATTTTTCACTTGTCAGACTGGCCAAAATTGAAGCAAAAGCGTGTTAGTATGACAATCAACTCAGGCATATCCTCTGGGTCAAAGCTTCATCAAAAGATGGGTGCAACAAACATGCTGGAAAGTTATTTATTTAAAAATAAAAATTCAGCCACAGATCATACCCATTAAGGATATTAAAAAACAAAAACAACAACAACAAAAAAACAACTAGAAGAAGCCACACGATAGTACAACTACAAGCACACTGGAAAAATCAATAGCCATATAACAATGTCTCCCATTTTTAACAAATCTATCTGTAAAAAGAAAACTGAAAGTGGCTAATCCTTTATCCTCCACTAAAGAGCTAAAAATTTACACATGCTGCCAGTTTGAATAGGACCTACCATGTTTAATATATTCTGGGTTATATTTTTTCCTAGATAAATCAATAACAGGCAGCCATTCCCCAAGGTGAAAATATACATTAAGAGGGAAAGACACCAGGCCAAACAACCTTTCACTCTTCTATTTAAGTAGGAATAGTAGCAGTGGTTTCCCTTGCTCGCGATGCATGTAGGTGTATTTTATCTCCAATGAAACATCAGTATGCAATGTAATAGCATTAAAGAAGCCAGATGACACTCCTCCCTGTTTGATACACAATACTTACTTCTCCATTATCGATTCTTCCACCTAAGTGGTCTGTACAGACCATAACATGCTGCTTAGATTATGCTCCACAGTGCTTGAGACAGAGTGAATCCAGTAAGCAAAAGGTTCCCAGCTGCATAAACAATCCTACCCTGCTCGCTGCCTGATACGATGTAAGAATGAAACAGCTGTATTAGCCTTGGCAGAAAATTATTTCAGACACAACTGCACTTGATTTATGTAGGGGATCCACGAACATTAAGGTAGACATGAATTTCTAGAAGCCGAGCTGGTCTGACTCACTTTATCTACTGCTGCTGCTATGGGAAAGCAGGGTAATGGATGGTAAAAGAGCAGCAGCGTGGGACTGGCTGCTTTCCCCCAGTACCACACAGTACAGTAACTTCATTTAAGGGAAGACAGATACTTTCTTCCCCTTCTACCAAAGGCACAGAGTGAAGTTAAGGCTTTTTCTCAGTGATGAAGAACTCACAAGGGACTTCCATATTTAAGATTCACAAATCACAACCAAACGTAATGACTTCAGCTTTAGTTAGGCTGAACCAGACAGCGGTGGGTGAGTTCTGACGACCTGTAGCCTTTTGAGGGCCCCGTCCTGCTACTCCCCGTCCTGGCAACCCCCCTGCAGCCATTCTGCTTTCTGTCCCCACAGCTGTGCGACCATCTCCGAATGACATAGCGCTCTCATTTCAGAGATGGCCAATAAAACCACGAAGCCAAACTTTCTAGTGTGTTTAGCCATCTTTTCAAGTTTTATGGGTGGTGGTTTTCAGCTGACAGCTCGCTTTGATATTACCGATGTCTGCAGGAGAGCACAGGGAAACAAGGGATTAAACTCGGAGAACTTTCCTTACATAAAAGAGCATTTAAGACTGCTGTTCTAATGAAGAAAAGTGATGGTATTTTCTCTCTTATAAGACTATAAACTAAAGCTAATATGACATAGCACAGTTTATAGGCTGTAATTTTTGTAACCTCTGTAAAGGCCATAAAAGCAACAGAAGCAGGGATCTTAGAAAAGTTGAAATGTACTAAGAGGAGAAGTGTTTCCGAGCTCAAACATTCTGGTAACACAGGGGCACCACCTCCACTGCATGCTGCCAGCATACTTAAAAACCGATATATGCTTGAAAACATCAAAAAAAAAAAAAGTTATAATAGTTAATACATGATTGAAAATGGTAATTTTCAAAAGGGATTTTAATCCCATATTTGGTGCACTAAAATAAAACAGAGATAGATTTCAGAAATTAATTAACCATTAAAAGCCCCCACCGAGCGGGTAAAGCACTTGGAAGTCTCAGCAGCTCGCAGAGGGCACGCTGAACTCGGCGGATCAGTGAGCCTGTCCCACAGGACAACTTCTTTGTTCCCTTACACAAAGCACACGGAGGCACGCTATGCAAGATTCAGGATCTGGTTCCAGTATTTTAAAAGTGGCAAACTGTGCGTTACACCCGGACTGCCTTCCTGAGAGCCAGGGGTCTGAGTCCTGCTCCCAGCTCAGCCTTCTGGTTGCTGGCTGACCTCAGCAGGGCACCCGATCTCAGTCGTTCAGTTTGCCAGTCTGCAATAGGGGTGTAATGAAATCTGTCTGCAGGAACAGGACATTTTAATACTGAACATTTTTGCAACATGGTTTGAGAGTCTCAGTTTAAAAGTGTTACATAAATGCAATGGATTTAATGCTTAGGGAGATGAAGCATGAAGAATCCTTTTCTGTTATTCTAAACTATTGATCAGAACTGTTTTTAAATCCCACTTTGCCACATTTGAACATACATTTAGAAAAAAAAATCTTTGGGGCTAAAGTTTCTGATTCCTTTTTGATTATCTGTTTTTGTCAAGTTTGCTTCATTTGCAAGAATGGGAGAGCAGTGAAATCGTAAGCCAGCAGCAGCCACAGTACATTGTAGATGTGTACAAAACCTACTGGTTTACAAGCTGCAAAAGCTTCCATTCAAAGAGGAAGGCAACCTGCCACACACTGCAAAAGCAATCCATTTTGATAAAATGCATGCCTTTGTGAATCATAAGCAGACTTTCTACAAAACTGTCTCTCTTTTTCTCCTGATTCCCTGCAGACGTGTGCAATTTTCACTGCCTGTCAGTTTATCAAAAAGACCAGAGCATCAAATTTCAGCTCTGGATTGTCAGGTCTGATCCCTATTTCCTTTCAAATTCCAAAATACTGACACATTGATTGGAGTTCATAGTGTCAGACAACAGCACTTAAGAGACATTTTTGCTAAAATATAGCTTCTGATCTATCTTTTATGTTTTTTTTCCCCCCTTTGCAGCCTCAAGAGTATTGATCTGGGACTCATTTATATATGATTTTCACAAAGTAGCAGGCAATTCGCTCAAACAAAACAGTTCTTTTGTATAACCTTTTAAAAGGGGGCCCATCAAAGGGGATTGATCTAGCTTATTATTTAGTTTGTGGAGACATCCCCCTAACACTTCCATGAACTGGCTGGATCCTTAAGTTCCCAAATGCTAGCAAGAAAAATCTAAAACAAGCTCACAGCTGAAGAGTGCTCAGTGCATTGCAAAGTTTTGGCATATTAGCATCGTGTAAAAGTTGTGACTCCATAGCAACAAACACTTATGTACATGCACATAATCTGATAATGCTGGGTATTATCTGTAAAGTTTCTTTAGTAAATACATTATCACGGCAGATCTACACTTTCAGCTGTTATCTCAGAATAATGTTTTGAATCTCACAGACTCCTTTAAATTATAAATCTGTGAGCCACCCAAACAGTCCTCCTGCCTCCTCAGCAATCATCTTTTTCACTGGAGATCGTGAGATTGTTTTGGAAATTGCATATGCTTGTATTTTAGAGGTAGCAGAAGTGTTTGGGGGTACTGCAGTAGTTGCACTAATTGCATAACAATGGATTTTGAAGCACTAATTCATAAGCGTGTACATTGTAATTTAATGTAAATGGTTAATCTGATTCTCCCTCAAGTGTGGAAGTCAGAGAGTGTTATAACATTTCTGCAATTACACTCTAAATAAGCTCACATCTCCTCTTGGAAAAATGTTATTTTTTATTTCAGTTTATTTTATATATATATTTTTAACATTCTCCTCTCTCTCTCCCAGCACATTTAGCAATGTGTGTAGATGTTTAGCTGTGATGTAGAGTGGAAGATTTGCTGCTGCCTTGCCCTTTGGGAAACACACTTTTTAAAATCCTGCATATTTCAAGCAAGCATCCCTCAAGGGTAATGCTTGTATATACAATATACACGTGCATTTTCTAAAAGCGTGCACATATGTTTATATGCACATGGACATACAAAAAAAAATTGATAGAATAAGCACCTATTTCTTGGGTGGCCACTAAGGGAGCAGAAAAGGAAATATCTGTCCCACCATAAAATGCCTGCTCACACTTAGGCTACCCATTCAAAAAAGAAAAATTCTCAAAGCTACTTTTGAACTGTTGCTGCACAGAGGAAGAGACTGAGAAAGAGATGGCCAGGGTAAATGCTACCTGTACTAATTGGATGAAAACCTTCAGAAGTTTCTTAATCAAATTTGAAAGGGTAGAGGAATAAGAGTAAATGGGAAAGGACTAAGAGTAAATGGGAAATTTTACAGTGCTTGAGTTGTGATCAGAGGTCAACCAATAAGCGATTTTAAGTACTTCAGATGAAGAAATAATAGCTAATATAAAATATACTGGCTAAATTCCTGACATTAAAGCAAAAACATTTACCAACCTATGTACAAACTAGCCACCTCTTCAAGAAAGCTGTATGAAAGGTACACAAATTTTATCACATTCACTCTCAAATCTTCTCGTGGCTGAACAGTGAGAAGTCCTCATTCTTTTCTACCCCTATGTGTTTTGTCCTATCCTTGTAGTTTATTCTCTATCTGTATTACCTTTGGAGAGTTTCAAAACACAGAAGTTATTTTTGAAAGAAGAAAGTCTATGGAAAAAAAGAACAAAACAACAACATGCTTGTTCTAACTGGTAAAATCTTAAAGCTCCCAAGCAGAAACACCTTTGTCAACCATCTGAACTAAGAAAAATCTTCTACATGCAACTCAAACACGTCATGCCGCTGAGGGAGTAGATAAACAATAAACTGAAAAGTAGATTAAGAAATCATTGTTCCAGCAACGTCTAGAGTACATGTGAGCTGGGACTGTGCGCACAGGGCACCGCAGTTTGAAGCACAAATTGACCTACATTCACAGAAGGAGTTGAAGCTGCCATTTGCTCACCTCACCGAAGAGGACGTCTGTTTTTAGGCTTCTGTATGACACTGGTTATATCCTGAACAGTCACATGCATCACACTGAAACCATGAAAAGTTAATACCTAACTGCAAATGTATATGAAACCTTTTATTTTAATAAACTGGCTTTGTATATTATACACACATGCACAACATGATACACACATACAGCTACAGCCACATATACTAGCTGAAAGAAAAGTGCTCTTTTTCATTTTTAGGCATGAGGAGAGTTGTGTAAGCTATCATAGATAGAACAAATAACTCACTTTTTGCTATGCTCTTTGTTTTAAAGGATCTAAAATCTTGTGATTCTGTTTCAGTGTAGAATGGAAAAACAGATGACAATACAGGATGCATGAGCTCTGTCACAATGTTCTCGCTTTATTTCAGAACACTATTTTTGTGTAAGTAAATCAGCTGGTAAAATCTGTCCCCAAAAAAGTAAGAATCTGGCTAAATGAAAGACTGATTATGAAGTTTGCAACATTATTACTTTTGATTCATTAGAAACTGAATCCCAAGTCAAGGTTGGAGTAGAAGTCTTATTTCTGAATCACTTACAATTTAGTTAATTAATACCAAAAGAAAACCAAGGCACAGAGAAGTTGAGTGACTTGCTATGGGTCATAAAGCAGCTCAACAGCAGAGGCAATAAAAGAGCCCTGGCTGCCTTTCAGCTCACTCCCTTTCCCATTGTGCCTTTTACACTGCAACGCACAGGGTCCAATTTTCACCATGTGTTATTCTGCCATGTACAAACATAATGGGGTAACAACTACTTAGAGGACTTTTTACCAAAATTAACTGGCATTGGTATTTAAACTGTGAGAGGATTCCATCATTTATCTTCCATAGAACAAACTAGAGTTTGTAGTTAACCACAATATAGAAATTTCAAGTAAAAAAATATTTCTGAAGATCTGAAACATTTCTAATAGATTTAAAAGAAAAAAAAAGGCAATTGGAGAATTGGAGCAGGAGGCTTCCCTTTACAATGCCTTAATTCTCAGTATCTTGTTCAGAAGGTCATTTTGAGACAGCAGTTAAGAAGAAGGTTTGAAAGCTCACAGACTATGAGCATCCCAAAATGCAGAATGAGCTTGTATATGGATGTGTGTGGGTACACATACACGAGCTGGGTTGTGAGGTCTTTACAAAGGCATAAAACAGCCGGGTGGGAGGTGATCAGGAAGCTAGGTATCTTTACTTTTAGGGAGAAAGAGCATCATGACTCAAATATTGTGCAGAAACAAAAAAATATTAAGTAAAACCATATCCTGCACTCCGCTGGACTCACCGCAGTGAGACTGGGCTCTTCCTTGCTTCAATTGCCATGAACCGCTCTTTATGTCCGGGCCTTCTCTGTCATCTGTAAAGCACTACACAGCAGACTGTTGGACTCAGCACCAGCTGGCAGACCCATTTTTTTCCTGTGTCCTTCCTCCATTGCAGAGAAGACATATTTCAGATCTGTTCCCAGTCATATCGCTTGGAAGGCTACCACAGCTTCAGTCAGATCAGAATTTTGCCTGCGTAACTTTCTAAGTAGAGGAGGGTCAAATAAACCTGTAACAGAGGCTGGTGTTTATTTGAAAGAAAGACTTGCTAGCAGAAGAGCAGGCAGCAATGCTATGTCAGCTGTCCATCTGAACCAATCACTATTTGGCAGCAGAGCCTCACAGAGAACGGCCGGGGAGCTGGGCACAGCGCCATCCAAGCAGATGGGCAGGGGTCTCAGGCAGCCAAGAGACCGTGTATGTGTGTCAAGTGAGGGTACTTAGGGCAGGACTCCCAGCTGGGAATACCCACATGGCTATCCATTCTGAGCTCCGCTCCGACAAAGAGCCGCGCCACTGCTAATCCAGCTCAGGGCTGGATTAACTCGGAAGGAAAAAGAACAGCTTCCATCACCACTTGGGATGCAGGAGGGCAGGGTGCCTGGAACAGAGCCGGGCCTATTCCTCCTCCTCCTCCTTTGTCTTTCGCTGCGACGCCCACACGGAGAGCTTCGCTTGGACTGGCGAGCACAGGAAATATGAAGCTATTGTCCTCAGCCAAGAAAAAGCTTTACTTATCCCTTTCAGTATGTGTTCACGTGAGTAATGCCACTCTTACCAACCCCATGCTTGTGTAAGTAACAATCTGAAACGTCAATAATCATCTCTCTTTTCCTGCCATAACTTTGGTCATACAATATCAGGAGTAACTGCTAGGCAAAACTTTGGACAGACGTTCCACATACAACATTTGGTTTTCTGGGTCGCTGCATGGAGCCCATAAAAGCTATTCCAAGGCAGAGGTAGGGAGCAAAATTTAAATTCATGTGAAAACCTAAATTGCATTAAAAGTCAACGTTTTGAGTCCAACCTTAACCTAATTCAAACTCCAGGTACATCACAAAACAGTCTATAGGTCTACACAGAGGTAAGTTAGGGCAGAAGGTCTACCCTTAGTAACAACAGAGGTGATTAATTATCTTTAATTTGGTGTTAAGAGAATGCGCTAGCCCACTGAAAAGAATACCAGAAATAACCAGATATTTATCATTTCACACACAAAACAAAATCCATAATCAGGGCTAGTTATACTTAGAAAACTGCACTTAGTTCTTCAGATCATTCAGGAGTATGGATTTTTACTAATTTTCATTACACTTCTCAGAGGAAAAAGGTATTATCCCCATACTACCCATAAAATGCCACCAGAAGCAGCTTTAAGGACCTGTTTACTTTGAATGAAAGAAGTAGCAATGGTTTCAGAATTACAAGGAAGTTCATGGTTCCTAATTTTGTGGCCAAACCACTAGATCTTAGCTAAGTTTTCAGGGCCAGAAGGGATAATTTTATGATTGCTAGGATTGTAGCTGATGTAATTTGTGCTATAGAGAAAAAGCAGTGATCTTGAAAGTTTTAAAAAAAAAAGTATAGGATTTGATTTACGATGGCATCTGTAGGGTTTGGAACACGGGGCTTTGTAGTAAGGCAAATTGGATGCTGCAGAGGAGGGATAGGAAGCAGAACAGAAGAAGTGGCTGTGCAGCATTTGCAGACCTTCTGTTTTTTGTGTTCATGGAACACACACAGCTTTGCAACTACGGTCATTGTGAACAGGTTTGAGCTTGAATTTCAAATAGTATTTCAGAAAGTATTTCAAATACCTTTACTTTCAATATTAATTGTCTTCATGAGACTGTGCTGAATTTTATATTATTTTGTTCCATGTGGGGTAATGAAAAAAGTGATATTCCTGTTTCACTAGTACATAAATCATCACTTTTGGGTGAAGAGCTCCCCAAGTTTCTCAGAGTTTTGGCTGCACGCTGTTAAGGCGACAGGACACACTTCAATAACAAATGACATTCTGCTCTTTCATCTAATTACTAAAAACCATCCTAACTTTGACATGCTGACCTTTCGCTTACAGCCCTTTCAGACAGAAAAAAAGCAGACAGAAATGATGTTTACTCAATCAAAAAGTACCATGTAGGAATCCTATTAAAAGTGAAAGTCGACAACACAGGCTGTATGTTAGCTGCAATCTTTTTTTGTGAATGATGCTGTTACTCTGGTACAGCTGAAGCTAGGCTTCTTTTCGATAGCCTCCACACCTATATCCTGATGAGTTATCATTGTCAATGACATGCAGAGGAATATTTTCTGTTCTCAGCGCACCTGACATTTTTTCATCAGTGCCAGTCATGCTGCAGAAGCAGTCTTCAGACAAGACAGTAAGCCAGACGAAGTAACAGAATGCCTTTAACACAAGGGCAATCCCACCCTCTTTAAACACGGATCGATGAGCTGGGGAATACAGAATGCTTTTGGATTTGCCTGCCTATTAGTGGCTCTGTGTACAAAACACAACAACATAAGGTTTGTGAAGCTCTCAAAAATGAGAAAAGCATGTTGCTCGGTATCTCATTTCTATGTAAAATTAATGAAAATAAAGCAATGCGCTTCCCATGCATAATGAATATCCATGCCAAACTGTATCAACTTTTTCAGACTTTTCCTCTAGAGGGCTTTTAAATGAGGTCAACAGCAAACATATCGTTACATTTGATCTAAGAGAGAGCAGCACAGGGTAACAGAGCTTGTCCATGCAAAGTGCAGTAACAAGCTCTTCTTGATTTTGATGATGAAAAATAGAATACTAAATACCTCCCTTGTATTTGCACCTGATATGGATTTCACAGACTCCGTTTCAGACAGCAGACAGGACTGTGAGAAGAGATACACAGTCGCCATTAACAATGCTGAAAAGATCAATGCTAGCTAAGCACAAGAATGACAACCCCATATGTCAGGTTCAGTAGGACCAGCAGCACGTGCCTCCTGAGGAGAAGATTATTCCACGCAGGAGTTTCAAAGAATCAGGTAAAATGCTCACATTTTACCTTAGAAGCTGATAATTAACATCCCATTGTAACAGGAAGCGGCAGCAGGGCCACAGTAAGAGAAAAAGCAGCTCGCATTTCAGGGCCCTAGGAAGTGAAACCCCCGTAAGAGCTCATGTTCTGTTCTGCTGGTCAGAAGCAGACTGGATCAGAATAGCTGAATCGAGTGCTACACATCTGGTTTCCTGATCCATGCAAAGACACTATTTCTCAGCTATGATATAGAAACCACCCTCTGGAAGTACAACAGCATGCAGCAAATACATTGCAGAGCACAGTTTGTTTCTCCTGTGCCTAAAACAATGGATGACATTTTGGTTACTTTTATAAATGAGCTTTTATAACACAAGAGAACCAAACTCCTTTCGAGAAATTGCTGGCAGCATTTGGGAGCTATCTGCTAGCTCTGGCACCTCCTGCTTGACTCTGCTTATTCTCCTTTACACCCAGTGGCCTCAGGTGGGTACGTCCCAGAGCAGTAGGGAGCAGCAGGGATCCTTCCCAGCCCTGGAACCTGGTTTTCCTCTACCCATATCAGGCAGGCAGGGCAGGCTGTTTGTAACCTCTGTTTAGGAAGCACTGTGGTGTCTCCTCTATGAAGGGACTGGAAGGCAGTGGATGCTACCACATGAGCTACCCCACCTGCTAGCCTTGGACTCTGAGGGCAGGCAGGACTGGAGCAGGCGAGGCTGGAGCCATGAGGCTTCGCAGCTGCCCCTCCTGGAAGGATGCTCTCACCACACACTGCCTCCTGGAGACAGCAGCTTTGTCATGGGGCTTGGGTAAAATGTTCTCGTGACCGTTGTATTAACAGATGTATCCTAATTAATAATCATTCTTCTACACTACTGAGGCTAGAATTAAAAGATAACATCTTTACTTACGGACTTCCTTAGTAAAGGCATATTTTAAAATTATCACTATTACTATTCATGCTATTTAAATTATCATTAAAGAACTCTTCAGTAAAACTTACAGTGTCCAATTTTGATCAAAACCATACTGAGCTAGGCACTGTCAAACATGTTCTAACTCCTTTGTCCTGCACCTTTTGCAATCTAAATAGATGAAATGGGTGACAAGAAAAATAAAGTACTGCTTTTCCCTCTTTCTTTCTTTCAGATAGGACATAGTCACTGACAGAGTGGTCTTAGACTTAGTCTTGTAGAAAATCTCAAGAATCAAATCCAAAGCGCTTTCTAATATTTTAAAAACAAGGTAATAGCTTTTAAATGCTAATAAGTAAATATATTTATAAAATGTTCCCTTTTGCAAAATCTCCTCTGTTTCTAGAAGAGCTTTTAGATTTAACTGACAGCTAACCACAATTTTTCATCAATCAGTACATTTTTTGCCAAGTTAAAAATAAAAATTATACACTTCTCAAATAAGCTTATTATTTCTTTTTGTCTTCTAAGAAGAGACATTGCTCGGGTATTTCTTTGCAGCATCCTTTGCATGACTTCTAGGACAAATCCAACTAAGAGCCAGGACAATAGAGCCAGGCCACCAGAACTTGGAACAGATCGTGATTACAAACAGATACAGCTGTTTGCCCCTGAACATAAGTATCCTTAGATCATAAATCACTTCCTTGTTACTTCTTACCAAAGATTAATCTCCTGTTAAAATGGTAATAAAAAGAAAGAGGCAACATTCCTCCCCCTGTAGTGCTGAATCCTGGAATGGCAGCCTCACAGATCTTGTCAAACTTCATTTTTCACATTTAATCACACAATTTAGTACTTGCTGAGGAAGAAATGTTGAAACTTAGGCACCTATTAAAATAATAAAAAACCCTAATAAACACAAACGTAAAAGAAAGCTTCTTTCTTTATCCCAGCTCTTGGCACGCTGGGCCTCACAGCCGTGATGGTGGGAACACAATATTTCCATGGTGCCATTCAGAGTGATCACTCGAATATGGGTGTTTCAACTTCTACTTCCTCACTGAATTGAAAATTTTGGAACGTATGGAACTTGTGTGTTGATACAGAACATGTTATATAAATGTGGGTAGTAAATTTTTAAAGTACCCAGGCCTGTCATTGAAAACAAACCCAAACCACACAAAAATTACTCCTTAGGAATGTGAACTGCCATGCTATACCCCACCCTGATATTCTTCTCATCTGTATATCAGCATTTCTCCCCTTAACGAGTTAATATACTTGATTTTGTCATTTACTTTATGTATGATTTTTAAGACCAAAGTTACTAACTAGTGATATTTCAGTGATCCATCTGTATAAATAGTGACACTAAACAGGCAGAAAGGGATTTGGAAGGAAAAAGATATCCTACAGTTCCTGAGAAGAAGCTGCAACTATGCAAATTGTTCACAAGCTCAGCAGTCTGGATGGAATTTAGGGAATTTGGGTTAAGCCCCCAAAGTGAGCAGAACCCACTGGGATGGCGGAATGGCTAGGCTAAGTGATCACTAATTTGGGCTCTCCAAGGTAATTTACATTATAGTAATTAAAGTTTAGATTCCCTTGCTGTTCTATTTACGAACTCTATTAACCTATGACCTTTCTCTGAAGTTTACACCCAACTGTTTTCAATTCTTTTTTTCCTGAGCGAAAGGAAAGCAGTTGCTGAGGAAGTTATTTCTCATAATAATTAATTGTATTTGGAGCCTGAGAGGTAGATACATACTTTAAGACAATCTGGCTGTCATGTTGCGCCGTGTAATTATACTGGAGATATGTCTTTGGGATCCTTCAGCTGAGCTGTTGCTAATACCCTTGGTTTTGTTTGTATTGATTTTGCTTTAAGTGCAGCCTGCCAGATGTTTTTCATTTAGTTGAATATAAAATGATGAGCAAAATTCTGCTGTAAAGTACAGGGGTGCAAACAGAGAACATGCTTTGACCCTACATTCATATTTGGCTTATATTAGCTCAATTTTAATGTAATTTTTATAGGCCAATGCAATAACTCTATGCATAGGCATATTATAAAGGCTACCAGGAAAAGCAATGGGTGTCCGGAGCTCACTGTTGCAGCTGAAGCAGTGCCATATCCACCTACCTGAACGTACCTTAGGCAGCGAGTCATTAACAGGAAGTTTGTTCTGATCCACAGCTGAATGACTCTGGAAGAAATGCCATTGTTCCTTACACCTAGTCTGGAAAATTAGGTCTTAGCAACTGTATCGCACAATGCTACAGCACGTTATGATTCAGAGAGTGCTGCTTTCAGGGGACAGATCTCTGATGTGGAGAGCAATCATTCATATCCACGATGCTCATCGTGTGCAATATGATGGCTTAAAAACACCAACTAGCATAAGTAGCATACTGAATAGTGTGGGGAAAAAATCTTCCCAAAGAAAGAAGGGAGTTAATCTGAGAATTTTCTGCTTTGGGGAGCTGAAAATGGGCAACAAGGATGCTAATTTCTGGAGAAAGGAGCAGGTGCTGAGCTACATGAAGAGCACGCTCCTTTTCACAACCAGGGGAAACACTGCACAGAGAGAATTAATGAGTATGTTTGCCACCAGGGAATAAAATAACATCATAAACTTCAGTAAACAACAAAGCTCCAGAATTGGTCTTAATTTATAATAGAGTAGGCTGCAGAAGTCTATTGCCCTTCTGTGAGACTAGCCCTGCAGAAGACAGATGCTTTGCATCAGGCATTGCTATAGTTGTATCTACGGATGAACGCATGAATATATGCAATCTGTAAGAAGAGCAGAGGGAGATGCGCACACTCATGGAGACATTGCCTTTCTGCTGTAGGAAGTATGACAGAATGTCTTATACTTGGCTCCAGAATGATATTCATGTAGATATCTCATGGATTTTTTTTCAGAAATAACTTATTTTGAGATTTCAAAATAAAATAAAGATTTAATAAAAATAGATTTCCTAGTACAACAAGCCAACTATCCTTCAAGTTTATATTTTCCCCTGAGAACCTGGATATGCTTTTCTGAATTTACATCACTAAAAATAAACTACATGATCATTTGTATCATTGATACAAAGACATGACCATCTGCCACCCTCAAGATACCTACGTGAGATTGGTGGTTTTCTAACTAATCTTGGACAGTGATATATTCCTATCACTTCTAATGTAACATGGAATAGACATCAGCAGCTGAGCCACCAGAATTTCTGAAACAAAAGGTAGCGTGCACATATTCCTTTAATGACTTATATGTGTTTGTCTCCTTCAAGCTGCAAGTTCAGAGTTAGTGCACTCGATACGTTAAGCAGATTGTTAATTCACCATGCTGTTAGTCCTGTCCTACCAACAATGTTTTAAAGGACATAGTATTTAATTCATAAGCTGGGATGCCTTTTCAACTAAAAACCTGAGTTAATTGAATTCTACTAAAATTACATGTCTCTCATCAATCTGAAGGCACTTTCTGATCCACAATTGCTCACCAGTACGTAGACAAATGTAACGACGGCTGAGAGCACCTTATTTAAATGTTGATTACATAGTAATCACTCCCAATAATTTTCCGGTATGTAGATTCCATTGCCTGTGATTAGTATGGATTATTATTAGCAAAAGTGCAAAAGTTTGTTTAATGAAAGTTATTTCAAATTATGATTAAAGCACTTCTACTTCAATTAATGTGGGTAGATCATATGCCATGTATGTAGTCACCTATCTGCTCTTCTCTTCTGATGAAGGGTTTGTTTCAACAGAGGACAAATTTCTTAAGAGTGAGTGATGCCAGGAAAGATACAGAGAAGATGCACGTCCTGAGACATATTAGAGCTAAGAAGTCAAAGTGATCTGAAGCCAACAGCATCTGACAAGGAACACTTCCAGTACGTGTTCAGAGATACGAAAGACAATGTATTTCTGATAAACTTAGCAACAAGTTATATCCTAGGCTAATCTTTTCTCTTGGCTTAAGCACAAGGCATTGCTGCTAAGAGAAGAACACATCTCCAGGGTATGAGTTCAGACAACACAGAATTCCAGTTTTCAAATAATTCTTGCTGCTTCTCTCATGCAAGTTATTGGGTAGATCTCAGCCTCTACTTATTGCCTCTCCATTTTCCCCTCTCACCCTGGAGAAGTAACTCATAATATATATGTATATATAACATACATATAGTATGAATGTACAGCACATAGTGCACGTGCATTATCAACAAATAAAATATCTAAACCACCAAGGTTACTCTTAAGAGCCTTCCTATTAAAATGTGCCTCCTCTTCACAGGTTGTTATGTCACTCTTTTCTTTTTATTAATAACATGAAAATCCTTATACACCCAGAGCTGCAGCTTGCAAGCAGCCACACTTTCAGCAGGAATGGTGCAAGCTGTGTCTCTGTGGTGGCACCAGCTGAGGCTATGGAGACGTCTACTCCGTAGATCCCGCTGTATTCTGTAATAATCCCAGCATTTGAATCCATTCTTAAAGATGCTTCACAAATCACATCAGTCCCCTTGGGCTACAGAAAACCTATCTTTTTGCTCTGCTTGATTTCAGACTGTGCATACTGTGTGGTATCATTATTAGATATCAAGAACAAGTGTGATTTTCTTCCTTGGTGTGAAAAGAACATACAATCACTTAGTTTCCAAACCTATAATACAGGCTAGAGCAGGAACCTATCAGTTAGGGTAGCTTCTAATCTATAATTTCCATTCATTCCCTGCTGGCATTGTTATTTCTTTATCTCTTGTGTGACACCACCACCACCCCTAGTAACATATGAGAAGGTATTAAGCAAAACAAATAAAAAAATATGAGCAGATGGATAGAGGGAACATTCCTCACTTTAAAACCATTAACTAAAACCCAAACCACAACCTTCCAGCCCCCAGTCTTTCAGGAACCACTTGCAACACCCAGTACAACATAATTTTTCAGCACACTCAGAATGAGAAGTGATTTTGGTAACTATTTTGTACCTCTGGCCAATGTTCTGCAGATGACCATGCTGTCAAACTCTACAGAGCACAGAAATTTACTGTTTTCTGCTTCTTCATTTGTATTTTGTTACATGCAAGAAAAACAATTATATAAAACTACAGCCTAAATTTATTTGCACCAGTTTTTAGCAGAGCTAGAGCTCAGTTTGGAATACTTGAAGGACAAATCTTATCTTTGCTACTGTATACGAAAACTTTTTCCTCATTTCTCTGCTCTCCTGAGAAAATAGTTCAGATATTTTTATAACCCAAAATGAAAGCTTCTATCTGTATCAACAGAAGCAGTCCCTGGTACCAAAACTGCCAGTGACTCAGTTAGCTTTCTTGATTATATTACTGAACGCAGACACTTCACGACCTGACCACTGCTAACCACTTTGGTTCTAGGATGTTCCCACCCGACAGAAACCACACGTGCAGCATCCACCCACGCCTTCAGAGTGCTGTGTGTGGCATCCGACCCTACCCACTTCAGCGACAGAGAGGGTGAAGGGTAATGAAACCACGTAACTATAAAAATCTCTCATTTTGCATTCATATGAAAGACTGAGAGATGAGCCAGCACAATCTCCTATAATTTTACTTACCAGTCTGCCCTTGAAAGTGTCTCAAAATCACTTAGTGCAGTAAGATCTTGAAATCTGAAGACCAAGTGTCCTATTTAGCTATAGCTAATTAGTCTACACATCCTGCAATGCAAAAATATAATTGACTCTGTGTGTAAAACTATTTGGGGGGAGCCAGTGCATTTGCATGCTAATACAAGGCACTGTTTGTAAAGATAGACCTCGCTGGTTTAAATGGGATATCAAAAAGGTGCCAATTACGGGGAAGGGGTGTACTGCATTATAAACCAACAGCCTTGTGCAACTAACTAATTGCTCTACACGCTGTACAATCCAAAAATATAATTGACCCTGTCTGTAAAGCTATTTTGGGGAACAAGAAATCATTAGCATGCCAAAACCATGTGCTGGTTACAAAGCAAGGAGTATGGCCACTGTGACCATCTGCCTCCTATATGAGCGATCTACACTTTCTGGAAAAATAAAAACAAAAAACTAAACCAAACCAAAACAAAAAAACACTCTTTTTTTTTTTTTTCTGCTGTCCAAAATAAAAACAGGGCTCATGGGGCTTTATGTGCAGGGCATTTGTAGTACTCCATAGAAGAGGAATATCTTTCAAAGGATTCTTCTGTTCAGATTGAACCCTGCCAGCAAGGATCCTGTCACCTGGAGCACCACGGCTTTGTGTACCAGTTTGGGTTGGCAGTGCTTCTTTTCTAGGGGTGTTCCTTGTTTGCACCTGGAGAAAGAGTTCCACACAAACATGTGCAGAAAGTCCTTTAGTCAGGCAACATGCTAACTTTTTCCATTAATAAGCAATAAACACCAGTGAGCTAAAGATGCAGAGTAATGGCTGTCTGTGTACTCGAGAACCACAACAATGCGACAGATGCTGCAGCTTACATGTTCCCAACCCATCGTGAGTAATCAGCTGTACCACATAAATACCCAGGGTTTTTTGTCTTAGTTTCTGTCTTCAGCACGCATAAAATGGTTCAAAAGATGCATTTTTCATGTCTATAGCACTTACATATCTCCACGATGCAAAAATACTGATGTTTACAATAACTGCCTTTGTCCAATTTTCTTCTGTATTGAGACATTACTAAGAAAAACCTCATTCTTCACAACTTTATTATCCTTACGGTAAACTGCAGAGAAGGTTCCACGAGGCTGCACCACTTTAAGCAGCTCCTGGCAAACACTTTTATTTACTTTCCTAGTATCATGTATTTTAAGGGTAAAACAACCCAAATGCATTTTAATAAATTAATACTGTGAATAGCTACTGAAAGACAACTGAAATATAAATGAAAGTGAATCAGATAATTTTCAGAGATTCACATGAGTCTTTTTTGCGTCTTTTTCTGCGTCTGTCTTGCAATAGAGCAGATAAGTGTATGAAAGTTTATGAAATGCGCATCATTTATTCTCCGACTTCAGGGATTTCCCAACACTCATTGCTCATGTGAAATAAATTCTGCAGTCTGCACCAGGGAATTGTGACTCTTGGGCTTTGATCCACAGGCTTCAATCTGTGCTGGGAACGTGCCAGTAAAATCCTTGGTGAAAAAGCAAATGAATAAACTTCTTGTAAAAGAGCTTATATGTGTATACAGAGGTAAGTTCCTATCTGTAAATATTATTTCACTAAACCCAAACATCTGTCCTACTGTGGAGTATAAGCAATTTTTTTCCCATCACATTCTGCCTGGTCATATTTCTTAGCTCTTTGTAACATATTTTTATGTAGATGTACTCTAGCTTTAATACAGACTAACTATCTTCTAGAATATCTACAACAGCACGATTTAGTAGTTCTTCTCTTTAAGCGTATATTCAATTAATTTCATAATATTTCAGAATAGGCATGTATCTTGGGACTGTTCTTAGGCCGTTTCTGTGAATTTTCTGTCTAGCTAAATGGAAACTGATGGACTGAGTCAGCAGGAAATTAAAATAAAATAAAATAAAATAAAATAAAATAAAATAAAATAAAATAAAATAGAAATGCACTCAGTAAGGATTTTCTTCAAAGAATGTTTAGTAGCCAAAAAATGTCATTTCTGACACTGTTTGCTAATTATATGTATATTTCTATATACATAAGGTTATAAACAATCTGGGTAGGGAAGCTTTCTTTTGTCACTATCCCCGCTCTCTCCAACATGCGCATACTTCATCAATTCCTTGCATCAGAATAAAGAAGATGAAGATGAACTTTGTCCTTAAATTATATTCCAATAATGTAATAATCAACCTTATTTACCAGAATAATTGTCCAGCTTCTTCCCTGCCATACTGCATTCCCAACATGAAGCAAGATTTTACAAATGATAAACATGTGGCTGTCACCAGAACTTCATGGTAAACAGCTTTCTTTTTCTTATTTTTTTCTTTTTCTCTCTTTCTCCCTTTCTTTCTCTCTTTCTAGTCTACTGGGATGATGGATGTGCTTTCCTATCCTGTATTTTTTGCAGTCAGTGGAAGCCAGTGTTAGCCCCAATCACTTTATCAGGAAGGTACGCAACTGCAGAACTAAAGACAACTTCATTTGCACTACCACACCTGACACGGAAGCTTTAGGCACTGAGAACAATGAATATGATCTTTTCACCCTAGAGACTAAGCGGATATAGTGACATAATGTAGCACTAGCTGTCTCTTTTGTGGTTTTTAAGACATACTGCTTCTTTCTTTCTGTTCTAGTTTCTGCTCTTTTCTGGTAATAGTAGAAAAAGCATGACAAGATATCTGGGAAAGTCCAGCATCTGAAGTAACAGAATAAATGGGAGGTTCCTGATGATGTAAACAGTATCTTTCTGAAAACCATGTGGATTCCTAGTTAGCATTTATTTTGGGAGATCACTGAAAAAGGAAGTGGTTGGAGTGGAATACAGAGAACTCCGCTGCTTTAACTTCAAAAAGGTATTTCTCTGTTTCCTCTAATTGCAGCAGTGTCTGTATGTGAAGCATCTCCACCGTCAATATTTAGTGTTGTCATCAGTTTCAGCTTCAAGAGCTTATAAATATTATTAAAGTTCACATCTCATGTAGACATCCCATTTACAGATATGATTTGCTTTGGGATAAAACTCACTTTAAAATCCAGTCTCCTTCCTAATGTGCATTTTAGCCAGCTTTAAAATTTTGGATACTGTAAATACTATTTTGTAGTCCCATTTAAAAGTAAAAGATAAAAAACTGCAGGAACCGTGACATTTTTAATAACAACAAGTTCAAAGAAAAGTAAATGTTTGTACTAAGCGGTTCTTCAGCCTGAAAAGCTGGCGTGCTCTCACTGGTCAGAACAATCCATTAGCACTGCAGCGCATTCCCAAATCACCTTCAATAACGCCAAACAAACTAGCACACTTTGCAACAAAAACACTTGTGCAATTAAAAAAAATATGAATAGAATAACAATTAACAAAGAATCTTTTTTTTTTTTTTTTTTTCCCTTGCCTTAAACCCTCTGCCCCACTGAGATGAATGCTATTTGACTTTTAGCACAATGAACAACAATGTTAAAACTCTCTTCAGTGATTCTGCCGCATCTGCTGCACTAACTGGTGTCAGCTGAGGTAAAATTTTAGCCTTTATTTGGTAGGATTTTGCAGTGACTAGCAGACACTACTCTAGTGTCTCAAGCAAGCAGATTTTGAGCAGTGAAGGCAACCATAGCACAAATTTTGTTAGAGTAATCACATGACATTCCTCTAAACGTAACGTGATTATTCTAATGCACTTCCTCATTCTGCTTAAGATCTTGCAAACTATAAGGATGAGAACCTCCTGATGTAATCCTCTTCTGCTCTTATGTGGGGAATGTAAGCTGCTAGAGGAATACAACCAATCCCCATGTTCTAGATCACCCACAGTGTGTAGAAATGGGCCCTTTGAAATTATGAATACTGTTTTCTGATGTATCTTAGGCTTTAAGGTTTAAAACACCAAACATTAATTGCTGGTCAACATTACGCATCATAACACCTCACCCCCCGTAATGCCTGCTGCCTAAGCACAAAACAAGGCAGAGGTGCAAATTTCCATCAGAAATAGCCATTTGGTTAGTGTGATCTAGATTATCGCCACCATTGTGTGGTTATGCACCAGCAGGGAAGACCAACGCTTGACAAACGCTGCCAGGGCTCTCAGTGCTTTGGGGAGGTGCTGGCCCAGCCTGCCAGCCTCAGTGGGTGGCCCTCGCGGTGATTTCCCTGTGTTCCTGCTGCCACGGTGCTGGTCTGAGCTCCTGCGGCCTTACCCTCCTGCTGCTCAGTCGCCCTGCAGGGCAGGCTGCCCCTGGCCAAAAACTGGGCCAGGCCCCGGGCTGGTTTGGTCACTGGGCAGGTGTCTTCTCAGAAGCTGGTTGAGCAGGGCGAGCTCATTCTGCCTGCTCTGAATTGTTTCTGAGGCAAGGCCTCGGAGGTGGAAGGCTTTGAGTTAATACAGGCACTCCACAACTTGACCAGGTCCTTCTTTCCCTTCTCTCGTTTTAAGAGCTATCTTCATTTTTCTGAGGAACTTTATTTATTTATTTGGTAGCCAAACAAGGAAAAAAAAAAGTTTGAGATTGATCTATTAAAAGCTTTATTATCTTAGAGTTTTAAGGGAATAAAGCCTAACAATGGTACCTTGAATTTCCTCTGTCCTACATAGGATATGAAGTAGCAAGAAAGAAAAGATAGGAGTAACTGTCTCAGTGCCGGTCCAAGGAAGATAGAAAGAAAACTCAAAAACAAAAGTTTACAGTAGCTGTTAAACAAACACAAAAGCCATGATCTGCAGGTTACCCCTTTGCTGGAAAAAAAACCACTGATGCCTGCATTCTGGATTAACTTCAGAACATGTGAAAAACCCAAACTGCCACTTCTGAATGAGTTTCAGGAGCTTCACCAGACCTTGGTGCAAATGTTTGGCAGTCAGTGGGAGTCTGCTGGCTGACAGGGCTGGGTTTTGACCAGATCCCTGCAGAAGGCACCTACGTGGTGCCCTGCCACAGGAACGCACCCCGCTGCAGCTGGGCTTCTATGGCTTTGCCCAAGGGGACACGCAGTCAGCACATCGCTGAACATCACCGGGACGTGGGCAGTCATCACGCCAGGGCAGAACCCTCCATCAAGAACACCAAGGACTTGTGGTGTCTTAGTATTATTACTATACTTCACTTATGGATAACTTCCAATTTTCACTTCTCAGAATACAGCCCCCATCTCTGTAAAGCTTGCTCTCCCCATTCCTAAATACACAGCTTTATAACTCTGCATTTGTCCGCACTAACATGAACAGAGAGATTTGTTTGCACAGGCTGAGCTCTGAGCAGCCCAGATTCCCCTTCATGGGTGCCCTGACCAGATCATGACCTGCCAATTTTTATGTCAGCCATAGATACTAGCAATGATTTTACCCCCTGTTGTTCACATGTGAAAACATAGGGAGCTGGGCCTCCTTCGATTCCCCACGTAACCACAGTAAAAACAGTCCCACTGAAATGATGATGTCCCAATAACAACCACTTTTTAACATCTGTCAGTAAGTAGCACTTAATCCATTTAAGGTGGGCTTTACAGATATTGTAGAGTGTTTATTTATTTATTTGTTTTTATCAGAATGTCACACAGTAGTAAGTCAAATGCTGTACAAATGCCTAAGTATATTACGTTTATATACACAATAAACCCACTATTTTATCACCACAGTTTTACAAGCTTCCTGAGCTGCTAAATTCTTTTCTATTTTTTAACATTCCATGTCCAAGTTTTCAACCTTGAACAGTAACTGAAAAAATGGAAATTAAATAATTTACCAGTTTCAGATTCTAACCAGTAAATTGCTGTGAATTTGTAACCGCACTATCATTTTCATTGTACTACATTGGCCATTTAGGTGAATGATAACCCAGGAGACAGCACCATGCAGGGCTAGCAAACAAGTAAATCATTTAGATTGCACACTGCTTTCAACTGCAAAAGGGGCAGTAAATCTGTCCTGCCATTGCCTTCTCTTTTGTTGAATTTTCAGGATGGTGCAGTCTTCTCATTGAAACAAATAAAAAAAAAAATCTACAGATTTAATTTATTGTCTGGGTTTTGAGCATAATGACTAAGGCTGACCAATACAAGTCAATGCGCCAGAAGAATAGGTTTAGTCATTTAAGATCATGCCAGATAAAACATTCAGCTAGTTTTAAGCATACAAAGAAAATTCTGGTTACAGCATGGCACCATCTAATGGCTTTGGCTTTAACTGCAAGATCTCTCCATAGCTCTAAGTTGTGGAAGTGCAAACTGCCCTACTACACTTATTCTGCTCACATGTCCCTCCGTCTATCATAGTCACATAGAGGAAAAAAAAAAAAGGAAATAACATCAATTTAAAATATAAATCTGAGCAGGCAACTTACATGATAGAAGAAACTACAACCTATTTTCAAACCACAGCTGAATATTTTAGTTCCAAGATAAATATTTCAATACAAACAAAATTTATCTATACAAACAATGCACTGTTGTCTACATACATAAATATCAGCATTCCACAATTTCAGAACTTATCACTATTTATTTTAGTACTTTTTGAAAAAAGTACACTTTTGTTTTCTATTATCCTGCACAGCGTAACATTACATTTCTTTGAAAAATATACCCATAAGGACAAAACTTCATTTTCGATTTATGTTTTGATTTTGTTTGTTTGGCAGTAAGTTAGAAGTAGGTAGGAGACCATCAAGACTCTGGGATTGCATTCCCATCTGCTGGTGACTTGCTGTATCATACTAATATTAATTTGCCTGCATGAAAACTGTTTTCATTGCAAGTGTGGAAATGCTAACATTAAAATTCCTCATAAGAATGTCCAGGATTTATTAATCTTTGAAGTACAGTAAGAACTAAAACAGTAAGAGATACAATGACCAGCATTTATGCACTGAACGGATACAACATAGTATTCAAATGAAGATTTCTGCCTAAGTGTAGTTTAAGAAAACAATTGGCATTTAGATATTGACAAAAAATAAGTTGTACATAAGAAACTTAAAAGTGAAAGGCACCAAAACTTTACTGTTCCATTAGTTCTACATAGTTAAAACACAGTTTGAAGCTAAGAAAATACTCCTTTATGGTGAGGGTGGCTGACCCAAGGACAGGCTGCCCAGAGGGGCTGCAGGTTCTCCATCCCCAGAGATCTTCAAAACCAGACCGGGGACAGTTCTGGGCTGCCAGCTCTGGCTGTCCCTGCTCTGAGCGGGTTGGACTGGCTGATCTCCAGAGGTACCTTCCCACCGCAGCCGTCCCGTGGTTCTGTGATTCCCTAGGATTTGTACTGCCACTTTGGAAATGAAACTCAAAACCTCAGCACAGAATTGCACTGTGTTCATCTCCAAGTCCCGTGCTTATCTTCCAAATCTCATGAGATTTAGCAAAGTTCCCCCTCTTATAAATATTTAGCATAATATCTGAGGCTAGCCAGGGAGTGAACAACTGGAAAGACTTACTACTGAATCTGTAACAACCTCAATGGCTCCAAAGACAAGCTAAACGTAATGAAACGTAATGAAAATGTTTCAAGTCACTATAGTGGAATTTGGTCACAGCTGGTATAATCCATATTACACAGATCTGTTCACCTACAAAAATAACCCTTTGGGGGGAAAAACAAATAAACAAACAAACCTATAAAGTAATTCAACTGTTCTCACATACTGAAAATGCACTTACAAGTGTCATTAAATGAAAAAACAATTTTAGAAGAGTGAATAAAAGTACAAAATGAAGTGAAATAGAGATAGATCTGATCAATGCTTTCCCTTTATATCCATTAGAGAGAGGCAATCAGATCTCTTTCCTACCTTTCCCTCCATAAAAACTTTCACATGTTCCACTCATGCGCAGATAATCAGTTATTTTTATGATTTCTGCTGGATTAGATCCTATTCATATCACTAATGCAAAAGCATTTCCTGACTCAGCGACAATTCTGCTGTCCCCTTTTATGATCCTAGCATGGATCTGTTGAGAAGCGCAGATGGTTCTGAATCATATTTTAAGCTGTAAGATGTGTACGAACACACTCACTTTGGCAAATCCTCAGGACACCATGACAATGCATTTGTATAAGATTCCTGCTGAAGACTGTTGTAAGCCTGGAGCCTGAACACAGTTTTGAAGCCTGTGCTTCAGGGCTGCAAGAATGCATTTGTCCAACCCGCAGAAAACCTAGGTACAAACAAGGAGCCACTATTCACTACTATGAATACCACTGCTGTGTCAGGCACTGAACAGCTGTGATCACAGCCACTTGGACACTGTAGCACTCAAATACCGCGACCTGCATAGAAAAGGTCTAACCAAGTCTCAAATATTCTGTTATTACTGTAAGGGTAGATACAGTATTTGAACATAAATACCTTTTTAAAACCCCAAATGAAAATGGATTGTACTAGGAGTATCTGTCTGCAGAGAAAACCAAACATAAAATAATTCTGACTATAAGTTCTGACTACAGATTCTTGCAATCAGCATACAAAAGCCCTCTGGCAAAATTTAAATCTAAATGCAGACATAGTTCTTGTTTACAGGAATAGCTGTAAAAGCAAGAAACAGAAACAACAGCCTGAGGCACTGACAAGTTCTTTCCAGCTGGAAAACCCATGCACATAAGGTAAGCTACTTTACCAGGTAAGCAGAGTGATAGATTTACCATGCACTTTACCGATATACAAAATACACAACCAAAGACGGCCACAGGATATATACCAGGGAAATAAGGGAGAAGAGAATGACGTGTTTCTTCAAATGAATAAATACAAATTGACAGCTCAGACTAGAAAATATCATAAAGAGTAAAGGGCAGCGGTTTAAAGATCACTTAAAAAAGAATATAAGAGAAAGAGTAGGCCATGGTAAGATTTTAAGAGAAGTGAACTATGTTATTTGTGTAAAGAAATATGGTCTAGTTGAGGTATGGAAAGTGACCACAAAGTCTACTGGGAAACATTCCCATCTGAGTAGTTTTTATGCTTACAGCCTAATATGTTTAAAATATGTATCTAGCCATATCTTTTAAAATATCCATATCAACTTTTACCAACATTGCCCCTGATTATTTTATCATATACTTTCTGTTAAGAGAAGAAAAAAAAAAAAAAAAGATAAAACAGTGACTAATTACATGTTGTTGTTTTTTCAAACTTCAATCTCCATATGCAGAGATTGCAGTGTCTTTGACGACAGTTCAGAAATCTTGGAGCTTCTCTATCTCTACTCCTCTATTTCCTATATAGGAAATCTCTATTTCCTATACCACATCAAAGTCATACGTAAGTGGAGGTGCAGCAAGAGAAAGTACTGCCTCCCTGCATTTTGACTTCACTCTACTATGCCCTATGGCTTTGTCTGACAAAGGTAAATCATGGTGAAAAAATTATTTTTTCTCTTCAAACTAACCCCCCACAGCTCAGATTATTTTTTCCTCTGTGAAAACAGCAGCACTGTGGCCACTTACTGTATCTGCTTTTTATACTTTTGTCTCCATGGAACATCACAGTGCTGCAGGTCGTGCACAGCGTCCTGGTGGAATACGATGGGTGGTTCAGCACTTCAGTAGGACAGAGCTGCCACAGGTCACCGCTTACATACGCTAATAAAACAATGCATGAAAAAGCATATGGGGCTTCTCATTCAAAGGCTGGCTTGCAGTCTTTCCAATATTAGGAACATTAATACCCACAAGAAAAAGGTGATCTACTGTTAGAGCTTTAGCTCTTTTTTGTAGTCCCTTCTTAGAATGTGAATAACACGGTGCTTGGCTCTTTTCAAGGCAAGTCTGCTAGAGAAAAACTCCTTCACCTGTCTACCTGATATTAGTATGTTTAACCTTGACATACCTTTCTCTTCCCAAATCACAGATACACAACATGATCAAAACTGGTGCTTTTTAAGAATATGATAGTTTGTTGTTAAAGAAAATGAAGCTAAGAAACTGAAGGTGCTGCTACTGCACAGTTGCATTCTAGTGGTACCCTGAAGCTACAAAAAGGTGTTATGGTTGAAGTATGGAATAAAACCTGGGAAATTAGCAGTAGATCCTTGGTTTGCATTCCTCCAAATTTGATTCTCTTCCTCTCTATCACATTCCCCAAATAGTCTATCTTTGCCAGCTTTTATTTGTGTGACCCTGTATGGCTGAGAAAGAGGGAGATGGAATGCAGATTCCAAAAATAGGGCAGAAGAGAGAAGCAGCATAAAAGCAGAAGTAGGAGAAAGACAGTAGTTGCAAAAGAATTTCAGCTATCTTAGTTCATTTCAGAGAAAAATGGTAAATCACCTGCCAGTCCCTAACAAAAATGCTTGAATTCTTTGTAAGAGAAGGAAAGACACAACCCTACTGAACTCATGCAAGAAATACAAGACTGATAAACTTGTTTTCAGAATCCTTAGGTTTAGTGTATGCAGTAATGAGAGTAACTGCATAAATGGATGTGGGTTTTATTTATTTATTTGTAGGAGAGGAAAATATGGTACTTGGCAATGGCTAAATATTAAGCTAGCATTAAAAGAATGGAAAAAGTTTTACCATTTGGTACACATAGGAGAAAACAGAACTCAGATCCAGATTCAGTGGCATTATGGATTGCCTTGTGATTAGTGGAAATATTTGTAGGGATGCATCCCTTTTGCTGACTTTGAAATCTTTGAAATGTGCCTTTAATGAAATTCTTCCTTTTCCCTTAATCCATCCATCAAGCTTGATAGCAAAGAGCAGACCTTTCAGCAAATAACACACCTTCCTTTCTGCATAAATTAGGCTCATCTGACCGGACAATCTTCATCCAGGGGTTGAATAACCTGGTTCTGCAAATATTACCCACTCCACTTTTTAAATTATAACCTCTGCTCTTCCCTGTTCTGTAGAAACATGTCACATCCCATTGAAGTGCTAAGTAGAGAGAAGGAAAGATGCAAATCACAGTTCATACTGCAAGGAAGTCACAGTTTAGTGGGGTATTTGGAGTGCACACTTCCCAGTACCTATTTGCTGCTCCCTCCTGACTTGCTAACCAATTTAGCTTGCTCAGTGTCTCAGTTTACCAGTTAAGAAAGTGACCAAAACCAGTACATTATTAACATGCACAGCAATGCCTCCACAAACAACGACAAAGCCCCCACTTCAACAAGCTTATTCTGAGATTCAATGAACATAATGTGCAGAAAACATTTTTATTGCTTAGTTCAAAGTCAGTAGCTAAGTGAAAAGCTATTTTGTTTTAACAACAGGAACAATAATCTCTGTGGACAGACACATAAGCAGAAAATTTGTTTCTCTCAGGAGCTAGTTTTATTGTGGCAGTGTGAGAATAGCCACCATGCATTTTAACCAAACCTGGTTAGCACTCCTTGTTTAGGAAAGCAGTGATCGTTCTTTTCATGGAGCTCTTGCAGCTATGGGGTTTTCCAGACTGGTTTGTTCTGGTGTCACTGAGCCGCTCTGAGATAAGGCAGAGATGTGAGAATGCTTTCTGCTTCCTCTTGTCACAGATTTAAGCCACTCATTCTGGCAAGCCAGACAGGAGGGATTCTCTGTGTATGTGTGCCACTGAAGTGCTCCAGCACTTATCCAATCAATCAATACCACAGATCACACGAGATCCCAGCAGCTGTGAGGACTGCGTGTATCTGTACAGACAGAGAAAGTCTCATTCAAGTAAGGATGCAGCACTATTCCTTCCAACACAATCAGCCCTCCTAAATGCATACACTCCTAGCTTGACAGCTCACCAAAACCAGTGCATCTCCTCTAGGTCCATATGGCCTCCCGGACTCATGAGATGTTTATACCATGAAAGAGCCAGGAGGGGCCCACGC